>NC_139222.1:165351463-165951463 GCF_055691185.1 Crinia signifera
AGGGTGGGCACAGCATTAGGGGGTCCCTGTGCACCCTTAACACCTAATGTACGCACTCCTATGACTAGGTCCCTGCCTGCCCCCTACCTTCCCTCAACAAAGCGAATGCCATGGCGAGTGTAATAGTCGCCAAAGGTGTTCACAAATGGGTCAGCACATGCGCAGAATCACGCATGTACAAACCTCAAACACTGAAAAGTCAAAATAAAATCAAGCCCAACATTCAGTGCGACCACTGCAGGAGGAGGATAGGGGTAAGGGGGATGCCAGCCAATGCCAGCCAGTGCTAATGCATACCTCCCAACCGTCCCGATGGGAAGTTCCTGGTTTATTTGGACGTTCCCGTGTCCCTCCTGTGGCCGGCAGTGTCCCACGTGGGGGGGGGGCAGTATTGAGTCCCCCCTGCCCTCCGTGAATAGATGAATGCGCACAGCGTCTATTATTGCAACCAAGGGGGCATAGCCAGCAGCTCACGGAGCTGCTGACCATGCCCCCACAGCGGCGAACATGGGGGCGTGACCTTGCAGCGGCATTGTGGGTAAAGACCACGCCCACTTTATGGTTACCACGCCCCCAAAAATCACAGCACGAGTTGTCCCGCCTCCCTGACAACGGATATTGGGAGGTATGCTAATGGTATTGCCATATGCAACATTTTATTTTTGATTTGCCCTGCCTTAGGCTGCTCTGGACCCCCTATGGTTGTGCTGTCCCCGGGCAGTAGCCCATCCAGCCCTGTGGAAAAGATGGCCCTGGAGATGGCCACTTCATATATACAATGTAACAAACTTTGATATATTTGGGATTTAGCTCAAATACATTCAAACCCCTGCCACCCCCCATCCCTCACCCAGTTTTACATGTATAAATTAAATTACAACTGTGGATAAGCATTAATTGTGTGGAGCCCAAATCCTTATCTTATTCTGCAATCAAGTATAATATAAGTAGTCACTCAGGTCCCATATACAGCAGTAGTATCAGTTCTTATGGATTTCTCAAAATGTTTTAGGAAAAGGGAACAATGTAATCACAACACAAACTTAAATAATAATAAAAAAAGATTTATATGCCATGCATCTACTATTGAATATGTTTTGGATTTATCCTTGAATTTACATATTGTGAAACCACATGCTCAAAGTATTGTTTATATGTGATGTCTCGATAAAAAGTAAAAAAAAAAAAGATTTAAAAAGTATATCTTCAACCACATCATCTGGTGGAGTTCCTTTGGTACAGCTTGCCTCACAGCATACACTGGCAAGTGATACTACTGCTTTCAGGTTATGCTGCTAAATGGGATGCAGTGTAAATTCCGGCGGTCGGGATCCCGACGCCGGAATCCCGACCGCCGAAATCCCGACACTCTCTCCCTCTGGGGGTGTCCACGACACCCCCGGAGGGAGAATAAATTAGTGTGCCGAGCGTAGCGAGCCATCGGGCCCGCAAGGGGGGCGATCCACTTCCCCCCCTTTCGGGATTTCGACGGTCGGCATTTTGAACGCCGGGATCCCGACCGCCGGGATTTAATACTGAATCCTGCTAAAAATATTGCGATATATATAACACTTTAACTGGCTAATTATAGTCATTATACTCCAGTCAAGTGATTCCCAAACTGTGTGCCTAGCCCTAGGGGATATGGTCGATGGGTCGACCATAAAATGGTCGATAGTCATTAGGTCGACATACTGGAAGGTCGACAGGGGTCTAGGTCGACATGGGTTTAAGTCGTCATGGGACAAGGTCGACAGGGGTCTAGGCAGAGCCGGCGCCACCACTAGGCAGCTTTAGGCATTTTCCTAGGGCACCGTCCACTGGAGGGCGGTACTGAGCAGAAGTAACAGCAGCAGCAAAGCTCCAGTGGAGGAGAGCAGGAAGAAGCAGCTGGCAGCAGGTGAGTGAGCGTACCCCCGCCCCCTGGGAACAGAAACACCCGCTGTCAACCACCCCACCCCTCGTGATGCTTGTTGTCAGCATCAATCTGTGGCGGGGGGGGGGGGGTAGCGCCCGCACCGACCTCGCCGGGAGCCCATGCGGAGCTGTGATGGCCACATCTCTAACTGCCCCCCCCATGGAGCGAGACGCTGACGGCCATCACTGCATCTCTCGCCACCAAGCCCCCGCTCCTGGAGAGAAGCGGCAGCGGCTTGGGTTTGGGAATCGCTGCTCCAGTCTATTGCAATATAAAACAAGAAGTGCAGCCTTGACACTAAGGCAGTGCCTTCAATCAGACAGTCATCAGTGTAGTTAGATTTGTGTGAGTTATTTTGCTTCTGTGCATTGTAAATACTAGCTGCTTTATTTTTACACTGGAATTTATATTTCAGTTTGAACACACTGTTAATGGCGATTAAATATGACCAAAGAAACAATAAGTGAAAAGCGCAGGTTACGTATTATGTCCGTAACCAGCGTACCCTTTAAACCTAACTACGTGCGAACAAAACGTAGCGCAGCGTAGCGTACCTTTATTGTGTATTATACACCAAAGAACCAATACCTTAATAAGAGATCTCTTCGCAGTAATTTGTCTCTAATCTGCGAATATACCTTTTAGGACAGTGTCCGTAATATACCTTTATCGCTAAATGCGAATAACAGACACAACCACAGTATAGAAGTATGGAGATAGAAACTCCGTAAAAAAAGATGTATTTAAGTCCCTAATGGACAAAAGGGGGTTACAGGAATAGAAAATACAGGTATAACAGGTAATACAATAGACTAACAATGAATACAATAATCAGGCTCTACTAGGGGAAGAAAACAGATACAGGATACAATCAGCCAACAATACAATAAGAATAAGTACCGTGAATGCAACCGTTTACCGTCTCATCAAATATGCGAAGCGCAGTCCGGTCAGAGCTCGCTATCGTTCAGGGTTGAACTATAGCCCGGTCGAAGGTCAGGGAAAGGAAGATGTGCCGAAGTGACCAAGGCCGCCCTGGGTCACCTATCTTATAGGGTCAGAAGGGGGAGGTCAAAGGCCATTCCTATTGGTCAGAGATCGTATGTCAGGTCCACTGTGATTGGGGGTAAGATGATGCACCTGGTTTGAATAGGTGCAGGGGAGTGAACTTTTGGAGTCCTTTGTTTGTTAGTATCGTCGTCAGGGGTTGTAAATAGCAGTCAGAACCGGTTTTAATAGATTCCTTTGTTATACACTTTTCAACAGAAACTGTCTTAGGAATATGGATTTTGTCCATAACTATCGGACCGTATGTATTGCGAAATATTCGCAATGACCGGAATACTGCGCATATGAAACGGAACGTAACGGTATTAAACATGATACAGACGGATGTATGCAAATGCTAACTAAGCTATGTGTGGCGTTCTAAACCTTTAACTATATTTTATTTAGTGTCAGTATGTTCTTATGAATTTATGTGTGATAGTATGGCTACGCTTCTGGTCCACTTTGTCACACAGACTCGGGTATGGAAACTTTATTTGCGCAACTCTGCGAACCAAAATGGCGGCCATACTATCCTAAAATGGCGTGTATGCAACTCGACTTTAACAGTCCACCCTTTAACAGTAAATATGAAACTGTTACAATACAAAACATTTGAAACAACAATACAGAAATTCATAATCCTAACAGAGAAATTGGGATCCATGAATTGAACATACAAGGGGAGTAAACCATCTGCTCTTTGGCCGATCCAGGATCATGGATAAACGATGGGCCGCATTTATCGAACAATCTACTCAGGGTGACGAAGGATAATGTACAATTTTTGGGATAAAAATAAAAACAAGGGAGGTTACAACATATACACGTTCACAAATATGGTTTCTTTAAAGGGAGGTGGTTTCGATTCTAGGGTCATATACCAAACCCTGGTCTTCCTCTGCATCTCTCGTTCTTACACTCATGATTTCAGTACGTTTTGTCTTTCCCCGGGTCACCACCTTTAAACATTTGAACAATAGCACAAAGACTATGATGGCACCACCGATACAGAGAAGGAGTTTTCCTATGCTAGCTATGATCCCTTGCGCCCATTCTCCTAAACCAGAGAACCAGTGCATTGGATTCAACCAGGAGGTCCATTCGCTAACTTTGCTACCTATTTCTGCCAGGCTGATATTGTGTTCCCTTCTAAATTCCCATTTAAGCTGAAGAATCTCATCCATCCGATGATCGATGATTTCTTCTGGGTCTTCAGTATTGTTGGTGATATATGTACAACATTTCACCCCAAACTGTGTAGAGAGGGTGACACAATATCCTCCTGTCATAGCTGTCAGATAGTTCAACACCATCCGATGTTGGACTAGCTCTCTTTTATACGCTTGTAACTCCTTCCCAGTGTATCTAAAAGTGTCATCATAAATCTCAGTGATGTTATCTACCAAGCTGGCTAATGCTTGTATAACTTAAAATTTATGACTCCTCTGGCGGTATGGGTGATATCTAATGCAATGAGGAGTTGGATACCGAACGACTCGTGTATCATTTCAGAAGCTAGGGGTTCTTTCTTGATTGTTAAATCCCTTTTGTGGATTTGATCATAGTGGGTATGAGTGTAAGGAGGGGGTATACCTCTGTGTATGCTCACCATCTCATCATGTGTGAGGGTCATCACTTCAGGTAACACTCTACCTAGATAACAAATTCCAACGTAGTTCATGGAGAGCCATTTGTACGCCCTTCTACCACAAATATAATAAACATCGTCAGGGAGAAAATAAGGGACAGAGTATTTCATGATTTTGTCACACATTATCCATAAGAACATTCCTGTCCCCTGCTCCCTGACTCGTTCCTCACATGTTTCTGGCTGTAGGGTCATATTACAGTAGCCGGCTGATACTCTGCCGGCCATCATTTTACTTTTCTTCACCGTGTAGACATATTTATAGTGTCTCCCACTGGTTCGGATCTTTAACAATAATTCCTTATCAATAGGCTCTCCATCTGGACGCTGGGAGTAAGTTATTGTCTGGTTGTGCCATGTCACTTCCCAAGTACCAATCGTTCTGGAACTCGAGAAGTTCATACATACCAGGGATTTATCCACTTGGTATGGGTGTAATCTAAGACTAGGGGACCTGGTATACAGGTATCTCTTATCCAATGGCCTCCCCTTATTTAATACACTTATCTCAGAAATATTAAGCGGGTATGGGACTAGGCCTACACTACTCCTTTTATGCAGCACTTGTGAACACACCCAGCATTCTGTTTGGTTTAAAACCTTACCCACTAGTGAGTGGTAATCACTCAAAGGATGTCGGCCTGTAGTTGCCTTACTTGTCGACTGACATCGCTGGATGCATTCTTCTTCCATTTTCGGTTGACAATATCTACAGACACAGTACTCACCAGACAATAACTCATCACATAGCCCTTGAACTACGTTTTCCTCATACCTTTTACCTTCTCCTGTTATGGGCAAAGTATCAAGCTGGTTTAGGGATTCTACCTCACCCATATCTGGGTCCATTATTACACTGTCAGAACTCCGCTCCGATCGCTCTAGAATGTGGCAGCCACCGAGTATCCTTGAATGAGGAAGAGGAAACAGGAAGAAAACAAAGAAATAAATGTACAACTGTGAACCTGTTGCTTGGAGTCCTTCCATCATCTCTACCAGGGGACTTTTATTTGCTCTGCTCTTGGACCTTTGCTCGCTCAGGTTGCTCGACCTTGGCTGCCTTTCAGTCTTCCCGGAACAATGCTTCTAGCGACACTTCTTCTCTTTCGCTCTCTGCACTCGGGAACTCTGGGTTACTGGCTTGCTTGCAGTGGGACGAATGTATCCAAGTCTCTCTCTCTGCGACTTTAATTGATGTAGTGCTGGTCAACAAAACTTGGTACGGTCCTTCCCAACGGTCTATCAAACAACCTGAGTGTAAAAAATTTCGGATCATAACAAAGTCTCCTGGTTTAAGATTATGACAATTCTCGGTAGGCATATCAGGGTTCAGTAAATTCAGCTCCTTTTGTTGTTTCCTTAGCTGTTTGTTTAGCTTTAGGATATACTGTACAGTTAGCTCATTGTTACATTTGAGATAATCCTGTGGGTCTATCATGACGTGTGGCTGCCGACCAAACAATATCTCGAAGGGGGACAAGTTGAGCGGAGCCCTGGGAGTGGTCCTAATGCTATACAGCACAATAGGCAGTGCCTCTGGCCATAACAACCCTGTTTCAGCCATAACTTTAACCAATTTGTTCTTAATAGTACCATTCATTCTCTCAACTTTGGCGCTCGCCTGGGGACGATATGGAGTATGAAGTTTACTATTAATCCCCAGGAGTTTACACATGATTTGGAAGACCTCTCCTGTAAAATGAGTGCCTCTGTCACTCTCAATGACCTTTGGGATACCATATCTACAGACAAACTCTTGACATTTTTTCTTTGCTGTAAAGGTAGCAGTGTTGGAGGCAGCGGGAAAAGCCTCCACCCAGCTGGAAAACATGTCAACACACACTAATACATATTTCAAATTTCTACAGGGTGGTAACTGTATGAAGTTGATTTGTATTACCTGGAAAGGGCCTTCTGTAGGAGGGATGTGGGATGGCTCTGTTGGGATGGCTTTTCCAACGTTCTTCCTCAAACAGGTGAGGCATGACATTGCCACTCTACCTGCTTGAGAAGCGAACCCTGGTGCACACCAGTAGGCCTTTACCAGCTTGCACATACCTTCCTTCCCAAGATGTGTCAGCCCATGGGCCGCCTCGGCTAGACTAGGAAGGTATGCCCTGGGGGCCACTGGTTTCCCGTGTCCATCTCTCCAAAGTCCGGTGGACTCTTGGCCACATCCCTTCGACTTCCATACTGCTCTTTCCTGTGGGGAACACAAATTCTGCATGTCTATCAGTTTGGATGTGGATACCATGTTCAGTGTACAAAGGTTTGTAGGATGGGTGAAAATATTTACAGGGCATGCGGCCCTTTTCGCTGCCTCATCAGCGCGGCTGTTACCAAGTGACACCGGGTCCTACTCTGATGTATGAGCTTTGCACTTGATAACAGCCACTCTGTCTGGAAGCTGGATAGCTCCCAGAAGTCTCCTAATGTATGTCGCATGCGCCACTGGTGTGCCAGCCGCCGTCATGAAATTTCGGAGGCGCCATAGGTCTCCAAAATCATGCACTACTCCGAAAGCATATCTGGAGTCGGTATATATGTTAACTGATTTTCCTTTGGCCAGTTCACATGCTCTGGTCAGTGCCACCAGTTCCGCTACTTGTGCTGAGTGAGGTGGTCCCAAGGGTTCAGCTTCCACAATACCTTCTCCATCTACTACCGCGTAGCCTGTGCACAGCTCTCCCGTCTCCGTCTGTCTATGACAGCTACCATCAGTGAATAAGGTTATGTCTACCTCACTTAATGGGCTGTCGCTTATGTCAGGACGTGCTGTAAAGGTCTGATTCAGGTAGGTCATGCAATCATGCTTGTCCTCACCCTCACTAAACTCTGCTTTACCATTTTCAGCAACATTGCCATCACCCTCCACCCTTTGTGCCTTGGAGGGCACATGAGGAAGGAATGTGGCTGGGTTTAGTGTGTTGCATCTTTTGATGGTAATATTTACTGGGGCCATCAGCGCCAGTTCCCACTTGGTGAACCGTGCTGAGGACACATGACGTGTTTGGGCAGAATTTAGGAGGGCAGAGACAGCATGGGGAGCATGAACAGTTAAATCGTGTCCCAACACCACGTCCTCACTCTTGCTTACTAGTTGTGCTATTGCGGCCACACTTCGTAAGCAAGTTGGGAGTGTGTCCAGCTGGCCACTGTAGTACGCTACTGGTCGGTTGGCATCACCATGTTTTTGGACAAGTACTCCTGCCGCACACCCAGCTGATTCCGTTCCGTACAGTTCAAAGGGTTTCCCATAATCTGGCATTCCCAGTGCTGGGGCCTTTGTTAGGCTCACCTTTAGTTCCTCGAAAGCCAGCTCAGATTCCTCAGTGTGAGAGACCCGGTCTGGCTTAGTTGAGGAAACCATCTCTTGTAGTGGTAATGCCAGAATAGAGAATCCTGGGATCCAATTGCGACAGTATCCACACATGCCTAGGAACGTACGGATCTGGTGCTGGGTCTGTGGCAGTACCATGTTCTGAATCGCTTGGATTCGGTCGTCGGTGAGGTGTCTCAGCCCTTGGGTAAGGCAGTGGCCCAGATACTTAACCCTGGTCTGGCATAATTGCAGCTTATCCTTTGATACTTTATGTCCTGTCTCTGAGAGATGCATCAGCAGCTGTCTAGTGTCATCCACTGATGACTCCAGTGACTCAGAACACAACAATAAGTCATCGACATATTGTATTAGTATCGAACCACTCATGGGTTGAAAGGATTGTAAACAATCATGCAAGGCCTGGGAGAAGATGCTGGGGCTGTCTATGAATCCCTGGGGGAGTCGTGTCCAGGTATACTGTACTCCTCTGTATGTAAAGGCGAACAGATACTGGCTGTCAGGGTGTAATGGGACAGAGAAGAACGCAGAACACAAATCAATGACTGTGAAATGAGTACAGTGAGGTGGGATTTGCATTAGGATGACAGCTGGGTTTGGCACTACGGGGAATTGGCTCTCAACTACTTTGTTTACCCCTCTTAAATCCTGCACTAGTCTGTAGCCCCTCCCCCCGCTCTTTTTCACAGGAAAGATGGGACTATTGGCCGTGCTGGAAGTTCTAACTAGGATTTCCTGTTGGAGCAATCGCTGGATTACTGGGTATACTCCTAGCTCAACTTCAGGTTTTAAAGGGTATTGCGGTATTTTTGGGGCTATCCTGCCTTCTTTTATGCGGATCTCTACTGGAGCTACATTTGCCATCAGCCCAGCATCCTGTCCATCTTTAGTCCAAAGGGAACTCGGTATTTGTGCTGTAATTTCAGCTACCCTAGATGGATTCGATTCTACAACAGTGGAATAAAACATTAGCCTCTGAGGACTGTCCAGCATATCTTGCACTTCTTGTGTAAGATTTCTAGGAGTGTCCAGAAATACCCCATCGGGGGTGCAATATATGACACATCCCATTTTACATAGTAAATCTCTACCCAGGAGGTTAGTCGGGGCCGATGCAGCCAACAGGAAAGAATGTTTGGTATGCAGAGGCCCGATTGTAACCTCCGCTGGTTTCGTCAGTGGGTAATGTTGTATTTTTCCTGTTACCCCAATTGCTGCTACTGATTGGTCAGTGAAACCCAAGTGAAGAGGAGTGTTGAGAACAGATCTGGCCGCCCCTGTATCAACCAAAAAGGTTTGCCTTACTCCAGCTATATCAACCTTCACCTGAGGTTCCTCTCTAAGGTGTTGTGTCAATCTAACTGGCTGTAGGATACAGGTATGACCTGTTTCCTATTGTCTTACCTGGGTTGCCCTTAGTACAGTGTCAGCCATCAGATGGGGAGGAGGCATGTTGCGTGACCTGTCTGTCTCCTCCCATTGTCTAGGGGCTGGGTATCTCCGTGTCTCACCCTGGTGAGATTCCCAGTCTCGCTTATGTGTTTTGTGACTCCTGGGGTTTCCTGACCTACATTGTGCTGCAATGTGCCCTTCCTTATTGCAGTTGTAGCAAATAATGGGCTTTCTACCTGTGTCCCTGGTGTTTCGTTGGTATGCAGCTTTATTTGGGGCATTTGTAAGAGCTTGGATGCTAACCATCATCAGTTTATCAGTTTGCAGTTCTCTGTGCTTCTTGATGTTACGGTCGTGGTCTACAGCAGATTCCCGTAGGGCATCTACTGTCATTCCACGCCAATTTGGAAAAGAAGTTTGGACTCTGGCTCTCAGGTTTTCTCTAAGCCCTTCCACCAGCACAGAGACAATCATCTCCCTCAGGTGGGGGTCGTCCTTAGGCTCGGAGACACCAGTGTATTTTGATACCGCTAGCAAGGCCTTAGTGAAATAGTCAGCAGCAGATTCGCCATCCTTTTGTTTGATGGTGAAAATCCTGCTATATTCCACTGTCGCAGGAAAATATACTCCCAATTGTAAGTTGATTAGGCGTATATTTTCCTGGTTGATCTCATCATTTATCTACTTGTCCCCTCTCAATCCACTATCCTGAATGAATTTCGGGATGTCTATGTGGGTAGGGAGACAGGCCCTCAACATGATTCTCCAATCCTTGTTGGTGGGCTCATCAGAGTTTCCCAGATCCCTTACAAATTTCCGGCTCAATGCCAGATCTTTCCTAGGATCAGGGAAATCTGAAATGATGGACCGCAGCTCTAACCGTGTCCATGGGTTTAGCATGTTCATCTTTCTGGTAGGTATCACACCCTCTCTGTCTGCCTTACCATAGGGAACCTCCAGTGTGCGTACAGGGTAGGTTTGTACCACATCCGCATTACTGGGACCTGCTTGGGAGTCGTCTGTGCTGTGTGGTGCTATCTTACCTGAGTCCATGACTATGCTGTTGGCATCAGCCGTCTCCTCTCCCTGTGCAGGGGCCCCAGCAGCAGGTTTAGCCAGTTCAGCTTTTCCCTCAAGCATATTAATTGCATGGGAGACGGCCAGTGCCAACAGCTGCTCGTTTTCCGCTCGGGTTTCCTTATAAGGGGATAAAACAGGGTACAAGTTAGCAACGGGTAAATTACTGCTCATGTCTTGCTTATTAGTCATTAACCCCTTCGGCACATATGGGGGTGGGGGAGCTGTTGCGGCTACGGTTGCATTTTTATTGTGGCTGATTGTATCTGGCACTGCCAGACACCTGATTCCCTATTGTTCCTGTCCTTCCTTCTGCCACAATTTAAGAATTTCTATGTGCTTCACTCTCTTCTTACGACTGGAGAGTAGACATATTTCATCTTTTACTGCCGATAAGATTTCTGGATCAAAGCTACCAACACTGGGAAATTCTAACTTGCTGCCTTGTGTCATTTTTCTCCATTTCTTTTGGTAAACAACTGCTCGTTCGCCGTGCTTACAGCACATAATGAAAGCCGCCGATCCTTTTGGTCGACTTGCTTCCTCCCTAACTGGCACGTTATCACAGCGTGACCCGTTATTACCCATAATTACAGGAATAGACGTTCACAGCTAGTAGATACCGGTGGGTTATTACTTGTCTGAGAGCTCCCCAAACACTCACTTCTCAGCGTCCTAGAACAGTCCCACAATCAAGCGGGTGCGAAGGCTACGAGGTATGATACTCAATCACCAAGCTCTCAACTAGCAGCGAACTTCTAGTTGACCTACAAGGTGCGGCCTAATTTTTCCAGGGCACAACAAACTTGTTTTCCTGTACCCCCAAAAATCGGATTTTCTAAAGTAGCTAATCGGATCACTGGGTTCCGATTGAGCTTCTTGTACCCTCCTAGTGGATCAAAATAGGTAGTTCCACGGAAGGGGCAGTTCCTATGGGCACGTCGTCACGTGCACCCTGGTCCTACACTGGACTGTCCTACACTGGACTACACTGCGCTTGAGTCGTGCCGTCACACACCCGTTCGCCTCAGTTTTGTTTCACACTGGGCGCTAGTTACACCTTGGTCTTATGCTTATACTTGATATATTTCTGTACAGAAAATCTTCCCAGGCTGGTAGCTTCTCACTAGATACTTATGCAGGTATAAATCCCTTTTAAATGGCTATAGGAATCTATTAAAATAATGCTTGAGTTGCTTGTTTTTGGAAAATGAACAAAAAAGAAAAAAAAACTTATTTTCTCTTATTAATCACCGCTTTATCCACAGTATATTACTATACTGTTTTAAATAAAGCTAGTGGTTTAATACTGTTCACCTTTGAGTTCCTATGTGTGCTGCATGTGCAGTGCCAATGAACAGCCACGTGTGTACGTGCGTTGTTCACAGGCCGCCGATGAATCGGCCACCCACGTGTTCTATAGTGTATTTGCAAGCTTGCGCTCGGGTTTCGCTATACGCAGTAATTTGCGCCTAAATGTGGAATAAATCCCTTAACTTCGTCCGAAAGTTACGTATCAAGATGCGAAATAAATCCCGCACTTAATCCGTAAATCACGTACAAAGATGCGAAAATTTCCCGATATGGGCACGTGCGCGCGCACCTTGCGTAATACACAATAGACACTTTACGTTACTGTAAGAGGCCCAGAACTTATCGCCACATGGCGGAGTCCCTGGCCCTGCAGTAACTAACACTAAAAGTTATAGTTTTGCACAGAGGGGATCCTCTATGTACTATAATAAAACACAGGCCTTTGTCTCCATGTGTGCGAGCTTTATCGCACGTGGCCCATATACTGTAATAAACAAGCAACTCAAGACACTATACCCCGTTAAACTACTTGTGGCAGGCAGAAGTACAGTTTACTAAACACTTAATATATACTTTAAAACACGTGGCTTTATGTTTCACTTATTGTACTTCGGGTTCAACGCTAGCACTTCTTGAGCCCCGCACCGCCGCGGACCTGGCCTATCCAGCAATGGATACTAAGTACTTCCACCCTTTTGCTGGTATAGGTCAAGCCGCGCGCCTGGTACTGAGCTCCAGAATGTGAAACGGTCGGACGATGCCCCCAATTGTTAATGACGATTAAATATGACCAAAGAAACAATAAGTGAAAAGCGCAGGTTACGTATTATGTCCGTAAAACGCAAAACGTAGCGCAGCGTAGCGTACCTTTATTGTGTATTATACACCAAAGAACCAATACCTTAATAAGAGATCTCTTCGCAGTAATTTGTCTCTAATCTGCGAATATACCTTTTAGGACAGTGTCCGTAATATACCTTTATCGCTAAATGCGAATAACAGACACAACCACAGTATAGAAGTATGGAGATAGAAACTCCGTAAAAAAAGATGTATTTAAGTCCCTAATGGACAAAAGGGGGTTACAGGAATAGAAAATACAGGTATAACAGGTAATACAATAGACTAACAATGAATACAATAATCAGGCTCTACTAGGGGAAGAAAACAGATACAGGATACAATCAGCCAACAATACAATAAGAATAAGTACCGTGAATGCAACCGTTTACCGTCTCATCAAATATGCGAAGCGCAGTCCGGTCAGAGCTCGCTATCGTTCAGGGTTGAACTATAGCCCGGTCGAAGGTCAGGGAAAGGAAGATGTGCCGAAGTGACCAAGGCCGCCCTGGGTCACCTATCTTATAGGGTCAGAAGGGGGAGGTCAAAGGCCATTCCTATTGGTCAGAGATCGCATGTCAGGTCCACTGTGATTGGGGGTAAGATGATGCACCTGGTTTGAATAGGTGCAGGGGAGTGAACTTTTGGAGTCCTTTGTTTGTTAGTATCGTCGTCAGGGGTTGTAAATAGCAGTCAGAACCGGTTTTAATAGATTCCTTTGTTATACACTTTTCAACAGAAA
This sequence comes from Crinia signifera, assembly GCF_055691185.1. Lineage (NCBI taxonomy): Eukaryota > Metazoa > Chordata > Amphibia > Anura > Myobatrachidae > Crinia > Crinia signifera. The sequence goes on from NC_139222.1 coordinate 165,364,785, forward strand.
CTGTCTTAGGAATATGGATTTTGTCCATAACTATCGGACCGTATGTATTGCGAAATATTCGCAATGACCGGAATACTGCGCATATGAAACGGAACGTAACGGTACTAAACATGATACAGACGGATGTATGCAAATGCTAACTAAGCTATGTGTGGCGTTCTAAACCTTTAACTATATTTTATTTAGTGTCAGTATGTTCTTATGAATTTATGTGTGATAGTATGGCTACGCTTCTGGTCCACTTTGTCACACAGACTCGGGCATGGAAACTTTATTTGCGCAACTCTGCGAACCAAAATGGCGGCCATACTATCCTAAAATGGCGTGTATGCAACTCGACTTTAACAACACCTCACCCACTCTGACTATCTCTTTACATGTGACATATTATCCAACTGCAGTGCAACATGGTTTTACTTTTGCAATCAACTCTGAATGAGGCCCATTATTCTACAGAACTGTCATTTTGATGACCTTGGAGTGACTACATACCGTGTTTCCTTGATAATAAGACACTGCCTTATAAAATGTGTATATTTCATGCTATGATACTGTGACATTTTGGCACTTTTCGGTGTACATTGTGTTAGATAATAGAGTTTGGGTCTATTGCACACATATTAATGAACACCAAGCTGATATATTGGGGGAAATTTACTAAAGGAAACTTGTAAAAAAAATAGGTGTATTTGTATCCAAAAATACACGTATTTTTGACATTTACTATTCCGAAAATACGGCAATTCGTATTGGTATTGATAGCACATCAATATGAATACGAATTGCCGTATTTTCGGGATAGTAAATGTCAAAAATAAGTGTATTTCTGGATACAAATTTACCTATTTTTTTTACAAGTTTCCTTTAGTAAATTTCCCCCATTATCTCATCCCTCCATCATCTTTCTGTTAGAGTGATACTTAACAAAACTCACGGAGACATTACATTTTTATATAGTTTATTATTGACTGGTACATGCTGTACATCGTTGGACTACCATGGGCCCTAGTAGAAGGCCATTTGATGATTCATTGTACTTTGTATTTCTTACGCTATGTTTGACATGCCAATTCTCAATAAAAAAACAGTTTGAAAAAAAAAAAAGACACTGTCTTATTTTTTTTCAACCAACAAAAACACCATACAGTAGGCCTTATTTTCAGGGGAGGTCTTATTTTAATATGGTAGCTCCAGTCCCCCTTGATACAGTAAACATGCCCCAATGCTCCTTTTAAACATGCCCAAATCCTCCTTTAAAACATGCCCCAGTGCTCCTTTTAAACATGCCCCCAGTCCTCTGTTAAATAGAGAACGTACAGTAACAGCCTCCTTTAAACACAACTCCTGTCTCTCTCAGTCTCAGCAACGCCAGCGCTCCGTGCTCTGCTGCAGCCGCGTGATGTGCGCGGCGACGTCACGCCGCCTCCCGCAATGCATCCCTGGGACCGGGAGCAGAAGTGGCTTCTGTAGAAGCTTGTGGTCTCTAAATACCTCAGCGGTGAGCAGAGGTGATCGGAGGTTAGCGGGGGTTAGAATTTATTGTATGGAACTAACTGCATTGAAAATTTAATAGGCCCGATTGTCAGGGCCTGTCCCGCTGTCCCACCCGCGGGCGGCAGTGTCCCGCGGTGTGGGGGGGCTGTTGGGAGTCCCCCGTCAGCTGCTAAGCAGCAGGGAATAAACGCTGTGCGCATGCGCACAGCGTCTATTCCCGCAGCCAGGGGGCTGGGGGCATGGCTAGAGGCTCACAGAGCCTCTGGGTCATGCCCCCATAGCGGCAAAATGGGGGCGTGGCCTCGCGGCAGAGCCGTGAGTATAGGCCACGCCCCAAATTATGCCACACCCCCAGATGAGGCCACGCCCCTGAAAATTTCGGCGCGCAGCAGCGTCCCGCCTGCTGGTATGGCAGAGTTGGGAGGTATGTTTTTGGGGAAGGTCTTATTTTGGACAAATGTCCAAAATCTGGGGTAGGGCTTATTTTCGGGGGAGGTCTAATTATCGGGGAAACACGATATAACCATAGAATTGATGTCAGTTAAGAAGTACTTGGTCCATCTATTCGGTCTTGTATGTACATGCACACACTAGGGTTAATTTCTGTCAGTAGCCAACCTACGTACCAGTATATTTTGTGATGATACCGACAAATCCCTGCAAGCATGGGGAGAATATACAAACTCCACATAGTTAGGACCATGGTGTTAATTGAACCCACAACCTCACTGTTGTGAGGCAGTAATGCTAACCATTACACAATCTGTACTGCCCTACTACAACTGCTGTTATGGGAGGGACACCTCCATGGAAGAATGCAACCAGAGAGCACATCAATTTGCCATGAAGCAGATAGAGGTGGTTGGCTCCTGGATATCAGACACGTTTGTTAAGAGGAGGTGGGGAAAAACAACACAGTCATGACTAAAAATGGCACAGAGGTAAAGTAGAAATCCTGAGTAACATGACATCCCTGCCTTAGAAAAACAGCCCAGTAGTGGAAACAGCTTCTAATAGCATGGAATCTATGTGCATTGGCGTAACTATGGAGGGTGCAGGGGGTGCAGCTCCTATGGGGCCTGGCGGCTTGGGGGGCCCTAAGGAAATCCCACTGCACCCTCATTAGTTATGCCATTAGCTGTCCCCCGTTTACTGCTTCCAGCGCTACCCCTAATTAACTTCTGCAAAGCAAGGAGACCCCGGACTGCAGTGACTCTCTCCCTGCTTTGACTCGCTGCTGCTGCTTGCTGCTGCCGGCACCCGCTGATTGTGTCAATCACAGTGAATAACTGCAAACAAAGGTAAAAAGAATAGATGAAAACATATAAAAATAGAGCTGCGCAACCAACTGGAGTATAAAAACAACAACAATTTATTACAATTGCATACGTACAATACAGAAATAAAAAATATTAAGTAAAAATACAATAAAAAACACACAAAATATGAGAAATAGGGGGGGGGGGGGGTTGGATTATACACCCGGTTGTATTAACTGTAATCCGATCCTGGTAATATTAGGTAATGTCAGGTTAGTACTGTTAAAACTTGTGATGTTATTGGCAGTCACTATGCATTCCTGGATTTTTCATAACATTGTTAGAATTGTGGTAACTGCAGTATTTGTTAGTAATTAGATGGAGTTTTACCAACTTTTTACGTCTGGCCAGACAATATGGGTACCTTACAGATGACCTGGTGCTGCTACGTCCTGTCCTCCCAGTTGATGGCGCTGATTAGCCAGAATTTCAACTTTATCCGGAGTATGATTTTCTCAGGCAAGTTGGTCACAGTGTAATCAGTGGTACCGGTCCTCTTAAGTGTATTGCCGGTGGACTTGTACTCTAACGCGTTTCCCCGCCTTTTTTGGGTTCTCAGCGGCTTCTTCAGAGAGTCTGCAAGTGGCAAGAAGAGCTTACTGCTTTGTTGGTGGTATAAATAGTAAGTACAGCGTTAGTTCTCCCAATCGCGGCTAATGCCGCTTACGCACTTCCGGTATTGCGTTCCATCGGAATTTTGCGTTTCAGTGAGGTCACCTCCGTCTTCCGGTATATGTACGTTGTATTGTGTGCTTTACACATAAGTCACGGCGTTTTGCCATAGTCATGTGACTCGGCTTTATGTGCGGTTAGCGGCCATTTTTGTTATGGGAATTGTGTTTCACATGCCTTACAAAGAATAGATGTATTGCGCATCCAGCTGCACAAAAGTGACCTTTCTACAAAGGTTTCTCAAAGACCTTCACCAAAACACCATGTGAACAAAAATTGAGAAAGGCACTTATCCGGCATTGGAATCTTGTATCACTGATATTTTTCTCAAATCCACTCAGCACATATGGAGGAATAAATACATGCAATGGTGAAGTATGTAATTCACATACACATGATTTAATAGCAGTATACAATAAAAACATCAGCTGAAAATTATTTTAAAAGTTAAAAATAAATCCGCACTGAAAATAAAGTGCATGGGTATCCAAATAGAACAGAGACTGGGAATTACCGGATCATGTGGGAACTGAGAAGTCACCAGTTCCAATCGCATTTGAAGTATATCCCGCACAGGCAATACAGCTGGGCACTTTCTCTGTATCAGACCGGGGTCCACTGTCTCCTTTGAAGTCCATATACAGTCCACCACCAACGCGTTTCTTCCTCCTCAGAGGACTTGACAGTGGACCCCGGTTCTGATACAGAGAAAGTGCCCAGTTGTATTGCCTGTGCGGGATATACTTCAAATGCGATTGGAACTGGTGACTTCTCAGTTCCCACATGATCCGTTAATTCCCAGTCTCTGTTCTATTTGGATACCCATGCACTTTATTTTCAGTGCGGATTTGTTTTTAACTTTTAAAATAATTTTCAGCTGATATTTTTATTGTATACTGCTATTAAATCATGTGTATGTGAATTACATACTTCACCATTGCATGTATTTATTCCTCCATATGTGCTGAGTGGATTTGAGAAAAATATCAGTGATACAAGATTCCAAGCGCCGGATAAGTGCCTTTCTCAATTTTTGTTCACACAGTGAATAACAGGCAGCAGCCGTGCCGGCAGCAGGAAGTGCAGAGCCCAGAACAGTAAAGGCTCCCGCTCTCCAGCTTGCGCCCAAGCAGGAGCTACCACCCCCTGTCTCCCATACCCAGGGCTTAAAGTGAGGGAGAACAGGGTGGAACTGAGTTCCACCACCTCAACTGGTGAGTGGAACATTTTAACCTCCACATTGGCTCTGTACAGTAATTCTCACAGCAAAGCATTCTAGTTTGCAGGGGGATGCCAAATACCCAACCACTGGCCCCGTGTCTGCCTAATTGGGGGAGGAGAGGGGATGAAATTAGGTGGCATAGAGAAATGAGTTCCCCCACCTCTGTGTGACCATTTTATGCCCTGTCCATACCTTAATATTCCGGCTGGTAACCCCGCCTACAGCTGTGCCTGTACGCACTTCCCCTCCGGATCCGGGAACCGGCAGCAGCAGCCTGGTCAGCAGCTCCATGGCCAGGCAGTAGGCTAGCATCAGACAATGCCAACATGGGATAAGGTCAATAGGTCTCCCTTAAGGCTCACATTTTTTTGAGCCGACATGTGCCGTTAGGCAGTATTTCATGCCCTACCATCCACTGGGGTGAGGTTGGAGAATAAAATAGAGTGTCAAGCATAGCGAGGCACCGTGCCTGAAGCATGGCGAGCGTAGCGAGCCATGTGAGGGGACGCAGTGCTACGTTTCAGTGTCCATGTCGACTGTGTCGAAATGCGGGTAAAAAAAAAAGTGAAAAACCCTATGTCTACCTTTTGACTGTCAACCTTCCCCATGTCGACCTAATGACCGTGTCGACCTAATGACCTGTCGACCTAACCCACTTCGACTTTCAGTCATGTCAACCTTCATGCATGCAGATACTGTCTATATCCAATGATCCCATTCCGCCAACATGCCAGTGGTAAGATGCCCCATGTGGTAAGAAGTAGTAGTGATCTCAGTGTGGCACATATATATGGAAGCAGTGTATATCTGTATAAATGAAGAACCAGTATATATATGTGTGAATGAAGCGTCAGTGTATGAATGTATGAATGGGAGAGGCAGTACATGTATGTATGAATGCTAGCAACAGTGTATATTTATATGTACAGTATGTGTGAGAGAGGCAGTATATGAATGTGTCCTCATACAGTGTAGCTGGAGCTACTTTTGTGAGTTAGGGCCAAATGCACTAAGCTTGAAAACTGATAAAATGGAGAGTGATCAGCAACCAGCCAATCATCACTTAACGGCCATGTTAGACTGGGTTTGAAAAATGACATGTAGGAGCTTAAAGAGTGTATCACTCTCCATTTTATCACTTTTCAAGGCTTAATACATCTCGTCCTTAATGAGTGTAAGGTGGGGGGCCCTTATAAAATGTTGCTATGGGGCCCACAAAGTTCTAGTTATGCCCCTGTCTATGTGGCTTGCAAGTTGCAACTAAAGATATAGCAGAACTAATTCATGCTGCAATTTGATGGGGGAAAAAAATCACTATTGGAATATTGGCAGCTACTCAGTTAGGGGCCCATTTATCATATAATATTTGCAGATTATTCCCCAAAACAACTGTTTACGGGGGCTAGCCGCTAATATTAAGTATGTCCTGAATGTATCATGGAGGGACCGCAGCAGGAATCTCCCATCCCTGCTACAATCCCTCCTGACCTGATAGTTTTCTATGGGGGATGCAATGCTTCCCAATGTATCAACATTGGGCAGCATTGCAACGTGTCCCAGGGCTACAGACCGCATTGCCGGTTATCACAGGTCAGCCGATAGTCAGCGCTAACCGCAAATATGCAGACCCTTAGCATTTGGCGAAGCAGATCGCAGGGGATGCGCTGCTTTTGAAGCCCTTGTTCCTGCTTCTGCAGGGACATACATTCATCCAGAAGGTTTGCACATTGCAATGCTATCATGGGTGGTAGATCCCGCTCAGAGTACATTGCATATGCAATCCTATAATAAATGGGCCCCTTAGCCTAGTGCAATTGCCCACAGTGCATCCGGCAGGCACACTAACTTTTCATAATCATGTTCCAAAACTTTTTTCAATCACGGTGCCCTAGAGTATCAGAAATTTTTCAGGGCACCCCTAGGCCAAAAGTTTATAATTCAGAAAGAAAATCTTAATTTACATCAATTGTGTTTATATGCCCTTCTTAGGTTTCTTAAGTGGTGAGGTGCAGGATTAGCTTTGGTTTGTCCACATATTTTAAGACGGCAGCCACTGGCACTGGTTCTGTCTGTTACATTGAACATATATAGTTTGAATTGGTCCTGACCTGGACTATCAACTCAGGGCACCCCTGCAGGTTTTTCCAGAGGCACCCCAAGGTGCCACGGCACACAGTTTAGGAACCATTGCTATATGGTGTTACAGAATATGGGGAACTGTAATACCTTACCAGTTTCCAGTTGGATTAATCTGCTGGATACTGTGACAAATTTGCAACTCATTATGGGGCCCATTTATGAAGTATTGCATTTACAATGTGATCTGGGCAGAATATTACTGCCCAGGATCGCATTGTAAAATGTGATCCTACCACCTGAATGTACTATCCCCCAGGCATATGGACAGGGCCCAGAAAGGAGCCTGTCCCTGTGATGTGCTGAGCCGGAAGTCAGGGGGTCTGTGCATGGGTGGTTAGTGCTGACCCCCCGCCGACCACATTGCCCCGGCGGTAATGCGATCCATAGCCCAGGGATGCGAAGCGCTGCTGCCTTATATTGATACATCGGCCGGCTTTGCATCCCCGGCGGCTGTGCAGGAGGTTCCTCCTGATTAATTTGGGAGATACTTAATATTTGCGGCTAACCCCCCAAAACGGGTATTTTCAGGGATTTAGCCACAAATATTGATTGATAAATGCGGCCCTACATGTCTGCTGAAACTGACAAAATCTTGCCAGTCCTGCTGCAAGTTTCAGAGTTGGACTGAAACCATTGTAGACATTGATTGGCCTAAATCGCAGGAGTTTGACCTCATTAGCCCCATATAAGTATAGATTTTGTATGATTTTCTCTGATGGTTTTGAAAGAAGCTAGGTGTAGAAAAAAAATCATAGGGTCATTCAACATTGTACACAAGACACTGGTTAGTACATCCCGCTCTATGAGAGATCTGCGCATGTACAGGATGTGTACAGGTCATATGCAGATCTCCATCTGCAAGATCATTCGCAGTACCTCCAAGTCGCAGCAATTTGAGGGCAGGATGGAAACCGTTTTGAAGACCTGCCTAGGCCATGATCTGCTTCTACTGACACAGATATCCTGGCCATAGAAGCAGAGATCCATAACCCAGTTACCAATCAGTAGTGTACATTTTTGTTAGACTTTAATGGTCTTGATTCATTTCAGAAGACAAACAACACTTAACGCAAGACAACCCTACAGTCAAAAATACAAGGACAAACACTCTACAATGCAAAGAAATCAGAGTAGTTTTGGAATGAAGCAGATACGCAATAAAAAAAGAATCATTTTTCAACGAGGCGTCATTTTTAATCAGTACAGCGAGAGTTACACCGCACTGCGCGGACATCCAGTAGGCAGAGGGCGCTGTTCCAGAAATGCCGCTGCTTGGCCCGTCGTTGAACGTAAGATCCTCGCGCCGCATCCGGTTCTGGCACAGCTTCCGGTATAAGAGCGCTGCTGGAGCTGAGCTCCTTGGCGCAATTTTTTTATTCCCTGAATCCGTCGTGAATCTGCGGCATCCTCTCTGCAGCCATGGTGAGTATTGGGGCTGGTGATACAGCGGGCACGGCTGGGCATCGGGCAGGCTCCATTTATAGGCTAGTGGGTGTGCAGTAGTGGTAACATGACTCGTCCGTTTCTGGTGCGTCTGTACTTATTGAACACCGCAGCCGGCGTATCCGCTCGTGCGGCGTGCATACGTGGTGCCCGGCCTCAGTGTGCTGTGTGTGTTGCTGTGTCCATTGTATAAGCTAGGAATACCCCTCCTGTATGTTCCCATCTCCTCCTAAAAGCCCCCGGCTCGTACTGTGTCCTGGGCTGCTACTGCTTGTAGTCTCCATGGGGTGACCGGCTTCTCGTACCTCAAATGTCGGGAATGGAGGATCCCAGGAAGGGAGTCATTAGTGCGTTAGTGTTGCAGGGCGCTGGGTGGGCCTCCCTGGCTGCTTAACTCACCTCCACTCCTGGCTTCTTTGTCTTCTGGGCACTATACCCATCCCCCATAAATATATCATATCTATAGAACATACTCAAGTAATGCTAGGCCAGTGGTTCCCAAACTGTGTGCTATGGCACCCTGGGGTGCCTTGGGACTTGCAGGGGTTCCCTGGGTTGGTGGTCCAGCAACTCCAGTTTTTTATGTAAGTTATAATAGTCAAATTGTGGACAAACCGAAGTTAATTCTGTCCATTACCACATAACTGATCCTAAGGATGAGATATAAATACAATTTATTTAACTAAATATTTGTTTCTGACTTTCTCAATGAAAAACCTTTAGCCTAGTGGTGCCGCAAAACATTTCTGATGCTTTGTGGTGCCATGATTCCAAATCTTTGGGAACCCCTGTGCTAGGCTTGTTCAGTTGTATGCAAACTTTTGGATTTGAAGGAAACTATTAGCGCTACTATGGTTGAAGTTCGCCTGTCCCGGGTAATGGGATAAGTTCCCTTTTTGTCCCTAAATGACAATTATGTTCTTTTGGAGTGTACTCTGGATCTGGGCGCTCTCCTCACGGGTTTAAAAGAGATTAGTTCTTTTCTGGGATCAATATATTCTAAAAAGGTTCTCCTTTCTGCGATGCTGTAATATAAAAAGAATACTCCCCTTCCTGTAGATGTTAGGTTTTTCCTGATTTTCTCTCTTCCTCCACTGCTGTCCTATTATGATCTTTCAATTGTCGGCCTGTGCAGGTGCTGACAAACTGCAGGTTTGCTCTCCTGATTAGCCAAAACAGATAATGCTTAATGATAAATTCACTGTGCAGGTAGAGATTGCAGGTCAGCTTACTGGGAGCAGAACAGGTTACAAGGAAATCCAGTCCTTTTTTTTGGACTGGATTTCCTTGTAACCTGTTCTGCTCCCAGTAAGCTGACCTGCAATCTCTACCTGCACAGTGAATTTATCATTAAGCATTATCTGTTTTGGCTAATCAGGAGAGCTAACCTGCAGTTTGTCAGCACCTGCACATGCTGACAATTGAAAGATCATAATAGGACGGCCGTGAAGGAAGAGAGAAAATCAGGAAAACCCGAACATCTACAGGAAGGGGAGTATTCTTTTTATATTACAGCATCTCAGAAAGGAGAACCTTTAAAAATATATTGATCCCAGAAAAGAACTAATCTCTTTTTAACCCGTGAGGAGAGCGCCCAGATCCCGAGTACACTCCAAAAGAACCTAATTGTTCAGTTATATGTTGCTGTAACCACAAGATCTGGAAGTCGGTGATGAGTTTTTTCAGTTGTGGTTGATATGATGCTGGCATGTCACAGCTGCATATTGTGTCTTCCCTCCTAAACTTTAGAGGTGTATAGCAAATTTTGCCATGTCGGAATACTGCAGTGTAAAGCTGGTCGTACTTCAGAAAGACCTGCTTACAATCATGATTGTGTACAACTCCCTGCAGTCCCAGACTCATGAATTGGTAGTTTTTGGACAGTGTACTCACAATCCGTCGTACATACAGCTTCTGCATGTGATCAGTTGTATGTGCCTAAACTGCCGGTTGTATGAGCCATCGAACGACAGACTGCATGTTCTTAAAAGCACATGCAATTGTCTCCCAATCCCATCTGATTGGAGGACCGATCCTCCAACCTGTAGGACCGTGCGTGCTTTGCATGATTGTGTGCACACACTTTGCACCCGACCATACAATCCTGAGGGATTGTATGCAATGTCTTTCAGGTGTATGATGGCCTTTAGTGTGTACATCAGAACATTAAGGTGTATTTGCTATTGTTCCTATTTTAGGCACATATCTAAAACCTAGATTTCTATAGGATGTTTATTGCTTTCTCCCACCCCTTGTTCATGAGTCTTGTCTGTTAACTGCTCTGCAACTGACCTTTCTGACACAAAATGGAAGAGGGAATATTTTGGGCAGCATTATGGAAGCAATTAGAGCTAGTGGAATGTTTTGAAAGTGGGCTTAATCATGGCGTGGTTTTATTTCCCCAACATTGCTTTTGAGACTGCTTTATGCCACCAAATACAAATGTTTGAGAGAAAAAAAGATGGTCAGTAACTGACTTTAGAAAACTGTATTGCATAATAAACAAAGGATAACCGGAAGTTTTTTCCCCTCAACTTATACATAATAGAGCAGAGGTTAGCATACTGTACCAGTAATGGTCTCTGACTTTACAGTAATGTAGCAATCATTTATGGTGCCATGGAAACCTTGAGTTCTTGTACATAAAACCATATCTGCATATGGTACTTGGGTATGAGTGTACAATGACTGGCCCCACCAACTAGCACCTTACTAAATCTTTATAATAAAAAGTTGAGCTGTAACTTAGGAAAAATACTTTCCATTTATAACGTGTATGTATGATGTGTTACAGCTCAGCTATTTGTTTTCTCTTGTAGACGGTGGGAAAAAGCAGTAAGATGCTGCAGCACATTGACTTCAGGATGCGCTGCATTCTGCAAGATGGCCGCATCTTCATTGGAACCTTCAAAGCATTTGACAAACACATGAATCTTATACTGTGTGACTGTGATGAGTTCAGAAAGATAAAGTAAGTTGTGAAAGCTGAGGGTGGTAATGCTTTAATAACGGCATCGTAAATTATGCACTCCTATAGCTACAACTTTCTTCTTTTCCAATTCAAGGCCCAAGAATTCTAAACAGCCAGAACGTGAAGAGAAGAGGGTTCTTGGCCTAGTCTTACTAAGAGGGGAAAATCTTGTGTCCATGACAGTGGAGGGCCCACCACCAAAAGATGTGAGGTTTATGCTGCTTTGACACCCCCCCCCCCCCCCCAAACCACAATCTTATTTAAATATATTAATCTTCAATCTTTTTACTTTTACCTCAGACTGGCATTGCCAGAGTACCTTTGGCTGGAGCTGCTGGAGGACCAGGAGTTGGTAGAGCAGCTGGAAGAGGTGTTCCAGCTGGTGCTCCTATGCCACAAGCACCTGCTGGTTTAGCTGGACCAGTCAGAGGTGTGGGAGGACCCTCTCAGCAGGTGAGATTGGGATGGGGTTGTGCAGAAGGCTTCCAAGCAGTAGTAATTTGCATGCAGAACACTAGTGATTTTTCTCTAATATTTTGTATCTTTTGTGAGTTGAGGCACTTAATTTTGGATGGTTCTTGGTATTTACTGTAGCTTTTTATTTTCTTACACAGGTAATGACTCCACAGAGCCGAGGTAATGTGGCTGCCGCTGCAGCAGCTGCCACAGCTAGTATTGCTGGTGCCCCAACACAGTACTCAGCAGGAGGTCGTGGAGGCCCACCACCACCAATGGGCAGAGGAGCACCCCCTCCAGGTACACGTCTACACAAGCTCTGTTATTTATAGGAGTAGATCTGTGATGAAAATCCTCAATCTGATGCTAATGATGTTGCTTCATAAAGCAGGATTACCCTGAGATCTGCATGAATGTATCTCCTCACATTCTTGTACAACTTTCACTAACTGTTCCTCTGTTGTAGGCATGATGGGACCACCTCCAGGTATGAGACCACCTATGGGACCTCCAATGGGTATGCCACCAGGCCGAGGAGGACCAATGGGAATGCCTCCACCTGGCATGAGGCCGCCACCACCTGGAATGAGAGGTATATTTTAGCTGGTTGTCCTAACACTTAGTTGGCAAAGGGGACTTTTTAATTAGTGTGTATCTTTTCTCAGTGTAGACAAATTAAGTTACTCTTCTAACTAGTATAGTGAAAATAGTCTAATTGTAAATGTTGACCTTAAGAGCAGTCATGAGCGGTGATGGACAGGAGAGATGTGGGGAACCTATTTTGGCTGATCTGCTCAAAGCCCAGGCAGCCATCAGTGGCGCCACTTGGTCATTGCTACAGGTAACGGTAAACATAGAACATAAAGATATGGTTTATAGCTAGCCTTCTAGGACCGACCTCTCATTCTCCTTCTTTTTTTCACTAAGCTGTACAATTGCACTAACAACAAAATGGACTCCCGGATGCCTGCCTTTAAAAATAATTTTCATAAATGTTTGGCTAATTATCTTTCTCTTTGTAGGACCCCCACCTCCAGGCATGAGACCGACAAGACCCTGAGTCAGCTGCTTCCTCTGTAATATTCCTCGGCCTCCCTGTTTTCCATCGCAGGACTGTACTGGTTAATGTTTTGTAACTTGTAATTTTTTTGTAAATTTGTGTTTTTAATAAACAAGTAAACTGATGTTGTGGTTCACCTCAGTTGACTAGTGTTTGTAGGTTTGCCAGGAAAGCTGGGTACACACTGGAATGGGTATTCAGACATGTGGACATTCTGTAGGGTTATGAGATATGGAATCATCATGTTCAGCCTTAAAGGTGCGTACACACAGACATAAGACCATATTGTCAGCGACTGGCGTTTGTACCGGCTATAAATCGCCGGGGTGTGCACTCCCATTTTCAGTCCTCTAATGGTTGGAGGAGCATGCCTCTTCTCCTGGCAGTGTCATTTCATCAGCGACCATCTCTGGTCGCTGATGGAAAACACTGAGCAATATATTGCCAGCGATCATACTGCCCTGTGTGTACACACCTTTAGTGTGAACAAAGTTGCAATGTGTGCAGCACATCAAACGTAGCTTTATTTTTTTATATTAAATACATCAAAACGGCAGTTCAGCCAGACATGACTCCAATGTGTACCTTGCTGTAATAGATACACATCAAGTTTCCACTAAATGTTTTGTTAAAATGAATATATTCAATCCAAAAAGGGGTTCCTGGCTTTGGGGGGGGATTTCTTTACCTATGTAACTGATTTGGATGGGCACCTCCTTTCACGCATGCACAGCAACTAGGGATGCCATACCCAGGACATTTTTTTAGGGATGCCAATCTCGGGATTGGCATCCCTATTAAACGCCCTGGCCGCACACTATTTACTTAGTGGGAGCCAGGTATGCTGAGTGGGCGGGAGGGCTGCTGGCTGGGTTGCCGGCAGGCTGTGCCCTGCGCAGCGTGACCCTGACTAGTACAGCACTGCCGGCCATAGGAGAAGCCGGGCAGCGTCTGAGCAAGTGCTCAGACACTGCCTGGAATTAGACTGCGCATGCGCAGTCTAATCCTGGGATTAGAAACTCCAATTCCAGGATTGAAATCCCGGCGTTTTGGGGGCCAAATCCTGGGATTGGCCACCCTAACAGCAACACATGTGCAATAGGGAACAATGAGCTTATAATGCTCTTCTGCTAGTACATGGTAAGTTGTGGTGGTTTCCATAGCCTAATCACATCAAAGCTCTGCAGACTGATTATAGAAGCATGTTTACAGTCCAATGTGTTTGGATTAGGACAAAGTTGGAACAGAATGCTTAGTACATTTGGTTCCCAAACATTCTTGAATCACAGCACCCTACCAATTTTTTTTTATTTCATTTTCATAGAAGATACAGCTAACAGAGTTCTGACATAGGCAAAATTAATGCATAGCAGATAACCTGTGTATTCAAATTCTTACCTATGCTTATTAGAATTACATTGGACAAATGTTACATTGGACAAATGAAACAGTGCTAACTCCTTTTGTCTGTATCAATAACTCATGGTTGCCCAAAGGCGCCATCCAGGCAGCCACGAGAACAGGAAATATAGGAGCACATTTGAAGTATTTGGAAATGTAACAGTCTCATCATTCAGGATGAATGAGCAGAAAATTGCCATCTGCCAGAACGCCATATTAAGCCTAAAATAACCTACTAAATTCCTAACAAGATAAATTAAGTTGCCCAAAGCAAACCTCCCCATAACCCCCCACCCTGTAAAACCTAACCCCAACTGAGGCATACCTGGAGCACAACCCACTAACCCCTATCCACTACCTACACTTAAAAGGGGATAAATTAGTGGCCTGCCGCTGTAAATAGCTGCCTAGCTTAAAATCCTAATTACACCCTTATTCACATATCTAACCAACCCCCACCCTATATAAAAGGATAGCAAAAGGAATGTCTGAGAGGGGCAATACAAAACAGGATCAGATCATGTAAATATGGAAGGATATATAAGGATAGCTAACAAAGCCTAAACCAATGGCCATGTTTTAACTAGGTGTACCCCGGCTCTTCCAACAGAAGCTTGTATAGTAAAACTTTATATATATATACTCTAGTGTGAAGTCATGAGGGATATCACGATACTGTATATCAATTAACAAGTATAAGTAAATGTTCATAGATCAGAGGCAAAGTATATTGCAAAACGAAATAGAAAGCCTCATCAATAGATAAACATAGGACAGTCTCAAAACAATATACAATAGATTGTGTGGTGCGCTATCATACAGCAGCTGGCACAAGGGTTTGTCAGGCCCAAAGATATATAAGGAAAAAAGAAGAGTATGTGCCAGCGCTGGCTGTAATAATACAATGGTACACGGTTCTCAAAAAAGGTATAACAATTTATTAAGACATAAAAACAATACTAAAAATTAAATGCTAAAAAGGTGAATCAATTTGAAGCAATAGTCCAAGACAGTAAGTAAATTATCTCAGTGTATAATGATAATTAATATCTTGATAACTGTAGCTGCTTGGATTGGTATGTAATGAAATTAGAGCTGTATATTACTATCCCATTTTTGTCTGGTCATTGGTGGAAACCAGGATCTGTGACGGAATGTCCATGAAGAATGTCCTATAATTTCAAGGACTCAGGATATCCCAGTGTGGTGTCCTCTAGGGTAGTGGCTGGATGATTAGGAATAAAGCTGTATCCCATAAGATTTTTGAATCCAGGAAATTTTGAAGGGAACCAACTGTGGGAGAGCGGACTTGTCACTTGATATCGATGGATGGAGGTTTTTACAGCAGCATGGATTGCTTTTGCTCAACGCGTTTCCCCGGATAACCCGGCTTCATCAGGAGCAGATATGAGTGTTTGTAAGCTCTCAGGCATGCTTTTTATACCTGATAGTTAATTGCTTAGGTGATTCACCTGTCTGTTAATTGGTAGCTAAAAACTTTTTTTCATGAGAGAACCGTGTATATAATAAAAACGGTACTTATGTAATATCTGGGCTCCCGTTTTTCTTATGAGACCGCGGCCCCTTGCGGGGCTCGCTGCGCTCGCCACGCTTCGGGCACGGTGGCTCGCTGCGCTCGCCACACTATATAAAATCAACTCCATGCGTAGTTGGATAGTAGGGGTATGAAAAAATGGGGTGCATTTAACATGGGAGCCCAGATAATACATAAGTACCATAAAAACATATATTTACTAAACTCTATAGGAGGCAATCGCTTATAACAAAAGCATATTTTGATAAACATATACAAAGATATACCAAAGATTAGATATAAACTAAAGGGCATGACCCCGCTTGTGTGGGTCACATGACCCGGAAATGATCTGTGATATTAACACAGGGCAATTTAGATATCGATCGCCTGTATATAGGCACATAGAAATTCATTGGGGTCCAGAGCACAGCAAGCGCGTCTGCAGCACTGCGCACGTCCCACCGCCAAGTGCCGATTGCCGGTAACGGCAGAATCGGCGGCGTACGTGTCACAGGCCGCAGGTACGCTTCTATCGCGTTGCTAGGTGACAGACGCGGTCACGTGATGTCACGTGACCCGCGTCGCATCCCAGCAACAGAGCGGGCGTCCCCCACGCCACTCAGACGCCAGGGAGAGACGTCAATATGTCTCTGTCACGTAACACGTGACCCAGGCCCAGGCGAATCAGATAGCGCGGGCGAGCGTCCGCCGCGCCGTCATGACAACAGCCACAAGTGCTATCATATCAGCGCCCGATAGTCCAATCTCCATAGAGGAGATCAGTACAGTGTCTGGTTGGAGAATAAAATATTTCACATATAGAAAAAGCATTCTGGAAGATTCAATAAGTACATATAACTAGGAGATATATTTAATTTATCAGGAAATAGTTATACAAGTTTTTGTGTGTAGAAGCAGAGAATCATTTTGACATTATATATATAGAGAGAGAGCATAAATTTAATAATAGAAAAAAATATATAATATACTATAACAATACCAGCAATAATAATAACACCATATATAAAGACATAAAGCAATTTATACAACTGTATTGAGCTCGATGGTCTCATTTAATCCATCTGGGTGCAAAGGGTTAAATTTCAGTGTCCAATAAATTTCCCTTTTACAGAGTAGATTATAACGATCTCCACCTCGTGGAGTGCAGGCTATATGTTCTAAAGCTGTTATAGATAGACATGTTGGATTGGAATTGTGCTTGATTCTATAGTGTCTAGATACACTATGTTTATCGAAACCTTTTAGTATATTTTGTCTATGTTCCATAAACCTCGTTCGCAAGCATCTTGTTGTTCTTCCAACATAAGGAAGGTTACACCCGCATTTTAACAAATATATTATATACGTGGATTCACAATTCATAAAAGATTTTGGTATAGGGGGTGGTAATTCTGATACTGTAAGGGGTTGTTTAGTAATATGTTTGCACATTGTACATTTAGATTTCCCACATTTAAAGAATCCTTTAGGTTTTTCTGGAAGCCATGATAAACGGTGATCATCTGTATTAGATGTTTTATGTGACATATCTTTTTTGAGGTGACTAGGTGCAAGAATAGTTTTCAAGGTCTTGTTCTTTTTATATATAATTCTTGGTTTTTCTGGAATAATGTTGGATAAAATCTTATCTTGATGGAGCACTCTGTAGTTTCTTGTAACTATGTTTCTTATATCGTTGGAACAGTTATTATATTTGCTGATAAAAGCGAGATCCCTTCCATTTGATTCTAAATCATTCTTAGTTCTGTTTTTATTTTTATTTTGGTTTGGATTCTCCCCTGTCAGCAAATCATTTCTATTCATTTCGAGTGTCTCTTGTAATGCTTTTTTCAATATCTGATCAGGATACTCTCTTTCTAGAAAAGATTCGGACATTATGTTGGCCTGTGTTAGAAATTGTTCGGTCTCAGTACAATTTCGCCTCAGGCGCATGAACTGGCCCTTCGGAATATTAGTTTTCCACGGCATGTAATGTGCACTTTTAAAGTGCACATAAGAATTGGTGTTTACAGGTTTTACATAATTAGATGTTATAATTTTATTGTCTTTAATTTCGAGAGTCACGTCCAAGAAGTTAACAAAAGACTCATTGAAAGTGTGGGTAAATGTTAAATTATATCTATTTTGGTTAAGTGAGTGAACAAATTGGGTGGCAGAAAGTGAATCCCCATCCCAAATTATAAAAAGATCATCTATATAACGGCCATAGTAGACCAGGCTCTGTAAAGGAAATACTGTCTAAAATGAAATCCCTATGTTCCGACTCCAGGTCCTCATACATCATAAGTCTTCTTTGTATCACCTCACAACCCAATTTGTGTGGGATGTGGGTGTATAATGCATTTACATCTAAAGTGAGAAATGCATAGCTGTTTTTCCAACCTATTTCTTGGATTTTGGTGATTAAATCACGAGTATCTTTGATGTAGGACCTGAGAGTCGGAACATAGGGCTGTAAAAAGAAATCAACATAATGTGACAAATTGGCTGTAACAGAACTAATACCAGATACTATGGGGCGCCCGGGAGGTGAAGAAAGGGATTTGTGGATTTTGGGTAAAAAATAAAAAGTGGGTGTGATGGGATGTGAAGGTAAGAGAAATTTGTACTCCTCCTTGGACGTGACTCCCGATAAGAGTGCTTGGTCAAGTAATATCTTTAAATCACTCAAAAAATTGAGTGTGGGATCCCTAGTGAGTAGGGAATAAAATTTCGTGTCATATAATTGTCTATATGCTTCTTCAAGGTAGTATTTTCTGTTCATAATAACAACCCCCCCCCCCTTGTCTGCTTCTTTAATAATTAGTTGTTTATCCTGTTGGAGATTTTTTAGGGCATTCTTCTCTCTTTTATTTAAGTTGGATATTTTAAAGGGTTTGGCACTTTCTCTCAGACACAGTTCCTTAAAATCTTCTAAAGTGATTTTATAAAAAGATTCGATGCTAGTACTCTTTGCACTGATGGGGAAAAATTCAGATTTATTACGAAATTTAGGTGGATTTGATCTTTGAATATCGAAGATTTTTTGTGTAGTGGGTATTGTGTGATTTTGTTCCCATAATTCTTCCAAAAGGGAAAGAGCAGTATCATCCATCTCATTAAGGGTAATTGGAATAGAGTCATCTTTCTTAGTATCTAGTGTTTTCTGTGCAAAATATCGTTTTCTGCACAAGGTACGTATAAACCTATTCAATTCCACAAAAAGGTCGAATATATTTGGCGGACTGGTAGGACTAAATTTAAGTCCTTTCTGTAAAATAGACATATGACTCTCGTCCAAAACCTTATCAGATAGATTAAATACACATTGAATTTTGGGTGTCTTTAGATGTGTTTTAAGTTTCTTTTGGAGGCGTTTGCCTCCTCTGTTTCCCCTATACTTTCGTCTCTTCGTCTTTTTGGGGAGTCTCTGTTGTACAGTGGCTGATTTAGATCCCACCTTGATGTTTTGGGGCGGGCTCCCAAAAAAGACGTAGATTCTTGGTAATTTCTCCGTTCCAAAGGTGGCTCCTCTCTCTGTGATTGTCTATAATGAGATGTATCTCTGGATTGTACATCAGGTGGACGGGAGTCCCTATTGATATATTTATTTCTATACGTATTTTTTGGTGAATCATGATTATCATAAGATTTATTATATTTCCTGGGATTTTGGGTATAACTATTTCTTCTATCATTTGAATCCGATCGACCATGGGGTTCTATTTGTCTCCTAAAAGATCTTACTTTTTTATTTTGGTAATCCCATAGGTCTCGTTTGAATTTTTTCTGTTTGGTAAAAACTAGGTCTTTTTCAAATTTAAGTATTCGATCATTTATCTGCTTATCTTTTTCAATGAAATATTCATCTGTCTTATATTTATCAAGGGATTTTTTCATTTCTTCTATCTCCTTCTCCAATACATTCACTTTGCTCATTCTATATTTAATCAATAATCTCATCAGGGATAGTGAGCAAGAGTCAAGAAGTTGGTCCCATTCCAGTTGGAATTCTGGGTCATTCTGAAAAATGGAGTTTTTAAAAAGCCTGAGACCACGGGGTATCATCTTTTTCTCCACATAGTGTTCTAAATTAGTTGCATCTAACCAATTCCTTGACTCTGCTTTCATTAGATCCTCCATTTTGTATAGATCTTTATACCATTCATTATTTCCCCTTTCCAGAGGTACAGAGTTAGTATTACATTCTGTCCACTGTGACATATATGATTGCCTCCTATCTCTACGGTCAGAGTAATTCATAAAACAGCTCATGATTGCAGCACCACACTGACAGTTAGTGAAAAAACAATATACAATAGATTGTGTGGTGCGCTATCATACAGCAGCTGGCACAAGGGTTTGTCAGGCCCAAAGATATATAAGGAAAAAAGAAGAGTATGTGCCAGCGCTGGCTGTAATAATACAATGGTACACGGTTCTCAAAAAAGGTATAACAATTTATTAAGACATAAAAACAATACTAAAAATTAAATGCTAAAAAGGTGAATCAATTTGAAGCAATAGTCCAAGACAGTAAGTAAATTATCTCAGTGTATAATGATAATTAATATCTTGATAACTGTAGCTGCTTGGATTGGTATGTAATGAAATTAGAGCTGTATATTACCATCCCATTTTTGTCTGGTCATTGGTGGAAACCAGGATCTGTGACGGAATGTCCATGAAGAATGTCCTATAATTTCAAGGACTCAGGATATCCCAGTGTGGTGTCCTCTAGGGTAGTGGCTGGATGATTAGGAATAAAGCTGTATCCCATAAGATTTTTGAATCCAGGAAATTTTGAAGGGAACCAACTGTGGGAGAGCTGTGGACTATTGCTTCAAATTGATTCACCTTTTTAGCATTTAATTTTTAGTATTGTTTTTATGTCTTAATAAATTGTTATACCTTTTTTGAGAACCGTGTACCATTGTATTATTACAGCCAGCGCTGGCACATACTCTTCTTCATAGGACAGTCTCAGTCTGGCCATCTGTAATCATCTTTAACATAACCCTTGATTCGTGTAGACAGGACTCTATATATAAAGGCCAGGAGGACGACTTGTAGCACCAAGAGAGACCGGCTGCACAGGCCCGGAGATCAGCAGATCAGGGATCGTGTACACTGGGTCCTCTTTGCCAGGATAGTGGCCATAATAGACACAGCAGCAGTGCTGAGTTGGAGCAGTCGAGGCAGCATTCAAGTGTTGCATGTGGGAAGGTATCACTGAGCGCTCCTTCCTAAAGCGAAGAATTGCAGGATCTATATGGGCTATAGGACCACGGCCAAGAGGGATATTGTCTCCATCAGTAGCAGCATATATATCACAATGAAAGGAGATTAGAGAATCTACTGGGTCGGGATAGGAGATATCTCCAGGGCAGGAGAGCTCATTCTTGGGACAATACAGTGCCTGTTCAGTGCTGACTATGGGAACACAGCAGGAAAGTGCATGTTCTTCAGCGAGGGTACAGGAGATAGATAGGGTCTCCCCCTGCACATCAGCGAGCTTGGCCTGAAGTCTATCGGCAGAGGCATAGATAGCCTGCAGCAAGAGTTGAATTGAGGCCGCCATGTTGAGTTACAGTATATACCAAGGGCAACAGACCCAATAAACCGGTGGTGGCTAGCACACCACCAGATTCTCAGGAGAGACAAAAAAGCAGCTGTCCGGGTGTCTATATAACCCAAGGATGCAATGCATCAATGGGGACCAAAAAAGCAGGCTATCAGCAGGGCAGAGACCAGAGATATGTGTCGGTGGAAGGAGTCTCCAAGATGGCGCCCACAGCATGCAGGAGGGAGCCCAGAGCGCGCCAGGCCAGGAGTGTTACTGCGTCCACAGCAGGCTACACACTTTGATCGGTGTGTCAGGTGCAGGAGAGCTTTAGGGGTGGTAGTGAGTGAGTCAGGGGTGTCTAAGCTCCCTCAGACAGGATGGCAATACGGATTTTAACGGAGCTCACCCACTCAGCGTCCGCACACCTCCTCAGTCAAGCCACGCCCCCCACCATTTTTTTTTTAATGTAAGGATACATAGGATACATTTTGAATACAGCATTGAATAAGTAAATGGGCCTATACGATCAGCCTTAGAAGTGCAAATTAACACCGTCACATAACTAAACCTGGTTGTCCATGCTAGTGGCTATTGACAGCCACTAGCACTTGTTTTACATATTATAACCCTGAATTCGCATTGGTCCTGGACAACCAACCTGAGGCACTCCTGGGAATGCTCTGCAGCACACATTTTGGGAACCACTGATATGGGGCAAAACTCTAAGGGGGATATTCAATCCCCGGCAAGCATCTCCAGGCCCTATTCAATGCGGTCTTCCCCCGACAGCATTGAGCAGAGTATCTTGGCAGAACGAGCCCGACATCACAAGCTGTCGGGCTTGTTCTGCCAAGAACGGCCGGGAAGTGACGAGCTGCAGGCTGCAGCTTGCCTTTTCCTGGCTGCAACTCATGGCCACGCCCCCTTCTTGCTCCCCGGCAGGCGGGACATTGAATCCTGCCTGCATGTTCTCGGTCGAGCATGGGACTGTCATGGTGGTCGAGCAAGCTCGACTGCCGTGACCCTCAGATTGAATACCCCCCTATATGTGTCTCTGTTGATTCAGACACTTATTATAGTAATTGTATGTGGTGGTACTTATTTTATTTGTAGTGCCAGACATAAATCTCCATATTCAGTGCAAAGAAACATGGTGTGTTTAATAAATTGTAACAACTTTACTATGTCCTAAGTCAACTCTAGAGAGTGGTGCTCCTGTGCTGTACACATATTCCTGAAAGACATGTTAGTATTTAGTTCTACGCATAATCACAATAACTTATATTAACAATGCTTAAAAGTGGGATGCATACTACTATCTGACAATGTTGGAACTCTCTAATCCACTAGTTGCCTCTTGGTCTCTCCCCCTTCACTTTCGCAAGTTGGGGTCTACACAAGTGCTCAATTAGCACATGTGGTATCCACTTGTGGTCAGGGCTTACCTCCAGTCTGTCCAAAGATTAATAAGTGTCTAAAGGCCCCCATACACTGATCTGAATTTGCCACTTTTCACCTGAGTCTGGTGGATTGGGCTGAGAACGGGTGAAGTGGACAAATCAGATGCGTTTGTCATCCAATCCGTGGTCCTGTGTGAAGCGGGTTGCGCGTCCAACCAGCTAACGCAATCTCCTTTCCAGCAGTGGAACTGCCTGCAATAATGCTGCCTGCGAAGGACCTGGGCGGTTCAAGGAGGATTGGTTGGCCATGTTGCTGCAAGAAACCGCAGAAGTTGGAACCCTTGGCTAAGCAGATGCCTACCAGGCATGGAAGTTCTATGCCTCTTTCCCCTAATAAGTCTATAACAATTCTGTGTTCAAAAGATGTCCTACACTTCAGCCCTTTAATTGTCATCTTTGTTGTAGAAGCATCTGAACAAAGCTTAGGGATGCCTTCTTTAAGGTCCTGTTTCTTCACACATCCAGCACGATTGACTTATTTCCCATCTCTCTCCATGAACTGGTTTCTTGTTCAGAAACCAGAATGCTTTGTTCCATCTTCAGCCTGAAATCTCTCAATCTATTCCTGAGGTTGCAAAGTTCAGCCTTAACTAGTATGTAGCTATGGAATCACTCAAGTTGGTCATCCAGATCCAGGGGTTTTTACATGGCATCCCTAGATATCCAGGATGCCTACTTGCATATTAATTTTCAAGAATATCACCAACGATTAGTCTTGTTTGCAGCACAGACAGATCATTTACAGTTTTATGCATTACAGTGGTTTATTTTCCACTATGGCTCCCTCGTGTTCACGAGTCAATGATTGGGCTGAAACTAGAAAACTGTGATCTGCATCCATACATATCTGATACGAAAGGTGATTGGGATTGGTGAGGGGCACTGCTTTTCACCTTTCAATGATGAATGCAAAACTAGTGTGCAGAGCAATACAAATGATATATAAAGGTTACATATTAGAGTAATATATTACTCATGGTTCTCTGAAGAGTAATATGGAGAGATAAAAGGGAAAATAATGTATATTTCCATTTAAGGATGTATCATGAGTTACTGTAAGTAGTGCTGCCACCTACTACCCCAGTTATAGGATGATCCTGCTGTAGTAATTACAAAAAATAACACCGGGAAAGCCAGTGAATTTGGACTTCCCGGACAGCCTCACTAATAACAATTCTCCTTTGTGGACGCACACACACGTTCATCTTCATTGAGTAGCAGTATTGGTATATTGCATTAAATCATTTGGCACAACCCTGTGTAAATGTGCATTATTGTACCCCTTCCACACAGTAAATGAAATTCCAGGGTGAAGCAGTTCCACCCGGGAATTTCATTATATATACAAGTCCTTTTTCTGTGTGAAAGGGTTGATCTGGATCTTAAACTCTGGGTCTCCGGGCCTACAAATGACCAGGGTCGGAGACCCGGAGTTTAAGATCCGGATCAACCCTTTCACACAGGCCAAAACCCTGTGTAATACAGCAAATCCCCGGTGTAAAATTCAGACCCGGAGATTTGCTCTCCTGTGTGAAGGGGGCTGACAACAGCGGGCAAATAACCCAACACTTCAAATACCGGGTTATTGGGCTGCCGCTCTCTGAAAGCGGTATTAGAGAAGATATTGCATAGAATCATCAGATGTTCTCTTGACTGTACAAGAGTATGATATTGTTGTCTTGGTTAGTATATAATGTGATATTTATAAAACAATCTTAAAAAGAAGATGCTTCATAGCATGTATCATATCTCTGCTTTTGGGAGTCTGTCATGTAGACTTTGAACTTCCAATGAGAGGACAGTTACGTAGCAAAAAATCAAAAACTCTTTTTCCTGTTAACATGATTTGTGCCAGGAAGGTATACTTGTTAATGAGAGTGCATGGGAAAGGTGTATTAATAAAAGGGATGCAAGTTATACCAATGACAAACAATAATTTAAACCCTAGGAAATATTTGATGAGATAATTTACATATTCCAAATACTATACAAAAAAGAAAAAATCACCTGCCCTACATCGCTTAGCAATCATCACTAAGCAGAATCGCCCCTTGTTTATGGGGCTTTTGTTTTGTCATTATTATTGTGTGCTTTGAGATAGTACTTGATTGATAACAGTTGTATTTTATGGGTTGTTTTTGTGTGTGTGCTTTATTCTGTACTGTTTATTAAAATACTTTTTCAACAGCACTGGATAAACTAGATTTTTCTAGTTTTATGTATTAGCAGATTAATATCTATAGGGATTTACAATCTGTCCCCTATGTACTAAACTTTGAAAAGCATAGCTTTTTGGTACTTGTGTATTAGCAGGGCGCCCAATTAGCATACGTACGCTAGCGTAGGGAAATCGCATAGTGCCATGTGATGCGATTTTCCTATGTAATTTATTCAGTGCTCTCTTGGCCCCGGCGGATCGCATCGCACCTCCCGCAAAATCGCATGCAATCGTATGTGATTTTATATGGTGCGATGCCATTACATTAGCTATACACTTGTATGAGACGCAATGAGGTTTTAGGCACCCCCCCACTATCCACGCCACCCCGAAGCGTGGCGAGCGCAGCGAGGCTCATGAGGGGAGGCGGAAAGCGTCCTCTCGACCTTTTCATACCCCAACTATCCACGTCGACCTGGAGTTGATTTTATATAGTGTGGTGAGCGCAGCGAGCCATGAAAACTGAAGCACGGCGAGCGGACGCGGAATAGAATACATGTAAAGTAATCCGCGTCCGCTCGCCACACTATATAAAATCAACTCCACACCAACGTGGATAGTGGGAGTATGAAACGGTCGGGAGGACGCGTTCCGCCACGCTTCGGGGTGGGGGGGAGGTGCCTAAAACCTCATTGCATGTCATACAAGTGTATAGCTAATGTAATGGCATCGCACCCTATAAAATCGCATGCGATCGCATGCAATTTTGCGGGAGGTACAATGCGATGCGATCTGCCGGGGCCAAGAGAGCAGTGAATAAATTACATAGGAGCATCGCACAGCACTAAAACAGCCCATGCGATGCAATACGATTTTCTTACGCAGAATCGCCCACTAAGCAATACACAAGTACCGCTTTTTTTAAAATTTGGTACAGCAAGTTTACATTTCCTCCGAAGACATTACTCTCTTTATGCTTGTGGAGGCATATTCACAGTAGAGAGACTTAATGATCTCTCTCCTGCAGCCTTTGTCCAGCTCTGACATTATGTACAGGCACAGTATCATATTGTCCCAGAGAAGTCTTTGATACATGTGAAAGACTAGATTCAACTGAGATCTAACTAACAAGGAGAGCAAGTTATGGCTAGATGGAAATTGTGCATGCCCCCTGCCGGATACCGATGGCTGCCACATCGCACCGTGTGTACACACCTTTACACTTAGTACATATGTAGAAGGATTACTAATACATACTCCCCTTAGAATCTGTTGAATGGAGTTTGGAACCATCAAAGCCACTATGGTAAGCTTTCAGAAAGAGGTGTGTAAATTAAATTATGCTTATATAGAGAACAGCACACCAGAAAACAATCATCCTTTCTGACGACAATGCTAGAAATTGGGGTGTAAATGCCATTGTCAGGATACATCTATGTGACAGGAAAATCTATTGGATGCAATGAATGATTTTATTATTACGTAACATGAATTTGTCACAGATTGTTTTGTTTTATTAGGACAAGTGTGTCAACTACTACATTTGGGAATCCCAGCACCAACATTGGACAAAGGGCTGTAGGCATGAATGTCACTATAGTGGGTGCCACTGCTAAAGAGCGCAGTGGCTTACATGGGCCTGGACCCAGGTTATAATATACTGTAACATACCAGGGTACTTGTGTAGTTTCACGGCGCCGTGCATCTGAGTCCCCTTGCGGGGCTCGCTTCGCTCGCCCACGCTGCCGGCTCAGTGGCTCGCTACGCTCGCCACGCTATCTAATATCAACTCCATGCCAACATGGATAGTGGGGGTATGAACTATCCACATTGGCATGGAGTTAAGTTACTTTATTTTAGATAGTTTGGCGAGCGTACAACCCGGAAGTAGCCATGCTGGCGCCGTGAAACTACACAAGAACCCATACCAGACTTGCCTGCGAAGCAATTGGGTCTGATCCATTGCCTAGCCTGAATTGTGTGACATTTTAGAGGTGTTTGCAGTGGAAGTTGTAATGGATCACTGGAATGTGGCACAGTATGAACTGGGGGCACTTTATTATGTATTACTAGTTATTTTTATAGTACACATATTCTGCAACACTTTACAGAGAATAGTTGAACATTCACATCAGTTCCTGCCCCGGTGAAGATTACAATATATATTCCCTACCACATGTACATTCATTCTAGGGTTAATTTTGTTGGGAGGCAATGAACGTACCAGTATATTTTTGGATTGTGGGAGGAAACCCACACAAGCATGGGGAGAATATACAAACTGCACAGAGTTAGGTTCAATTCCCATCATGGACCTATGATCTCAGTGCAGGCCTACAATGTATATATTAACTGCTGTGGTGTCTCAAGCATCAATAGGTCAGGGGTCACTTGATTTAATGTTGCTATGGGGCCCATAAAGTTTTGATGGTGCTTGTGTATTTTCATGGCGGCAGCTACGTAGATCGCGTAGCGTCCCTTTCAGAATCGGTGTTGTGTTCCCGCGACCAGCATAGTCAGTCAGAAGTAGCGTGCTGTGTTCCTGCGACCAGCGTTGTCAGCTACTTAGTTAGCGTAGCGTCCCTGTCAGAAACAGCGTCTTGTTCTCGCGACCAGCATAGTCAGTCAGAAGTAGCGTGCTGTGTTCCCGCGACCAGCGTAGTCAGCGCAGGCAGCTACGTAGTGAGTGTAGCGTCCCTGTAAGAAACAGCGTCTTGTTCGCGCAGTCACGTAGTGTAGTCAGTCAGCTGGTAGATTGAGCAGTACGCAGTTAGCGTTGTCTGTGAGAGTCAGACCCATTTCAGTCATGCTTGTTTGATGAAAAGATTTATAAATTTAATAACATCATTAAAATACAAATATAAAAATGAAAATACATAAACCACTGACAATAAAAAATGGGTATCAAAATTGATACTGCATATATATTCATAAAAATGAACCACTAATAGGTTAGTCTGGACCGGATTAATAACTTTGTGCAGGAAAATGTATATATATATATATATATATATATACACACACACACACACACACATAACATATATATATATATATATACACACACATATATATACATAGCTGCTAGCCTCTCTGAAGCACACAGGAGTCTTATAGGAGATATATACGCTTATTTTATTTTGGATGAAGAATCATCATCCACGTTTTTTAGGCAAATTATTTTAATTACGATTTAAAGGAGACTGACAGGAATCCAAATACCTGCTATTTTATAGGCAAATTCACCCACTCCAATTTAAAGGAGGCAGACAGGAATTTTAAGACCTGTTCCATTTTAGGCCACACTAATTGGCTTAATTCAAAATTACCAGCGGATATAAATTTATACTCCCATTATAGGTTTAAAGAATATCATGTCTTATATTATTAACATATTCCGGAAAATATTTGTGTAAACGGAGAAAGTATCCTACAGATTTCACAAATATCACGACCACAAGATTATTGTATTTCCCCTGATGAAGTCTCTGTGAGACGAAACGCGTTGGGATTGTCTACAAGCGTTTTTACCCGACTATCCTGTGAAGAAAATAAATAAACAAACCATTGGAAAAGATCTCCTTTATTACTTCATTGGATACGGATTTTGCAAATTTGTATTTGGACTTTGTTTTAGGCGCCATACCACTATTGGGTAAAAACATTGGGCTTTGTTCGTTCCATATCCCTCAGGGAACTTAGTGGTGAGGCTGCCTTACTCATACAAATTATACAATTTATATCATTTTGTAAAAAATTTATTGTGAAATAGGCTCTAGCGCGAGTTGGAATATTGGGGATACATATATACACATATATATATATATATATATATATATATATATATATATATATATATATATATATACACACACACACATATATATACATATATATATATACACACACACATATATATACATATATATATATATACACACACACATATATATATATATATACACACACATATACATACACACATATATATATATATATACATGCACATATATAGATACATATATATATATATATATACACACACACACACATATATATATATATATACATATATATAAAGAGTGACTGTCTCATCTCAGTTTCAAATCTGTAGATATACCAATGATGTAAATTGGAGCAAGTTGGATCAGTTATGGTGCCCAGATAAGGGCTAATAATTACCCAGCGCCACTAGAGGATTTCAATCCCTCGGGATAGCATTGCAGCAAATGTCCTCAGATTGATACGGCCAGATGGGAATAACAGATGGTGTTTGTAGTTCAAGCTGGAGGCGATAGAGGCCAGCAAATGAAGCTGAATGCTCACAATTGGTAGGCAGATGGAATAGCCAAAGGTTCCTGATTGTGAAGTTGACAAACTCGGGTACAGTCAGGTCCTGGTAGGAGTTTTTAGGCACAAATATCCGATCCAGAGTACACACTGACGCGTTTCGCTTTTTGGTAAATACAGCTTTTTCAAAGGTATTGCTGGAGCAATTTTTTTCTTCCTTGGTACTGGGATTGACAACCCCCCTTTTTAAGTGGCGCCTACTCTAGCTACCTTCCACCCAGTATTTTCCCCATTTCAGTCATGGCTGCTGAAAAGCTCTCTCTTTTCAACTTGCCGCAGACGGAGTAGGAGTCGGTGGCTTTTCTACAAAGCCACAAATTTCTGCCTGACACCCAGACCAGCCCCAATCGACACCCGATGAGGCTAAGAGGGAAATTTATGAAGATGTGAGTTGTATTTCACAAGGGATGTTGCTATGGGCAACCAACCAGATACTATCTATTTTCTTCTAGAAGGTGCTAAAAAAAAATGAGAAGTAGTTTCTGATTGGTTGCCCATAGCAACATACAATGTGAAAAACAGCTCACATCTTAGTAAATTTCCCTCTAAATGTCAGGGAGCGGATGTGGCACTGCTAGATCCGCAGCTGCGGAGGGAAGGTCAGCGTCAGGGCTGCGCAATGGTTCAGCGGGTGCCATCTGACTATTGTCACCCTGATCAGTTTTGTGTTCTGTTGAGAAGAGGAGCTGACCAGCATCCGCTTCTGTGAGCGACATCTGTCCATCTCGCAGAAGACCACCGTCCTCTACAACAATTTGATGAGGGAGACCTGCACAGTCGACCACATGTCGCAGCCTCTCCGACACATTGGGGGCCCAAGCTCCATCGTGGAATTCGACAAAAGCCTTTTCATACAACAGAAGAGCCTCGTTGGCCGCATGCTGCCCCAGCAGTGGATCTTCGGGGGCATCTCCAGGGAGACCGGAGAGTGCTTGGTTACGGCAGTCGAGAGGCATGATGCCAGCACCCTCATGGCTACCATCAAGAGGCACGTGCAACCGGGGACCACAATTTATTCCTACTGCTGGCGGGCCTACAAGACGGAGCAGCTGGAGCAGGCTGGGTACCACCACGCCAGGGTGAACCACCAGTACCACCGAGGTTCACACCCAGAACATTGAGAGGCTGTGGTGTTCCTGCAAGTGGCACAATAAGCACCAAAGGGGCACTGCGTGCCATCAGCTGGACTCCTACTTGCAGGAGTTCATCTGGAGGAAAACACTTGGCGCAGAAGCCCCTTTCCAGCACAACCTGCACGCACTGACCCTGCTCCCCCAGGCAGAGAAAGGCACAGTGAGCCCCGCGAGGGGATGCGGTACGTGTCCTACCGACCTTTTCATACCCCCACTATCCACATCGGCGTGGAGTTGATTTTATAAAGTGTGGCGAGCCCCGCGGAATACATGTGAAGTAATCCACATCCGCTTGCCACACTTTATAAAATCAACTCCACGCCGACGTGGGTAGTTGGGGTATGAAAAGGTCGGGAAGACGCATAACGTGTGTGCTCACCACGCTTCGAGCTGGCGTGGATGGTGGAATAAACCAGGTCGACAGCTGTTATGTCGTCAAGTGTCATTGTCGACAGGTTTAATAGTGTTTTTCACGCTGCACCCTTATACCCAACTAAATTTAGACGCTAGAGCGTCTAAATTTAGATGCACCCTTGTTAGCGGTTTGCAGAGCGTCAAAATGTAGACGCTAGAGCATCTAAATTTAGATGCCCCCTTTGTTAGCGTCTAAATTAAGACGCTACAGCGTCTACATTTTGACAACCCCTTTGTTAGCGGTTTGCTGGGGCGTCTACTTTAGACGCCCCCTTTGTTAGCGGTGTGCCAGGCTGTCTTTATTTCTGTGGAACTACAAGTGCCACAATGACCTGTCACCGCAGGGCTGCCACGGAGTCACTATGCTGACAACGTATTTCAAGCTGCCTCCGTGAAACTACACAAGTCAGGCAGCCTAAGAGCTACGCTGATAACGTAGCGGTGTGCTGGCCTGTCTATTTATCTGTGGAACTACAAGTGCCACAATGACTTGTCACCACAGGGCGGCTGCGGAGTCACTATGCTGACATCAAGCTGCCGCCGTGAAACTACACAAGTAAGCCAGCCTAAGAGCTATGCTGATAACGTGGCTTCAAATTAACTACAGAAGTGAGGCAGCCATTGGACTACTTAGCGTAGCGCTGCTGCCGGGGCAGCCATTGGCGTACAGCTGCCAGGATTCAAACTTAGCTTACAGCTGCCGTCGTGAAACTACAAGTACCATTTTGATTATGCCCATGACTGTAGGACATTATTAGCTACAGAACTGGGGGCGAAATGTAATAGGGTGCGATTTTTTCGTAAAAAAAAAATCGCACCAAATCGCACCTTTAAAAATCGCGTTTTTTCCCGCGAATTCGCATATGTAATGAGATGCGAATTTGCGGCAAAAAAGTGCGACATGGTGCGATTTCGGACGATTTTTAAGTCCTGAAAATGTGCGATTTTCAGTCATGAAAATCGGCACATTTTCAGTCCTGTGCCTTGTGTTAGAAAAAAAAAAAAAAGAAAAAAAGAAAGAAAAAAAACGGCGTGCGGTCCCCCCTACTAAGCATAACCAGCCCCGGGCTCAAAAAGCCGGTGCTGGTATCATAAAATCAGAGGGACAAACAAATAGGGGTTCCCTTGATTTAATAAAACCAGCACCAGGCTCAAGGTCCAGCGCTGGTTCCCAAAATACGGGGGACAAAATGACTAGGGGTCCCCCGTATTTTAAGAACCAGCACCAGACCCAACCAGCCAGCAGGGTAATGCCACAGCCGGGGGACACTTATTATATAAGGTCCCGTGGCTGGTCAGCATGGGCAGGGGTCCTGGGGAAGTGGGGACCCCCCCAATGAAGGGGGCCCCCCCCCTCCAGGACTTACCAGCCCATGCTGAAAGTCCGGGGCTGTCCCCGGTGCCCCTGGGCGGTGGGCATCGGGCTGATGAAAAGTGTAAAAAAAAAGAATAAAAACTATTGTCTTATACTGTAGAACTGAGTCCCAGCAAGCCTACCCCGCATGCTGGGACTTGGAGAACCACAAGTCCCAGCATGCGGGGCATTAAAGGGCCCGCTGGCACTTGTAGTTCTACAGTACAAAAAAGAGTTAAATAAAACACACTCACACCCTGAAAAATAAAAGTTTAATACGGGGGACCCCTAGTCATTTTGTCCCCCGTATTTTGGGAACCAGCGCTGGACCTTGAGCCTGGTGCTGGTTTCATTAAATCAAGGGAACCCCTATTTGTTTGTCCCTCTGATTTTATGATACCAGCACCGGCTTTTTGAGCCCGGGGCTGGTTATGCTTAGGAGGGGGGACCGCACGCCGTTTTTTTTTGTTTTTTTTTTTGTTTTAAATATTTTTTTTACAACAGAACCATGCACAGATCTCAATGATCTGTGCATGTTTCTGATAAAATCGCCAGGCAGAACCAATTAATTGGGGAAGCATCCACATAGATGAGGGCTGCAACATCTAAAGGTGCCCATACACTAGTAAGATTTATCTTCAGATCTGGCTGGTTGGAACAAAAACATGGTTATGGATGAGTGACAGTTTGTCAGTTTTCCAGCATTTCCAAGCAAACGGTCAACTGT
Source organism: Crinia signifera (assembly GCF_055691185.1). NCBI lineage: Eukaryota > Metazoa > Chordata > Amphibia > Anura > Myobatrachidae > Crinia > Crinia signifera. The sequence continues at coordinate 165,397,661 of NC_139222.1, forward strand.
CATTTGCTCTCATCCATAACCATGTTTTTGTTCCAACCAGACAGATCTGCAGATAAATCTGCGTGTGTATGGCCACCTTAAGGCTGCCTCTTTCACATAAGATATCTGCCTCCTCGATTGCAGCATGTAGAGCCCTCTGGCTGCACACCTGGAATGCAGATGCAGTTTCCTAAAGGGCCCTAATGGCCTTTCCCTTCTCGAGAAATGTCCTCTTCGACCCTGAGCTTGACAAGATAGTAGCCACATTCATAACGGCTTTTTTGCCTTCCGCTCCCCCCGAAGTCGCGGCCGGTGACATTTTTGTCCTTTTGACCCCAGGGCAAGCCTAGGGGTCAGCCCTTTGCCAGGGACCAGCCCCTCTCAGAAGAGGCCCTAGCTCACGTGGTAGACAGGCCTGGGCAGGTAGTCGCCAGGCTCCCAAGCAGCCTGAGAAGCCTGCAGCTTGAGGTCTAGACAGCCACCCGGGTTCCTCTTGCAGTTTGCCACCATCTGGACAAGAACAAAGTGGCAGCACTTTCCCAGTCAATCCAGTCACTTCTGTCTGCAGAAGGCATTGTTCCAGTACCCCCCTTTCAGCGAGCACTGGTTTTTATTCCAACCTGTTCCTCATAAGAAAGCCAAATGGCTCGTACCGACCCATCCTCAGTCTTCCTCAAGGTTCCCCGATTAAGAATGGAGTCCCTGAGAACTATTCTACAGGCTCTGGAACTGGGTTATTTTAGGTCATCCCTCAACATCAGTGACACTTATCTCCACATACCAATCCGCAAAGGCCGTCAACGCTTCCTTCATGTTGCAGTCAAGGACTCCCACTACCAGTTCACGGCTCTGCGTTTGGACTCTCAACGGCCCTGAGGATCTTCACCAAAGTCATTGCCATCATGCTCGGCCACTTTACAGGCTCAGGAGGTTCACCTGTTGCCGTATCATGACTACCTCTTGACCCTGGCACAGTCCCCAGAGGTTCTCCACAATCACCTTCAGCTAAAATTAGATCTACTTCAATCACATGGCTGGCTGATAATTTGGAAAAAGTACAGCAACTACAGTACCCTCTACGGTCGGCTGACGACTGTCGTCTCTCCTCCACCCTGATCACTGCTTCCCATTCTAGAGTACAGGACTTTGCCAGTGCTGCACCCCTTCAGTGGATCGCACTCCCTCGCTCCATTAGACTCTCCCCGACCTTGCAAAGCTTCAAACGGGCACTGAAAACTCACCTATTCATCAAAAGCATACCCTTCCACTGCATAAACCAGCTGGTTCTCCGACCCCTTGCCTGTTTACATCCTGCTATCTAACCACCACCCACTCGCTTGCACCTCTTGTAATCTGTCTGTCTCCCCTTCCTACTAGATTGTAAGCTCCTCCGTGTAGGGCCCTCTGTTGTCAAAGCCCACTTCTCTTCACATTTCACTCACAGCTCTCCTATACTCCAACACTCAGTGACCATCTTCGTCTGCATACTCATCTCCATCATTGGCCTCAAGCCTCTAGTTGTATGTTGATCGAGTCCTCACTACTTACATTTAAGCTGTAATGTGTATTGATCTGTGGCGCTCTTTATTTGTACTGTATTTTTGATATTTATTCAATGTTATGCCAAGCTTTGTCTCCCTGTATTGTTCCTTTGTACGGCGCTGCGAAACACTTGTGGCGCATTACAAATAAAATTATGATAATAATAATAACAACGGTCCCAGACGATGATCCACCAGGGAGCACACCCCAACATCATTGCTCAATGAGGTTACATGCTAGAGGACAAGATTGTATCTCTACAGGCCCTGCAGAGAATCTCTCTTAGACATCACAGGGTATGGGTGCACCAGTGCATGACAGTACTGGTGAAGCTGGTCTCCTACTACAACATAGGAGAGTTCGCCCAGCTACACTCCAGGGCTCTGCAGTTGGAGTTGCTCCACCGTTGAAACCACTCCCCGCTAGGCCTGAAAACCCAGACTTTCCTTCTGTCCAGACAGATGAGAATCTCACTCAGTTGGTGGCTTCAAATCCAATTTTCTCCTTATCCTCTTCACTGTAAAAGCCTTCCCTTCTAGGCCTAGGAACTTGAGTTCTTTTTCACATTTTTAATTTCATTTTAGATATTTGTTCCAATTCATAGATACTGTGACTTGTACTGTTTATAGCACAATTAGATGAATTAGACTGATAGAACATATTGCAATATATCTTCTAACTAGGGACTCTTGGTTTTAAAAATATTTTTTATTGAAGTAAATGACAGCAGCATACAAAAGGTTGTGAACCATTGCACTACGTAAATATAGTCCAAAAAAAACCCTAAAAAAACAGATTTTAAACTGGTTATTTACTTATACTGAAGTAATGATGCTGAACAAGTTTATTAACAATTCAAATGTTTTTTTTTTTTTAAATAAAGTTCACTTTTAGGAGATACTCCTGGTAAAAAAAAAATGATGCAGAGATCAAACTGTACACAGTTCTTGTGATAGGCTGCTATAGATGGAAATGATGCAGTCCAAACACTCCTGCTCTTCAATTGTGCACAAAACATGTACATAATTACTTCCTTCGATACCTGGAGATGCAAACATACTAATTAAAAAAAAAGAACTTTACATAATAAATTATGGGATTTACAAGAATATTTTCTTTATATTATTTTTTGTTCACTATAATGTCCACTATATTTTCTGTACAAGTTAACTTTGCTGCTATCCAGGGCTTAAAGTGGTCATGCAGAGGTGGTGGAACTCATTTCATTATGCCACCTAATTATCCCCCCTCCCTTACCCCCATTAGGCAGAGACAGGGACAGTGGTAGGGTTTTTGGCATCCCCCTGCAAACTAGAATGCTTTTCTGTTAGAATTACTGTGCAGGGACAATGTTGAGGTTAAAATGTTCCACCCCACCATTAGAGGTGGTGGAACTCAGTTCCACCCCATTCCCCCTCACTTTAACCACTGCTGCTATCACCCTTAAAAAAAAGGAGCACACAGGGTAATAGGAGGGCTATTTCTACGTGATCTGACTAGATCGCTTAGAAATTAAGCAGGGCTCCTTCTGTGCCTATGGCCCCTTGGCGATGAGATTCGTGGTCCCACGCACCGCTAACCGGACTAGATCTTGACTGCACGCAGTCAAAATCTAGTCATCGTCTGTTCTCCTTTATTAGAGAAAACTGGCCCACACGGATCGCGGGTGTGCAGCGATGTGTGCTGAGCGATTCGTGCTTAAGCACGTTGCTCTACACATGCTCCCCTGTCTCCTCGTTTGTATGGGGCTTCAGTCTGCCCTCCTGGTTTCAGTACAGAAGTTGATGTTACGGATTCTCAAAGTTCCTGTTTATCCTCTGAATATCTTACAATAAACCAGCATTGAAAATGTATAGGTGTTGCAGTTATAGTTGAATAACAATCTACTGAAATGGCTGATTAAAAAGAGCCCAGTAATGCACATTATATACTGATTTACATACATTTTTGTGAGCTGCTGTGGTTTATCTATCATGGGTACAGGGAATGTGGGTCCCATACATAGAACAGACCAATTCCCCTCTGTGGCTGTGCTGTCTGCCCTCCGCACACGTCTATTCACACTACCTTTAGAAATATAACGTAGCGAAAGAGCTAGCAAAGAGCAGACACTGGGTGAGAGGTTGTACCTCTTCCCCACACCTCTCAAAATACCCCTGGCACTCTTCTATATTTATAGAACAGGGTGACATTAGGCAGCCTCTACTTAAAAAGAAATAGTGGCTATTTTGAACATCTCTCAAAGATGTTGGCAGTCAAAGGGTTAAGCAAAGATGAATGCGCCATCCAAGCTGACATGGTTCTCAATTCAAGAAACATGTTTTCTTAAAAGAATTTACACAGAAAAAGGTCTTCTACTTCTGCAATCCTGTAGCAAATAGAATGCCAGGATGTGGTGCAAGAGCGATTTATAAAAGTCAATAATCCTGCTTGCCAACAGAGACTCAAAGAGAAGCGTAACTGCTGCAGGCAGTGGCAGTGTGGGGGAGTTTTTTAACATAGATACTATTATACATACTAGATGGGAAATGTACAGTTTTGGTTGAGAACTCTTTTTTCCCCACAGGACGGTTGTGGGAATGAGTAGAATGAAGCAGGTTCACTAACATAATTTTAGATTGCAAACACTATGCATTCGCAGCTGATTTCTTAATAGTCAACATTCCTGTTGAAGCAACAATTCAGCATGGGTTGGTAGGCTTTTATAGACAATAGTCATTTATCACAGGTTAATTATAAGTATGGAATGCCTCAGTTTCTCCTATAGGGCCTTATTCTAGTTCACTCTTGCAAAAATCCTTCTTAGATGGACAAAACCATGTGCACTGCAGGGGGGCAGATGTAAAATGTGCAGAGTGTTAGATTTGGGCGAGTTATTTTGTTTCTGTGCAGGGTAAATACTGGCTGCTTTATTTTTTACACTGCAATATAGATCTCACTTTGAAGTAAAACCCCACCCAAATCTAATTCTCTCTGCACAAGTAACATCTGCCCCACCTGCAGTGCACATGGTTTTGTCCATCAAGAGTGAACTAGTATAAGGCCCATAGATAGTAAGCTTGCAGCAGGGCCCTCCGACCTCCAAGTTTGTTTGTTGTTACCCAGTTTGTTTTATCTCTGTTTACAATTGTAAAGTGCAACGGAATCTGCTGCGCTATATAATAAACTGTAAATAAATAAATAAATAAATCAGAGGCTCGTGTCTCTCCCTGTTGGCTGCTGGGATCCTCCAGAGTTCTGCAATGCACCTGCTGCAGCAGGGAACCTATTATGAACATCTTGCCACATACCGAGATTTGGATTTAAAGCCGCCTTTCTTGCGCTGAATTCCCAGCCTCTTCCGGTCCTCAAATGATGGGCTGCAAGGAGAGAGACCAGTCAGAATAAACTCTCAACATTATCCCCCCTTCCTGACCAGTAACAATTTTGCACTGAAGTTAAGAAAAAAACAAAAACATACATAATAGTTATCTGGATGAATATTTAAAAATGTTCTGCTTTTATTTTTTTTCCCCCCGCATCGTTATTTCAGACTCACCTGCCATCTATCTATCAATATCTATCTATCAATATCTATCATCTTCTATCTATCTATATATGGATGTTTTACAGGATGGCACTCTAATGGGAGACTGTGTTCCGGTGCCAGGAACATTTTACCTCTGATGAAAACTGCTGCCATGCAGTTGAAACAGCTGTCAGGTGAACAGCTGTCTGTTTGTGCAACTATGCTTATACAATAAAAGCACCCCCCCCCCCCCCCCCCCCCCCTTGCACCTTCCCTGGATATTGCGTCCAATGGATAACAGTACTGTAACAAGTGACAATCTGAGACTAACATCAGCAGCCAGTAAATTGGTGGATGTGTAAAATTGAATAACGTTTCGAGGCACAAAGCCTCTCCATCAATTTTGTGCCTCGAAGCGTTATTAAATTTTGCACATGCACCAAGTCACTGGCTGCTGATGTTAATCTCCGAGTGCCGCTCATTACAGTACTGATATATATCTATATGGAATGGGATCATTCGTCAGACTGCATTTAGGTCTACAAGCATTAGGTCGACTTGCATTTAGGTAGACCTGACTGAAGGTCGACAGGGTCTTTTTTTTTTCTTTTTCAAGCGTCGACAGTCAACATAGCACCGCATCCCCTCGCATGGCTCGCTGTGCTCGGCACACTATTTTATTCTCCCACCACACCCTATTGGATTGTAGGGCATGAAATACCGCCTGTCGGCACATGTAGACTCATAAAACAGTCAAATGACCCCATGTCGACCTACTGACCCTGTCGACCTTATAAAAGTCGACCTAAATGCAGGTCAACCTAGTGGTGTAGACCTAAATGCTGTAGACAATATGACTGTATCCCATCTATATCTATCTATAGGTAGGTATTTGCTTGTGCGGACCGGGACTCAACCTATTGAAACAGCCTTGTTCTCACACACCTTGACAAAGGGGCTAGACCCCAAAACGTGGAAGTCCTCTGAGTGCCAGCCTTTTTTTCCTGCAATATCTCTATCTCTCTATAGAAATACACACAACACATTCATCCAAGTCTGTACATATCATTCCACCAGCCTGACAAATCAGCCAAAGATTAACCTTAAGGAGCCCATACACGCTCCGTTTTAAAGCTCCGTTCTGTACTTTTAAAGTACACATCGTATCGGATCGCATCCCTAGTGCATGCACTGTGATCCGATATGATGTGTACCTAGTACAAAAAGTATGTGCAGCACATACTTTTTGTACCTTACTATGTGATGCGCGGGAGCACGCATCGCATAGTACAGAACGGAGCCGGCGAAAACGGAGCGTGTATCGGCTCCTTAAGAGTTCAGTAGCTCAGTTACTTACCCAGCTCTGTACTGTTTCAGGGCCTTCTTACTTGTGTTTGTCAATTCCTCATCAAACACTGTGTTTTTCTTCTGTTTCTTTTGTTTTGAAGACTTGGCTGAAAATAAAAATTGAACGCAGTCTGCTATATAGTGCAAAAGTCGTATTTTACTCCTCCACATTATATATAAAAATCAAGAATCTCTAGCTTATTAGACTAGTTTTGACATTGCTTTTATCATAAATATTTATCATAAATATTGGAGTCCATCCACACTTATCTGTAGTATCCACAGCAGACATTTCTACAACTGTACCTGCAGCTTCCTCCTCAGGAGGCATTGCCCGCGCTCTCTTTGGTTTGCGGTCTCTCTTAGCAGCACGCTCTGCATACATCTGTGCTTTTAGCACCTCAAACTGGGAGCGCTCCTCGGGCTATGAAGAGAGGACAGACATAGGTCACAGGAAAGCAGCGCGATATATATAAGGAAGAGAATGATCTCTTGTTTTTCTATTACCGTCAATTCTCCTTTGTTTTTTGTTTGTTCCATAAATTTCTTCCTCTTTTTCTTTCCTCGCAAAGCCAGATCAAACTCCTGTAGAGCATGTGACACTGGAGAGGTGTAGGAATTAAAACAAACAGGAGGCAAAATATTAACTCTCAAGTCACACATATGGTCAGATCAGATTACCAATCACGCAATATAAATGGGTGTGGTATGACGCGCCGACTGTCCGGTATTCAGTCAGTGGGTATACAATGTCTAGGTCGACAGTCACTTGGTTGACCACAAATGGTCTGCAGTGATTAGGGCGACAACAAAAAAAGGTCCGACATACCTTAGGTGGACACAAGCAGGTCAACAGTCAAAAGGTGGACATTTTTTTCAAAAAATTTTCATTCTTTACTATCCAAGTGGGCATAGCATGGGAATATAAAATAGTGTGCCTAGCACAGCGAGTTAACTTGCCGAGCCACGTGGTACATATTAATATATATGTGGTTTCCATGTCTAGGAGCCTACGATTACATAAACACTAAAAAATCTTGAAAAACTTATTTCGACATCGCCTATGTCAACGTTATGGCATTGTCAACCTAAAGTATGTCAACTTTTTTGGTGTCGACCATTAGTGATCAACGTAGACATGGTCTATCATCTATACCGTACCCAACTTGTCCATCCCTTTACTCATCAACCAAAAATACTTTCCTAAGGATGGGAAAAGTAAGGGTACTTGTTTCTTATCACGGCCACAATCGCGGGCATCGTGTGCCTTAACTTTAAGGCACACGATGCGACGCGATGCCCACGATTTCCCCATAGGCTTTAATGTTAAAATATTTAACATTGAAGCCTATGCGATGGACCCGATTTGTCGTGTGCCTTAACTTTAAGGCACACGATGCGACGCGATGCTTACAATTTCCCCATAGGCTTCAATGTTAAAATATTTAACATTGAAGCCTATGCGATGGACCCGATTTGTCGTGTGCCTTAACTTTAAGGCACACGATGCGACGCGATGCCCACAATTTCCCCATAGGCTTTAATGTTAAAATATTTAACATTAAAGCCTATGCGATGGACCCGATTTGTCCATAGGCTTCAATGTTAAATTATTTTAACATTGAAACTGAGTCCATTTAACATAGTAAAAAATGGGAAAAGGCCGAATAAGGGCCATTTCTCATTGGCTATGGGCCCCGTCATGTGTGTAAAAAATAATGGCCCCCCATTGTGGCCGCCACCCCCACGATTAACGCGAACCCGAAGCGTGGCAAACGCAGCGAGCCCGCGAGGGGCGGCGGTGCGCGTCCTCCGACCTTTTCATTCCCCTACTATCCACGTCGGCGTGGAGTTGAGAATAGATTAGTGTGGCGAGCGCAGCGAGCCACCGAGCCCGAAGCGTGGCGAGCGCAGCGAGGGGACGCTGATACCTGTGAAGCCCGCGAGGGGACGCAGGGATCTGTGAAGGTATCAGCGTCCGCTCGCCACGCTTCGGGCTCGGTGGCTCACTGCGCTCGCCACACTAATCTATTCTCAACTCCACGCCGACGTGGATAGTAGGGGAATGAAAAGGTCGGAGGACGCGCACCGCTGCGCTCGCCACGCTTCGGGTTTGCGCCAATCGTGGTGGTGGCGGCCACAATGGGGGGCCATTATTTTTTACACACATGACGGGGCCATACCCAATGAGAAATGGCCCATATTGGCCCTTTTACCATTTTTTACTATGTTAAATGGACTCAGTTTCAATGTTAAAAAAATTTAACATTGAAGCCTATGGACACGATGGACCCGATTTCTCCATAGGCTTCAATGTTAAAATAATTTAACAATGAAGCCTATGGAGAAATCGGGTACATCGCGTCGTGTGCGTTTTGGTATGCACCCGACGCAACCGACACGATTTTTTCCGACACGACCACCACGATAGAAATCGGGGTGGCCGTGCTAGGAAACAAGTACCAAAGTAAGTGTAGTGTTCAGACGCCTCAAGTTTAAATGATCAATTTACAGCCTTAATGGTAAGATGGTCTGTGGAATTTATAAGTATAAAACAAAGGGGCAGATGTATTAAGCCTGGAGAAGCGATAAACTGGAGATAAAGTGAAAGGACATAACACACCAGCCAATGAACCGTCTTTGAAAATGACAGTTGGGAGTTGATTGGTTGGTGCTTTATCTCCAGTCTTCTCCAGGCTTAAAACATCTGTCCCAGTTTGAAAAGGCAGATTATCCTGCAGAGTTTTCAGCCATGTTACCCTTTAGAATGTAAGCTCTCACAATCAGGGCCCTCTTCCCTCATGTGCTTTTGCGTTAGTTACTCAAACCATCTTTGACAGAATCAAATCCTACATTTTTCTGTCACCCCATACTTATTTCAGGGTCATCTGCTGATGCAGCTAGGTATATGTACCATGTACTTGTCCTCTAATGTAGTCATCTGTAAATCATGGTTTTGCTTAATCGTTTATGGACTCTATTTCCATGGTAACACGAAGGGATCCGCGGCGGCCAAATTACAAAGGATAAGAATTCCCCACCTGTTGGATTTTTCAGTACTTATGTATTATCTGGGCTCCCATGTTAAATACGCCCCATTTTTTCATACCCTTACTATCCAACTACGCATGGAGTTGATTTTATATAGTGTGGCGAGCCACTGTGCCCGAAGCGTGGCGAGCGCAGCGAGCCCCACGAGGGGACGCGGTCTCATAAGAAAAACGGGAGCCCAGATATTACATAATACCGATTTTTCTTTAGCACATTATGACAGAAGCAGCTGTAAATATTCCCATTACACAGCATCTATTAGCAAAACTACAGTAAAAACCATACATTGTAACTAGGTCACATACTTTATCTACTTTATCTTCTTTGGGATTATTTTTTAGAGAATTTTTTCTTCTTTAGTTTATTATTGAGTGCACCCATCACTTAAAGCCTTTGTACTTACATTTGTCCTTCTTGCGCTCTTCTCTGGTTTGGAACCAGCTTCTTTCCATATTCTCCGGTTCAGCACCTGACTGCAGCTTCTTTTGTGCAACACTAATCTGATGATTGGGCATAAACAAACATCTTCAATATGCACAGAACTCTATAAAAAGGTACATTGAGGATGGACTATCAGATTGTTTTTATACACTATAATAAAAAAAAAAAAAAAAAAAAGGTACAACTACTGTTTTTTTGTGGGACATCCTAAAAGACAATGAATATGAATAAATAAATATATATCTATCTATCTATCTAAGCTTCAGGTGATGCCTGGCACTCCCACAACTGGGTCCAATTACCCTGGTGCCCTCCGGGTCGGATGGATAAGAAAGTGAATGAGGCGGCACTCAAAAAAAAAAAAAAAACACACGTTTCAGTGCCGGCTCATTCATTCACACACACACACATTTAGCAAAACTCAAACTTTATATTTAGCTGATGACCAAATACAGTGAATTTTTGTATTGATGCATTTCATCAATCATCTAGTAGGAATTCCACTAGGGGATCATGGTGTAAAGCACTGGAAAAAGCTTGTGTATAGCAGATCTGTTACAAAAAGAACAGCCAGATGGCTTCTGCATTATGCAAACACACTTTTAAAAGGAAGCAAATGAACTCCCGTTTTTGTTAAAAAACGTTTTTAGTTAGTTTAAAGTTTTTCTCTCACCTGAGCCTCAGATTTCTGCATCTCTTTCTCTTCCTTCTCTAATTGCAGCACTGCATAGACCTCCTTTTCTAATTTTGTTATCTTGTCCCGAAACTTGGAAATCACATCTGAGGAAAATTTTTTAAAGGAGATAACTTATTAGAAAAGAGGACCCTGCTCCCTTATGACCTAAACGTAATACCTAACCAGTGGCAGTTGCAGCATAATCCAAACTTCAAATAGGGAAGCTGCACCAACTGCAACTCACTGACAGTAGGTGTGGCTCCCCTATTTGAATTTTGGACTGCACCACCACATATGGAGCCGCCACTGTACCCAGCGCACTGTCTGCCGGTTTCTCACCTTGTGGAAGGATTCTCGCTTTCACTGCAGCCTGGGCTTTTTTAACGATTTCTTTTAGCATCTTCCTCTCCTCTTCCCCAACTAGAGACACAGATCGCCCTGCCTTACCGGCACGTGCTGTACGGCCCACTCGGTGCACATAATGCTTGACCGTACCAGGCATAGTAAGGTTAATCACCTGAATAAACAAACTTCTTATCAACAGTGTTCTTCTGATCTCATTGCTTGTGACTTTTTTTTTGTGGGGGGGGGGGGGGGGGGGGGGGGGGGGGGGGGGTGTTTACGGATATACTTATTTGCACTTACCGTTTTTACACCATGAATGTCCAAACCTCGAGCTGCCACATCTGTAGCAACCAGAATATCAATTTGCTCATCTTTAAATCGTCTGTAAATAAAGTGAAACAGTGGAAGGAATTCTTAGAATGAAGTCATGTTCAATTTCGTATGCCGGACCCCATTAATAGGTCATATGTAAAAGACTTGATTCAGTTAGTTACCGGAGAGACTCTATACGCTGTGTCTGGGACAGATTCCCATGAAGTTCTCCAACTCGTAGCCCCATCAGCCCCAAAAGGATGTGCATGCGATGCGCCTGTTTCTTCGTCTGGGTGAAGAGCATGACATGATCCTGGAAGGTGCGAGTGAGAAGTGCTGCAAGAGAAGACGGATGCATGTCTTTTAATGAACCACACTGATTTTGGTTAATACAATGAACAGATAGAAGACATTAGATAAGGTCCTCAGCCATGTTCTACCTTTCTTTACAGAGTGTGTGTGTGTGTGTGTGTGTGTGTGTGTGTGTGTTGTGATAAAGCCAGCATGTTTTCCATTCTCGCAGTGGTCAGTGTGTGTCACCACTAAATCACTGACTATGCATATGCTACCAACTTAAATGCTAGCTAAATGCAGCAGGCAGTAAGCACATCAAGCTGAGTGGCATTTGTGTAAATTAACAAATACCAAAACACAAATTACGTCACCTATTACCTGAGTTTTGGATTATTTATTTAGTCTAGCGTGGCATGCGTTGGCAATAGACTGATCTGGACTGTGCTTCACCAAAATTACCAATATGACAAACTATTCTCATAGCTTAGTGTCTGCAGGAAGCTAGTACATCTATTCCCCTCACAACTACTGGTTATGTGCATCACACCTCACTAACACTTGCATCTGAAAAACAATGACTACCATTTGTACAGTATTACAGCAGCTCCGCTACTAAGTAAATAGTCCTCATGGATGATGTTCTTAGAAACGTAGATAGAATGTCCATCTCTAGCATCACCTTACACAGGAATAGCCATCATACCCAGGATGCAATATTTGGGTTTTCATAGAACCATTCAATACGGAAAAGCAATGGAGGACTAGCTCTCATTAATGTAATGATCACCTTGAGCCTGGTCAGCCCATGAGGGCCAGTGCTCCTCCTCTCCCTGACACTACTTGCAGTAACACAAAAGACATACACAAGTACCAACATGAATGTTTATTTACCACAAGCAATGGCTTCCCGGTCACCCTCTCTATTCGGTCGTATCCTAACAAATTCTTGTCGCAGAAATGGTGCAACATCTGTGTTGCTATTTACAAAGATACGCACAGGATTTCGCAGGGACACAGATGCCAAATCTTGAACCTAGCAAAGAACAGAACGGCAAATATATTAGATTCTGTTTTACAATGATATCACTTTATTATTAAAGTTACATAGCAACTTTCACAACATTCATATACAACTTATTTCAGCAATTGTACAGAACAAATCTCCCATGAACACAGAAATGTTACCTCCTCGGACATAGTTGCAGAGAAGAGCAGCGTCTGTCTTTGATGGGAGCAAAGTCGGATGATCTCCTTCATCTGTTCTTCAAAATACTCATCCAGCATTCTACATATAAAACAATGACAAAGGGCTATGGGTCCTGTACTATTCATGCTAATCTGTGTTGTTTACGTACAATGTGTGTCCAATATCATCACGAGTGTACGATACAAAGTTACAGGATCAAATGATTACAAATACATTTCCACAAATTATGGCTAAGTGGCAGAAAGAAACAAGTAGAGTGGTGGAGAGGAAATCATATCAGGGAGAGTAACAGTGAGGCTGGTTTCACACACTCCGGCTCCTGCCGGACGGTGAAATCCTGCACGGCCAGGGAGCCGTGCCGCACACAGTACTTTATCATGGAGGGGATGGCCACAGCCCGGCAGCCGTCCCTTCCAGTGGTGGGATCCGGCTGCACCCGTGCGGCCGGGCCGTGGCCGTCCCGTGTGAATGGACACAATAGTGTCCATTCACAACTAATGTGTGCAGCACGGCTCCCTGGCCGTGCGGGATTTCACCGTCTGGCAGGAGCCGGAGTGTGTGAAACCAGCCTAAGTGTAACCTCTACTGTAAAAACGGAATCACATGGAAGATTAGCTGGAACAATAGCTAGAAGCTAACAGCCAAATTTTATTTTATACCTGTAATAACACTTAGGCAGGAAGTGCAGAGAGCCCGCAAAAAAGGCTACATGCACATTGTGTAGGTGGCCTGTTCTTAAAGGATGGATGTGATATAGGACTGTCGGAGTGCCGATAGAAATTATGTCCTTTAAGGCGGGATGCTCTAAAGCAAAAGTGCGGTAAAAATCCCTGTTATCGAGGTTTCTACCGCATTTTTGTATACACTAAAACTCAAACGCCGGGTTACCACCACGGGGGTATCGCCAGCATAAAGATGGCTATACCCCATAGAGGCCTTTGAACTTCTCTTTGTGCTCCCAACTGTCCGGTACTGCCCCCCCCCCCCCCCTCACTCGATGTCCGGGAAGCACACCTTCTGGGTGCAGGGAGGTGGAGCCTGGCAGTCCCTGCAGCTGTCTGAGCAGGGGGCTGCTAAGCACATGAGGAGGGGAGAGCCTGCTGTACAAAGCATTTCTAGCCATTCATGTGAAACACCTAAGCACTGTACTGAGAGCATATGGAACTCAAATGAAAGAACTAAACCTTGTATAGAAGTAGCATAGTCTAAGTACGCAACAGGATTTTTGGTCTTACCTTTTAAATCTGTTTTTCTGAAGCCATGGTGGTATACTGGGACCATAGGGTATTGCAGGTCCTCTGACCAGGCACCAAGGAGTTAAACTTATGGAGCGCAACTGGGAGAGGCTCCTCCTCCCCAATACCCATCACGCCCCCAGGCCAATCAGTTCATTACTTACAAAGCCAAAGGAACAGGAAAACGAGAAGCAGACCCATAGACACATCCATACACAATACAAAATCTTGATGAAGACAAGACAGAAAGAAGTAACAAACTCAGCAGAGAAAAGCGAAGGGTGGGCGCCCAGTGTACCACCATGTCTTCGCTATGGGGTCAATCCTATTACAACCGAAGGGGTGCCGTTTTAACACTGAAAACGGCACCCGAATTAACCCTAACTCACTGAAAATTGCTTGCACCCCCTTAAGGAGGTGCGAGGAATTTTCAACGAATTTGTCCGCCATAAAGTGCGCCTGGTGTCGTGATGATTCGCAACTCGCGAATCATTGGCACCCTTCGGGTGTAATAGGATCGACACTTATGGTGTTACACTGGGACCATGGGATGTTCCAAAGCAGTCTCACAATGCTCCCGAACTGCACGCCGCATCTGCGGTGGCGAAGGAGTCAAAACTGTAGAATCTGATAAAGGTATGCACAGAAGACCAGGTAGCGGCTTTGCAAATCTGCCCCGCAGAAGCACCCCGGCCCACCGCCCAGGATGCTCCTACCAAGCGAGTAGAAGGGGCTCTAACGGAGACCGGAACCGGCTTACCAGAGAGGAGATACAGTATGCTTGATGATTAGCTGTTCTGATCCACCGTGAAATGGTTTGTTTTGAGGCTGGCCGCATTTTTACGATCGTCATGGAAGAAAAAGGAGGAGTCTGTTTTTCGCAGAGACTTGGTTCCTTGAACAGAGGCATAACGCATGCACAACATCTAAAGTGACTAAACCCGAATAATCGGGCAAAGAACCTGAAGGCAAAAATGCCAACAATCTCCTGATTTATGAGGAAACTGGAGACCACTATTGGGAGATAATCCAAACAAGTACGGAGTACTGCGCAGTATTATGAAAGACTAGAAAAGGTGCCTTAACTGACAAGGCACCCAGGTCGGAAACCCTACGAGCCGAAGTGATGGCCAGAAAAAAAAGAAAATAAAAAAAAGTCTTCCAGGTCAACCAATGCAAAGCGGCTTTCGACAGAGGCCCTTTAACTGGGGAAACATAGGGAGGCTGAAAGTGACACACACACACACACACACACTGCAGGAAAGTCTTAACCACCACTGCTCCCCAGCCCCTGAGACTGGCGTCCGTTGTAAGGATCACCCAGTCGAGAATGAGAAAGGATCTCCACTGTTTCAGGTGAGAGGACTCCAGCCACCAAAGAAGAGACAGGTGGGTGTCCCTGGAGATCACCAGGAATTGGGACTTAAGGGCAGAGTGATTCCAGGAACAGAGGCACTCCAACTGCACCATTTCGAAACTGGCCACCATCTTGCCTAGTAGCCTCATACAAAAATGAACTGTCACCGCTCTGCGAGCTAAGAACTCCCAGACCAATGTCTGAAGAGACTTGCGCTTGTTGGCTGGGAGGAAAACCCTTTGGAGCTGGGTATCCAACAAAGGTCAATCATCCATTGAGCAGGAACCAGACTGGACTGCTTTCAGTAGATCAACCACTCGTGGGCCTACAGCACCGACAGGGTCAGTTGAATTTGACTTTGGTAGTCTGCCATCAGCAGGAGGTCATCCAGATAGGGAAAAAATCCTAAATCCCTGTAATCCCAGATAGGCAATCATGACTGCAATCACTTTCGTAAAAACACGTGGGGCGGCCGAATGGGAATACCCGCCAATGATAATGGTGTTGTTGAACTGCAAATCTGAGAACAGAATGGTTTGCATCCTGTATATCCAGCGATGCTAGAAAATTGTTCTGAGCACCTGAAGAATGTAGAGCAGGGATTCGGAAAGTCAGGATCGGTTCTATGACTCCTGCTATCGGGAGAGAGAGAACTGCTTTGTGAAGAGCCAAGACCTTGTCGATGTCTGACGCCTCAGTGGGGAAACGCCCTCTGAAAGACAGGGAGTATCCCCTTGAAACAATGTCCTGTACCCAATTGGCAGAAGTGGTAACCGTCCAAATGTCTGAAAATAGAAGTAGACGACCTCCCACCATAGGAATTACAACCTGGTGGCAGGAACAGTCAGGCTGCAGGCTTCTCCGGTTGCTTGGGGTCGACCTGATTAGGGTTTTAGGTTGAGCGGGTTGAAAACGTGAGAAAGGATTAGCCCCCTTGCCTTCCCTTGGGGACAAAAGGAGCGAAACCCCAACGATTTTGGCTTCGGAGCTGCAGACAGCAAAAAGGCTGTTTTTGATGCTACAATGGTAACAACCATTTTGTCTATCTCAGTACCAAACAGGACCTCCCCAGAGAAGGGGAGAGATTCCAAGGCCTTCTTGGATTCACCATCAGCAGGCCAAGAGCAGAGCCATAAAGCCCACCTGGCAGCGACAGAGGTGGCCTAAATCTTAGTTGCGAATGTACCCAAGTCTAATTTAGCCGCACCGAGATAGGCGTTTGCTTCACGGATGTGATCTACGAACACCATAAGGTATCCATCCGCTAGGGCATCCAGCCATCCATTACTAGCTTGACACCCCCAAGCCCCTGCGGTAGCAGGGCGAAGAGCCGCCCCCTTATGGAATTGTTAAATTTTTCTGTCTGTAGGTTCCTTAAGGGAAATCATGTCAGGTATGGGGAGGGTGGAAGAACAGACCAATCGCGCATTATGTGCATCCACAGGAGGCAGAGACTCCCAAATTTTAATATCCCCTTCTGCCATGAGATAGAATTCAGCAAAACGCCTGGTAAGGAGAAACTTTTTATTAGGGTGTTTCCACACCTCTTTAAAAAGTCCCTCTGAGGAGAAGGGGGGACTTTCTTCTTCTTACATTTAAACAAAGGCACTTGTGAAGGAGGGGCAGGATCCGAGTCTGCTATGTGCAGAACTTCCCAAACCACTTTTACTAATGCCATAACTCTAGCGAGCATCATAAGCTCTTTACGAGGTTTGGCCTGCTCAGTGGCCACCTAGTCTTCCTCCTTCCCAGTGGGCCCCTGTTCCAGTAAGGGACCCTCAAGAGTATATATCGTCTGACGTAACTACGACCCTGAGGGGTCTAGCCCGAGGTTTGCACTTGTCTACAAGAGATTGCAAGAAAACTGCACCAAACCCTGTACAGATTGTGAACCCAAGCTGGCTCTGGGGCAGACTGGGACAAAAGCGCATCTGTTATAGGGGACGGAGGAAGCCGCCGACTTCACGAGCAGGCGGAGAAACGCGTTTTTGAGCCCAATCTCTGCCGGTCCTGTATTTACTCTGCAAGCGCACTTTTACCTGTGGATTACAAATACCACCCAGCTGGCTGGTCCAGTAGGAGAAGGTCCCAACATAGCTTCCGGAGTACATCTCTGGTAATATACCAGTTGGAGAGACTAACCTTGGTTATTCACCACAGAAAGTTCATGCAGGACTGGTAACTATGAGAATTTATCACTGCCTCTATTAAGCCTCTTATTTCATTCTCAATTGAGTGACTGTATTACTTACAAGCAAAACGGCAATTCCAGCAAGTCCAGCTTTTTTATTGCATTAAATGTTATATGTTGTCTGTTATGTCTGTATGTTAAATTGTGCACAATTGTATTGTTATATAATTCTTTGTGTGGATTGATTCCACTTTATATGCTTTTTAATAAATTGATTTATATATTCATAAAACTGTAAGGACATTCTAATTTTTTCTGAGCAGGATTGCGCTTCTTAAAGTGCCAGATACTTAGGTATCTGACACTATTTTTCCATTGTTATAGGGGCAGACTGCGATGGCCAAGGCGCTGCCAGTTGGGCAGTCAAATCTTACATGGCCACTGCCAAATAAAAAGCCCAATCAGGCTCAGCTGGCACGTCACGACTGGGTGGGGATTCGCGAGGTGCCTCTGCACAGCGATCATGGTCTCTGGTAGTGCAAGCAACCCCTCTATAGGTATCTAATCCCAACAACCAACACCATGAGTTGAGGAAGGGGAATATACAACCTGACACCAGGACAGTGTAGGGTAGGGAGGCAGGATAGCACTCAGTGCCCGGTAAAAACTGTCCTTCTGTTCACCCACTCCAGGCAGGCATGCAGGACGGGTGACTTGTGTGCTGGCCAACACACTGCTCGGGGAGGAATGGCTGCCGTGAGGAGGACAGAGAAAGGAAGAGAAGGCAGCAGTGACGTCACCCAGGGCGGGAAGCTACAGTTAGAGACCCGCGCTAGGGTTGGAGGCGGAGCTATGTACTGCTCTCTCCCCCCCCCCCCCCAAAAAAAAAAAAAAACCTGTCCAGAGCCATGTACCAGGGTATATGCCCATAAATTAGACCCAAACGGTCAGCCCTGGTGGCCTAGAAGGGAGACAGAGACCACCAGTGTTGCCTCCTCCACCGGTGGTTTCTGCTGAAGGCATGCCAGAGCCCCAAACGGGACTCCGCTTACCTTTACGAAGCCTTCGTGTGCTGCCGCGGCTCCCCCAATGCATGTGGAGATGCCGGGGCTTCTGGCCGTGAAGGTCAGAGAACCAGCACAGCACGGCTGTCACACTGCTCCGGCGGACTGTGAACACACAGCGCGCCTGCAGCAGAAAGTTAAAAATAAAATAAAAAAAATTAAATAAAGTTTCAAGGCACCAAGGAAAAAAACTGACTGGCCTGGGGCAGGATGGGTATTGGGGAGGAGCCTCTCCTACCTGCACTGCAGACGTTAAACTCCTTGGTGCCCAGTCAGAGGACCTGCAATACCCCATGGTCCCAGTGTAACACCATAGGCGGAAGGGAAAAATGCCACCTAAACATCACATACGGTCAGCAGGTTTGGAAAGCATACTCACCGATCTGCCTCGTCCAGGATCAGAACTTCAATAGCATTAAGGCTGAATGAGGGGCAATTGTGCAGATGGTCAATGAGTCTTCCTGGGGTGGCAATGAGAATATCAGGGCCAGCTCGCAAGGCAGCTTCCTGGGATTTCACATCCAGACCCCCTGTAAGAAACCAAAGGAGACCCAGGTATTGAGATGGAACACCAAAACGTGTATAAAAATGCAAACTACTGGACACACAAAAAAACAAAACAAAAGGAAGCAGGTGTCTGTAGGAGTGATTGGAACTTTACAAACTATAAAACAACAAACAACACATAACAAGAGGAACGAATTGCTGCAACGACATGTACAGTACACATACCCACAGTCAAACAGCATGTGATCTCTGTGAACTGGGCAAGCTGTCTGCTGACTGCATGGACCTGGATTCCGAGCTCACGTGTTGGGATTAAAACCAGTACCCGGGTTACTGGTGCCTCCCTTGGCTTGTAGATAAGACGCTCCAGGACTGGAAGCATGAATGCAGCTGTTTTTCCTATCAGAATGGATAGCAGGAGAATGAGGGATAAGAACATACATTGAACACTAGCATTCTAATCACTCCCACACCATTGTACTGAAGGGCACAGCAAGCAAAATATGTCCCATGGTAAATATGTGCGTCACTATAACAGCATATTTTAATAGTATGAATGATAGGCCTGCTGTATTGCTGCCAAGTCTGCAAAATTATTCTGACAAGCGGAAATATGCATAATGCTCCACTGAGAAGCTAAAACCCAAAAATCATTTTCCAGGAGTTTAATGAAATATGCAAAACCCCCTTCTTACCTGTCCCAGTCGCAGCACAGGCACAAATGTCTCTTCCCAATAGCCCCACAGGGATACAGGCCTTCTGGATAGGGGTTGGCTGTGTGAAGCTCAGGGCAGAGATGGCCTGTAATGGAAGAATGCCATATAACACATTTACGCAATGGCTGATAGAATAGAAAGAACTACAGAAAGTTACAGAATATGATATATGCAGAGAATCATCTTAGAATTACACATTCTTTTCTTGAGTATTCATTGTGAAAGGCATGCACAATGGGACAGCAAACTATGTACAGTGTGGTAACATTAGAAGATATATATATATATATATATATATATATATACACACACACACACAATTAGGCAGGCGTCACTCAGAGACTTGTAGTGAAGATAAAACAAAGTGCTTTATTGGGCACTTTGATTTTTCTTCACTACAAGTCTCTGAGTGACGCCTGCCTAATTGTCTGGTATACATTACACCCTGTGACGGGTGATCAGGAGGGCACCAGAGCAAGGGACTCCGCGGTGAGAGTTTGGAGTGCCGGGACCTGGGTGTATATGTATATGTGTATATATATATATATATATATATATATATATATATATATATATATATATATATATATATATATATATATATATATATATATATATATATATACACATATATATACACACACACCAGCAAAGGTGCATTATTGTTTAATTAATACAAAACACATAAGAACATTCCTTTAAAACTGTTAGTACTCTGGCCAGAGTGACGCATCACATACCCCAGCTGGCCGGCTGACTGTAGGATAGGAGAGCCGCAGTGACTCCGGCGAGAGTGATGTTGCTGGACATCGCCATTCAGAGGAGAGAGGTGGCCGTGAGTTTAACTGAGCGGTGGATATCTCATGAGCAGCAGCGTGCCAGTGGTTAACACCATGTGGTAATCAGCCCACACAGATAAATATATATTGACAAAGATCAACAGACAAGAACTGATATTGCCCAATCAGATTGGTCTAGGATGCAACAGAGGAATGAAATCCAAAATCTGATGGTTGCTATAGTTATAAACCTAAACTTTTTTTTTATTTAGAAAGTCTACTCCATGTATTCTATGCAATGTTCTGAATTCTGCTTATTTGTCCAGAATGAAGAATAGGCTAAAATAGTCTTTATTTTTCATCTAAAGTTAGGTAGAGGAAATAGAGAGTTATAGGAAATAAAAAGGTATTGGATGAAGTCTAGGTTCACTTTAATCAATATGGACAGTAAAATGGGTTGCCACTGATTGGCAGGTGTGTGGCCAAGGCTTAACATGGAAGATTGCAAAGATACTTGTAAATGGATAGCAGCATTTACATATCCAAATAAATAATATTCCAATACCTTTAGCAGGGGCCGGGACAGATTCATATCCTGAAAAGTCAGACTCTCGTCAAACTGAGAGGCATCTTCAAAAAATCCAGAGCTCTATAATGAAATAAGACATCACAAGATGTTTAGCTCAGTGATAGCCAGCCTTGACACTCCAGCTGGTGTTGAACTACACATCCCAGCATGTCCTGCTACAGTTTTACTATTTGCCCATGCTAAAACTAATGCAGGGCATGCTGGGATGTGTAGTTCAACAACAGTTGGTGTGTCAAGGTTAGCCAGACACATCATCACACTGACACATGTGCACAAACACCAGTATATAACTATGTACTTAAAGAAAGAAGTGAAGTATGTAGATTAGTTTACACATATAGTGATACGTGAACATATCTACTACAACATGCACGAGTGCCTATACAGGCAAGAGCAAAGGATGTATTAAATGAAAACAGACTGGCAATGCATTTTTGTAGCCTATGTACTGTACCTATATTAATGCTTTTAGGACTACAGATCTCACTGTTCCATCTATTCTTTTGACAAGGAAGTGAGCTCACAGAAGTGTTTGGATTATATGTAATGCATTTAACTTACCCCAGAACGTTTTTTCTTCTTTCTCTCCTTTACCCTCAATGTGTCTACAAGTAAAGAAGCAGGATGTGGCATGTTAAATACCAAGGTAAAGTTATAGATATATCTATATATATATATATCTATATATATATATCTATATATAATATATATCTATATATATATCTATATATATATATATATATATATATATATATATATATATATATATATATATATATATATCTATATCTATATCTATATCTATATCTATATATATATATATATAGATAGATATATATAAAAAAGAATAGAAGTGTAATAGTTATATATCGCACCAGCTTTTGTTAGAACACTCTCTTCCTCTGATGAAAACTCCTCTTCACTCTCCTCATTTTCCTCAGGCTCCTTCTCATCGTCCTCCTCACTTTTTACCTCATCCTCTTTCTCTGACTGTTTGACATCCTTCTCTGCTTTCTCCTGTGTTAGATGCAGGAGTTAAGTGTATTGCTGGAGGTTTGGAGCCCAAAACCAAATGGCAACAAGGTTACTGACCTGGTTCTTTCTCTTCTTTCTAACAGTTTCAATTTTGTCATCCAAACTGGTGGCCACTCTCTGGTGAAGAAATTAAATAAAGGTAGAACAGAGTAGTACCAAGGGTAGACAAGTTTACAGCTCATTACCTGAATATTAATAACATACACTGGTTAAGATTCACAGACTGCTGTCAGGTAAATAACGCTCCTCACCTTTTTTAGTTGTTTCATAACATCATCCATCACCCAGCTATCGTCAGCCTGTCCATCCCGCTCACCAAACACAAAATCTGCACTGAAGTCTCCACTGCGCTTCGCTTTGTCCTGCTTCTTCTTGGCAAGGACGATGGGCTGCTCCTATTGTAGAAGGGGATCCATGAAAGGCAAATATTAAAGTTATTCATTCCTTTTTTTAACCAGCTAATATTCAAAGATACTTAGGGGGATATTCAATCCCCACCTAACCCTAAATCCGAAAGGGGTAAATAGCGACGGACGTCTATTCAATGCTGTCTTTCCCGACAGCATTGAAGAGGCAGATCGACAGAACGGGCCAGAATTTAGAAAAATGCCGGGCCCATTTTGCCGAGAACAGCTGTGGATTGTCGGGATCACGAACGTATCTCGACAATCCACTGCTATTTATGCAGACACGCCCCCTTTTCAATGATCGACAGGCAGGACATGGAATCCTGTCTGCCGATATTCAGATGGGCAAAACGCAAACGGGCCATTGTCACGGCTGTCGGGATGTACTGACAGTCGTGACCTGGGATTGAATACCCCTCCCCCCTTAATATTTGTGTCTAATGTTTAAAGAAGAAGTTAAATTTATCAATGACTGCCTGGTGTCAGGAAAGGACAGTTTTGGAAAAATATTTCCTAGGTGGCAATGAGGCTTTAAAGGAATAGTCCACTTGAGAGGTTTTATTTTTCCCTTGGTAACAGCTGGGTAATTGATACAGTGGCTAATTGTTTATGCACTGAATCATTTGAGTCCACAAATGTGACTTGTGAAGCTCTATTGATGGGGGATGAAGAACTTATTTAGAAAATATGATTAATAAATAACCCCCCCCCCAAAAAAAAAAAAACACACTACAGTACTAACCACCACACCATCATGTTTTAAAGGGCATTCCAAAGCCACGTGCAAGTTCTCATATTGATTTTTTTTTTTAAATAACATAAAATATGGGTGCAATATCAAAGTGCCTAACTAAGCTTTTCTTCAGGTAGAAATCCATTTTTCTCAGTTATACAAAACACAATAACCCATAAAATGAGTGGTCACATACAGGACAAGCCAAGTACACCACAACATAGGTGCCGATTTATGTTTTTGCTGGTGGGTACTCAAGCCAAAAATATGTGGCTTCATGGGTAAGGTGTGGCCACAAAATAATACCAATTTATATTAAGGAGCACAGTTGTCTCCAATATTCAAGTTACAGCAACAGAGTTCCACATGCATAAATGCCCCCACAGTGCAGGTACTCCGCGGACAGAATACACTCTTCCCGGCATACTGTTTCCCAGGTGGCGGGTCCGGCAATGTGGGTGCTGCAGCCGCAAATTAGCAAGTTAATATGGCGGCCCAGCAGCGGGACTCGGGCTTGTGGGTGCTTATCAATTTCCGTGGGTGCTCAGGCCCTTGAGCACCCACAAAATCGGCACCTATGCACCACCATTTTGTTGATTCCACCTTTTTTTTTTTTTTTTTTTATAAAATGAGAAAGCTATCATTTAACTTGTCAACCTACTTTGGATACGCAGCTACAGCTTTTATTTATAGTGTCATGTACTGTATGGAAAATTTTTACTAATTTTCATAGAAATTACGCCACAGTGCTAACCTACTGATGCACTGATTTTTTTTCAGCTTGCACAGGCATCACAGCTCCCCATTTCTTTCTCTCCCAGGGAGTCCTAAATCGTTAATATATGTTAAAGAGCTGTGACTTTTGGGTGCGGTCAGTCATTCTAGTGGGAATTTGCTACAGAGGCAATGGTGTTACTTTTTGAAGGTATGTCTGCCCAGCAGATCACATCACCTGTATTTATGAAAGCTGAGCAATCATAAGTCATCGCTTGACTACCAAAACCTGCAGGGCCAGGTAAGTCACTGCTAGACCCCCACATGTCATCACTGTTGACAAGAATGTCAACCTTGTTGATGTTGACTTAGCAAGCATTCTCATGTCGATAAGATATACCATACCCCGATTTCTTTGCACTCTAATCTAAGGAGCAACATGCAGCACCCCAAACAGCAATTATTACTGGTGACAGGACAGCCTCCTAGTAACAGCAACTGGGCAGAACCATGCCTAGCACCTCCCTACACAGAAACCCCAGATCCAGATGATGCAGTGTGTGCGAACTGAAAACCCCAGAATGTCGTCTAAACCAGCCACAGGTTCGGAGTCACCTCTTCCTCCTCCTCAGACTCCGGCTCCTCCGGGATCTCGTCATCATCCTCTATCGTCCCGATCAGATCCAGATCCGACAGCATGTTCCAGCCAGCGTTCAGGGATCAGCCTGTGGATCTGTGCGGTGCTGCCGGCTCTAGTTGTGCCTTTCCCACACTCGCGCTGCACAGCCGGCTGCTAATATCTTCCTGTGCCCGGCTGGCAGCTGCTGTCTCCAACAACCCAATCCCACACGTGGGTCCCACGGAACCGGAAGTGATTGTGTATAGAGCACGCCTTTCCCCGGAAGCCTGCTGGGGTTATCAGAAGAAGGCGTGGCGGCTCTACCACTGTAGAGGTCAGGCCATTTCTCACTTAGGGAATATATGAATGGGAAGCGGCGGTGAGTGAGAGTGTGTGTTTTGGTCGAAGGGATGCTTGAGAGGTGGGAACGGAGCGGATACCCTTGGCCTTGGGCTCCACTGTCTGCATGGGGTGGGGGCATGATGCTGGGCTGGGGGTCTGCATGCATGATGCTGAGCTGGGGGTCTGCATGCATGATGCTGGGCTGGGGGTCTGCATGCATGATGCTGGGCTGGGGGTCTGCATGCATGATGCTGGGCTGGGGGTCTGCATGCATGATGCTGGGCTGGGGGTCTGCATGCATGATGCTGGGCTGGGGGTCTGCATGCATGATGCTGGGCTGGGGGTCTGCATGAATGAGGGGGGATGTGGTTCTAAGCAGAGTTCCATGTATCCTCTGCGCTGTATACAGTGGTTGGAAGGCAGTGGGCATAATATAACTTGGATGAATGCCTCAAGGGGCAAACTGGTGAATTAATTCTTTTTTCTTGCATTAAAGCTTTGAGTGCCAAGTGAATTTGTCAAAATAGATGTAAAAACTGGCAAGCAAACATTTGTATTCACCATAATGACCTGCAATGTTTACCCTAATATAGGAAATATAATCTCTGTTTACACAGCATTTTTTTAATCTGAATTTATATTCAAATGTGAGTGACACGCATTTTTTAGCGAATATTTTAAACATCTCACATAGATGTTGGCACTCAAATGGTTAAGCAAGTTGCACTGCCATTTGCGAAGACCTGGGGAATCACTGGGTATGACATGTCTGCATGTATCTATTTTCTGTTCCGATGGTATTGGTAAGTGCTAGACCCATGAATGCGAGCAGCTGTCCATGTTAGCTAGTAGCTCAGGTTCCAGTTTTGAAATGCTTTCCTAAAGTTATGTTCCTAAAATAGATCCCTGCATATGAATAAACAAGTGGCTCTCAACCTTGCTCTTCTGGACTGAAGACAGTTCTTATTTTCCAGGTCAACCAGCAGGGGCACAGGTCTGTTATACCATGTTCTCACTGCCAGTGAGAAAAACCTGGCTTTTATTCTGCATTTAAATGCCAGGGACTGCAATGTCGGACCCCAGTTCTAACTGCTAGGCCAGGCATGTCCAAACTATAGCTCTCCAACTGTTGTGAGATTACAAGTCCCATCATGCCTTGCCACAGTTTTGCTATTAGGGAATGCTAAAACTATGGCAAGGCATGCTGGGATATGTAGTTTTACAACAGCTGGAGGGCCACAGTTTGGACATGCCAGTGCTAGGCAAATTACCGAGAGAAGCAGTTCTACATGACAAATTGGTACTTGTTTCCTAGCAGGGCGCACAGATTTATTACGTACGCAAACGTACTGAAATCGCATCACGTATAGTAGTAGCATGCAATGCGATGCGATTTTCCCGTTCCCACTCCCAGTCATTCCCGCACCCTGTCAGATCCTCTCAGAAATCACTCTGAGGTAATATTCTGTTGTGAGAAGAAGCATCTGGTGGTGATTTTTGGAGTTTCTTTACGGTTTGATTGCGATGGCTGGATCTATGAACGTATTAACGCTGCCGCAGACGGAGGAGGAGGCTGTCGCCTTTTTCCAAGCACATGATCTGCTTCCGGTGGCGCAGAATTGCGCAAATGGGCACGTCATGCGCCTTTCTGTAAAGGAGTCGATGTGGCACTGCCATGTGAAAGTGTGTCGGCTGAACTGTTTTCCAGGGTGCCGCTTGTCGTTTGTGACCATGCTGCGGTTCATTTATTCGTGGGCCCAGGAGCTCACCTCTATCGAATATTGCAGCCAGCAGCTGGACATATCCCAAAAAAATGTCTGTCCTCAACATAGTTGAAGTGGACGAGACCCTTTTCGTGAAGAGGAAAAACAATGCTGGCCGCATTCTTCCACAGCAGTGGATTTTAGGAGGGATATGCCAGGAGACAGGACAGTGCTTCTTGCAAATGGTGCCCAGGCATGATGCCACAACCTTAATGGACTGCATCCAGCAGAATATAGAGCCGGACACCACGATCTATACAGACTGCTGGAGGGCATATTCTACTGCCCAACTTGAACTGGCTGGATATCAGCATTTCACGGTGAACCACCGATTCAATTTTATTGATCCGGCTACAGGGTTCCACACCCAAAATGTGGAACGACTTTGGGGCGCATGTAAGTGGCGGAATAAGCGCCAAAGATGCACTGCGCGTCATGAGCTGCAGTCATACCTTACGGAGTTCATGTGGCGCAAAACTTTGGGAGCTAAGGATCCTTTCCTCCGCATAATTGAGGCCCTGAAGCTCCTACCCAAGGACGATTAATTATGATTTCATTTGTTCTTTAATCATTACTGTTTCTGATTTTAAAGTTGTTATATTTTAATTATTAATGAATGTTCTTGAATATTTATGCTACATTAATAAAATTATTTAAGTAAATTAGTTATCAGCACTATCCACGCCACCCCGAAGCCTGGCGAGCGGCGGCGGAACGCGTCCTCCGACCTTTTCATACCCCCACTATCCACGTCGGCATGGAGTTGATTTGGTACTTATGTAGTATCTGGGCGCCCGATTGCATGCCTTAAGGTAAGGCATACAATCAGATGCGATTCGACGCGATTTTTCATAGGATTCAATGTCAATACAGTTGATTTTATATAGCGTGGCGAGCGCAGCGAGCCACCCAGCCCGAAGCGTGGCGAGGGGACGTGGAAAACAATTTAAGTAATCCGCGGCCCCTCGCGGGGCTCGCTACGCTTGCCACGCTATATAAAATCAACTCTATGCCCACTTGGATAGTGGGGAAATGAACAGGACCTTGTTAACATTGAATCCTATGAAAAATCGCATCGGATTGCATGCGATTTTCCGACCCGATTTTAAAATCGGGCGCCCAGATACTACATAAATACCGTTGATTTTATATAGTGTGGCGAGCGGACGCTCGCTGCGCTCGCCACGCTTCGGGCTCTGTGGTTTGCTGCGCTTGCTACACTATATAAAATTAACTCCACGCCGACGTGCATAGTGGGGGTATGAAAAGGTCGGAGGACACGTTCCCCCACCCCCCTCGCGAGGCTCGCTGCGCTAGCCACGCTTCGGGGTGGCGTTGATACTGGGGGTGACGCAAAACAATGCCAATGCCATAAGTGCTTACAATTGTAAGCACCCATCACATGAAATACCATGCACAAATCGCATCTCATTGCATCACATCTCATAGTAAGCACCCATGACATCTCATCGCATGGGTACTTGTACAATGATATATTGCATCGCATCGCATTTGGTGCCATGCGATCCTATGCGATATTTCATTGTATAAGCACTATACACGCTATGCGATGCAATTTCACTATGGAGGATAGCCCAGTACGCTGAATGCGTACTGGGCGCCCTGCTAGGAAACAAGTACCATCAAATTATCGGGTAGAACTGCTTCACCCAGTAAAATGCCAAGTAGTGAGAACAGTGGTCTAGCGCTGCAGTCCCCAGCATATAAATGCCATGTAAAAGCCAGGTTGTTCTCACTGGCAGTGAAAGGCAAATTACCAGGTTGACATGCTTGACCTGGGAATTTGCCTAGCAGTGAGAATGGGGCATGACACACTGTATTGTGTTGAAGATCTACAGGTGACCTGGAAAACATGAATTGTTAAGGATACAGGGGGAGATAAAATCAGCCTTGGGTAAAGAAAAGGTGTCTATTCATTATACTTCGCATTAAAGAATTGTTACTTATCACTTTAATTCAGCGCACTCCTGCAGCGGCCCTTAATGGTCGCAGCATGTTCCTTCGATTATGGCTAAAAATTGCTGGTCGCTGGTGCACAATGCACTGTGCACCAGCCACCAGCGATTTATAGTCAAAATAGAGGTTACAAAAATAAATTTAAAGACAGAATAGTTTGAAATTTTCATCCAAAGACTGATGAAAACAGTACAATGAGCAATATGGTCGCTGAGCAATATATTGCATGCAACTCCCGGGCAGTTGCAGGCGGAGGGAGCCGGACAGTGGGGTTCGTGGAGAGCTGGGTGACGAGCTGCAGGGGAAAAAAAAAACATACAAATGAATGGCGGCTGATTGGCTAATGTCAAAACATGAGATAATGATTTATTGGATCAGAATCGGGTCGAATCGGACCAAATCTCACTAGTGTATGGGGGCCTTTACATTAATATTTATGCACAATTAAACTGAAAGGTTTCTTTATTCTTCAACTTATAAGGCTGACTTCAAGATATGATACTCCATATATACATTAGGGAAATGCACTTGCATTATATTTCATGCTTGAGGGCACGTAACGGTATACACGCACACACAGCCTTGAATTAATGATAAACAGTTACATGGTATTTCTACCTTGCGTTCCCATAGCAGTTTCTTTAGGTCCACCCAAATTTCTTTACTAACATACGTTTGGTAACAGATAAAAACTTCCATGTATGTATTAGCAAACATAGGAGGAATTTTCTTTTCCCCCATGTACTATTGTCCCCCCCTTCAACCCCCCCCCCCCCCACCATAATGCTGGGCAATATTATCTAGTGATCACCAGGAACAGCTGGTAGTATCAAAGGGGTCAAATCAATTCACAGTACTGTGAAGAGTGCCGGGAGGGAGATTCCATAGCTATTCTAATCCGTGCGCTGCAAATCTAACTAGTGGATTCCTGCTTGCACCTCTCCTGGGAGTGAACTGAAATCTGACTAAACTAGGTGGGTGACGCTGATTTGTGCACTAGTGTGATGTAACCAGCATTGCGGGGGGCACGTAATCATAAAATACTGGTTCTCACGAATACCGGCATTGTCTGACCTAGCACGCTGATTTGCATAGTTCCGGGAGCTCTCTCTCGGGGCTACTCACATCGCTGTGAATTTAATTGACTCCATAGAGTGAGTGGATTATCGTATGTGGGAAGCCTCATGTTTACAGATACAATTTTGAGCATTCTGGGGTAAGTGCCTTCTCACCAATACATATATATATATATATTTATGTATTTTCTGTGCTGCACTGTAATATTGTCTCATGATCTAGAGGATAGAATATAGGAAAACACCTTAGGGCAGAGGTTCCCAAACATGGCGCCCCAACCGTCCTAGTATACAGTATCTATAGTTCAGCACAGATGGTTAAATCTAATTGACTGAGGTACTTATTAATACTGTTTTTCCACCAAAATCCCTGATCATACTCCTGGGACTTTGATGGAGCCCCTTCCATGGTCCCCCATTCCACTACCCTAATTTGACAGGTTGACCCCTTTTCCCTTGACGTTACCCGGGTTTAACCCCCTAAAAAACCCTGCTTGATTCCTGGGATTTTTACCTGATCACTGTGTCCACTGACAAAAATCCCAGGCCGGTGAGCGTCCTCGTGCAATAACCAGTGGAAAAGTGCCTTGAGGACTGCGTTTGGGAACTCTGCTCTAGGGGGTTTACTTAATACTTAACTTTTAATTTAGCATATATGTGCTTGCACAAATATCAAGATCTATACAAAAAGGCAATAAAAAGCATATTTTATATATCAAATGATTGTGTGAGTACATGAATACGTAAATATTAAAATACATGTATGTCCTTGCCTAACCACATGGTTATTATAAACTGCAATGATACACATGTAGCTCCAAAACACATCAGAATTTGTGACTGTACATACTGCTGAAAACTTCCCATCTCTTTTGCAATAGATTAGTTGAAACAATATTGCATGGCTTCTGACCACTATATTATTGATGCAGCTTAAAAAACACAGAGAATAACTATAAATAGTATCAGGCATTGCTTTAATTGGTTCACCATTGTATAGTACTACTTCTAATAAACTAATGCAACCATATATCCACACTATTCAAAACAAAGATCGTATTTCAAATCGCCATGGAGGCCGATATCACACTGAACCCGAGTGTTTTTATGAGAACTCATGCATTTTATTGGGCAATCCATATTGGATAGCCCGATTTAAAAAAACATTAATAAAAAGTGCAAAAAACTTTTATCCGGTATAATAGTATGTCCCTAATATCACTGTAAATAGTATCAATAACCAATAACCCCCTCGCTGCTGATGGTCTCACCCCTGTGCTAAGGTTTTTTTTTTCACATTTGTGCTCTTCACATTCCAACATCAATAGCAATGTTTTTTTTATTATAACATACTAGTTAAAAGCCCGTCAAAATGAGCGCTTCTGCAATGTACTTTCACTTCATCACGCAGCACACTGCTGGGTTGCCGGGGGCAGAGCCATGCAGCCGCTGATCTAGTGCACAGCAGCGCTGCCTGGCACCGGTACACTCAGCAGTGGGTTTTTTTATGGAGCGCTCTCCCAAAAAAAACTTGCCCTGTGGGGAGCACTCTTTAAAAAAAAAAAAAACAGCACCACTGAAGGGGTTAAAACAGATCAGTGTCCATGCAAAAATTGCTTTCACTTTCTGTTATGACATTTTTTGACACACAAAGGATTATTGGGATATGGTCTTTAGGTCTACAGCAAGTTGGTCGACATGGGCTTAGGTCGACACAAGCATTAGGTCGCCAGGGTCTAGGTCGACAGTCAAAAGGTCAACATGGGTTTTTCACTGCTTTTTGAGCCGATATGTGCCGACAGGTGGTATTTCATGCCCTACCATCCACTAGGGCGTGGTGGGAGAGTAAAATAGTGTGCCCGAAGCATAGCGAGTGAAGCGAGGGGATGCCGTGCATTGGAAACAGTGTCCATGTCGACTGTGTCAACATTTGGGTCATAAAAACCAGTAAAAAACCCATGTCGAACTTTTGACTGTAGACCTAGACACTGTCGAACTAATGCTTGTTTTGACCTATCGACCTAAGCCCATATTGACCTTTCCCCATGTTGACCTAACGCTTGTCAACCAACTTGCTTTAGACCAAATGATCCCAACCTGGATTATTTGGGTCTGTTGAGTGGCCTCTAGTAGTCACTGACTATACTTCACATCATAAAGGTGTAAAGTAGTTTATTATTATTATTTTTTTTAACCGTTTCTTATATAGTGCACACGTATTCTAGTCATATGTGTATATAGAAAGAGAGGGGGAAGGGGGTAGGTATATAGATTTGTTTCCAGAAGTCTATTTTTAGACCATACACAATAGCTAACAGGCCACAATTTATTTGCTTTCAAATTGTGTTGCCTGCATGGTTGCATGTGGTGTCATGAACGTGATATAGCACAGACAATAATTACTAAGAAGCCCCATAATTTAAATGAGGGGATTCATTTTTCTAAAATGAGTGTTTCTATTATTGGCGCTATGTATATGAAGCAGACACCAAATCACTGTGATATAGATATATTGCTTGTAGTAGTTCCAGCCTTTAAACCACCTCTTTGCAGGTACATTAAAATACCACTTACATTTATTTTCAATGCTGGCAGGGCAGTTCGGTCAGCACCGCCCCTTCCCCCAGCAGCTGGCTGAGCAGTTTGCAGGAACGGGCTCTGTGATCCTAGGCAGTAGATACCACCCAGATCACATTGTATATGTGATCGCATCCGCTATGTCTTAGTAGGAGCACTCTGTGATCAGTGTATCTTGCCGAGTTTGGTATGATTGGCTGACGGTCGGGATCCCAATGGCCAGTATACCAACATTGGAATACCGGACACCGGTACTCCGACAGCCAGGGAGGAGCACAAAGAAGCCTACCACAGGTTCTATTCTCCCTCTATGGTCGAGGGAGAATAGCCCCTGATGGACAGGATCCTGACTGTTTTGCAGTTAAACCGTAGAGATTTCGGCGTCTGTATACTCACCGTCGGGATCCCGACTGTCGGAGAGTCACCCAGCACCCTTCTTGCCTGCTGCCTTCCCCAGTGTGTGTACTCTCCCTAACACTGAAAGACAGCGCCCTCTACCTTCAGCACTAAATATAGACCCACTTCCAGACATGATAGAGGCTGCTCATTGTATCTATTAAGCATCATTAGGAAATGGCATGTGTCTGTAATTGTCTTCATTCTATTCTAATTTTAGATTTAATTATTTATTATAAATGCTAATAACAGATCTTGTTTTTTTAAGAATGTTATATAATAATTGCATCTTAATTACCTCCTTGTGATGATTGGTTTGCAAGGTGGTGACGAGGGTGCATACAGTAACTGGGGTCTTCTCACTGCTGCCCAGTATGTTGGTGCTGGTGACAGCCGAGTAAGACCCCCACAGCTTCTGCTATCTATAGGTGCATTCAGATGAAATTTAATAATGTATGCTAATAACGTATGTCCAAATACATGTGAATAGCATAGTATTGCTGATGTATTGGTGAATTTTAGGTACTGTTGTCTAATGTGTAATGTGATAGACTATATTCACTTTAATTTCAGAAATTTACATATATCTCATAAATCTCTCATTTTAGGTTGTGAAATAAAGGACTATTCAGTTAGCACTGATGGAGGAAGAGTACCACCACCCAGTACAACCGGCTCTACACCCTCATCCTACTACTGCTGCCCTACAGCAAAGCGGTGAATGGCTGTTCCAGCAGTGACAGAGGAGAACAAAACCATCACCTCTGTACTATTGACTTTTTTTAGAGCCAGATTAAAATCTTACAGCAACTAGCAAAGATACTGGTTTGGGGACCCCAAAAATACCTTTTTGTAGACAAACTGGAGCTCAAAACAAAAAGCTCCCTCCTCCCACTAGAGAAATGTAAAATTAAATTAATGGTGACAGAAAAGATTTGCTATAATGGCGTTGCTGTCTCACAGCACTGAGGTCATGGGCATCAAATCCAATCATGGTCCTAACTATGTGGAGTTTGAGCTGGATTCAGACCCATAGGCCAATTATCAAAATACAGCGCATGTGCACGGTATGCTTCTCGGGGTGCCCTTGCTGTCCGCTTGCAAAAGGATTAACAGGCACCAGGCGTTTGAGGCCATAAGGCCTGCATATTCCAGGAATGTCCTGGAAAATGCAAGCATTGCCCAGCCATTGGATGGGAGGGCCGCCAACATCAGCAGAGGCCTCCTTTTCCCCATGGCCTTCGCGAGTGAGTCTAGACTTACTCAGGACTGCACAGGGGTGGGGGAAAGGGAGCCCAGTGGGGCAACAGGGCAGCATTTAACTGCTGGTCTCCGAATACTGGCAGCCTAGCGAGCAGGTCTGATTTGGGCCCTTTGTATATTCTGCCTGTGCTTCAGTGGGCTTCCTTCTACAATCCAGAAATGTACTGTTAGGTAGAACAGACAACAAACGGGAATGGTGGTGATAGTCATTAACAGGTTACAGGTCCTGTATGGGCCACTAGAACGGTTACATACATAGTAATCCGTAAGGAGAGTCCAAGCCACCTGGACCAAACTTCCAAGAATTTAGTTTCAGCTTTTCAGGCCAGGTACGTACATTTTTCATGAGAAACCATTTCATTGACTAGAGGTATTTAAGAGGGTGTAGTCAGGAAATGTTTGGCTAGCCACGTCCTGGCGATACACACCTTGGCCAAAGCACAGAGATTAATAGCATGTCTTCTAGTCAGTGGGCCGTATTCAATGAGAATATTGACCGCGTGCAGCGAATCCTGTTTAGGATTCGCTGCACACTCGCCACTGCCCGCCGTGTTCCGGAGCCTCACTGTCCCCCTATTGATAGTCGCAGGGGCTCGTTGCCCCTGACGGCGAGTGTGAACGCCTGCGGCAGACGCCGCAGGGAGCCTGAGGACGGTGGCAGGCAGGGAGATGGAAGAAAGCCCCCCGGGAGAGCCAACAGGGGACCAGGTATTCACTGCACCCGATCGTGCATATGTAATGATCGGGTGCAGTGAATATATGAATACCTAATGAGCGGCTCTCGGCTCCCGGCCCCCTGCTGGCTGCTCTGTGTAAAAATATTTTTTTTTAAATTAAATATATATTCATGTGCTATAAGCACATGAATAAAAATAGCATGCCCCTTCTCAGAATAAAATTCCTGATTTTTTTTTACACCAAATGTAAAACAACAACTTTTTTTTAAAAGTTCACTTTCCACTTCACCATGAAAAGATAGCGATTTGCTACACGGCGACACACGGCGAAAATCACTTAGAAAGACGGCGAGAAGTGCACGTTGAATAGGGTGATTCGCTTTCTGACCAAAAAATCACCTTCCAACGCGAAAATAGCACAAATTCGCCGTAAAACAGGGCGAATTATCCTCATTGAATACTGCCCAGTGAATCCAATATGTCATCTATGGCTGCTTAAAGACAGACCGTGAGCGATAGAACATAGAATTGGTAGTAATGTCTATGACACCGGCTCCCAACTAAGGGGATGATTCTAGTTTAATCGGACAGGGCCGAATTCGGCCCCGTTCCAATGTTTGGGGGTATGTGCATGGTATATTAAGCGCATATGCATCGCCCCTTTATGAACGGCTTCGGCAACTTGCAGAGCCATTCGCAAGGATCAGGGGTACAGCAGTTGCCCATGGGAACACCTAGAGTTTTATGGGCGACCACATGAAAATGCTGGGTGTTCCCATGGGTCTTTGTCTCGGCGCTCGCAAATAAAAATTAATTCCCACTTTTATTTGCGAAGCTAAAAATCATTCGATGGTCGGCGACCATCGAATGATTTCTCCTGCAGCCGGGGACATGCGAGAGTGTGTGTCTTCGTTACACATCCCCTTGCATGTTAATGCGGGGATGTGACAGGGCGGCTTCTCTGGTGCTCGGTAAGCTCTGTTGTTGGTGCAGGCACTGATGGATTTGGCCTATTCTATCAGCAGTCACTTGTTAGACAGCAGCAGATTGGAAACATCCATTTGCTCCCTTGTGATAATCGGTGAATAAAAGAATCTGGCACGTATGTATGATCAGGGTTCTTCACTAAATATGAGAGCCCTTGTTGTGAAGCTTCAATGTCCTTTACCCATCTCCTGACCAAAACAATTCTCAGTATTGATGCTGACCTCTAGTCTACCTAGATCCCTTCCCTGTATTCCAATTTAGCCATACACTTCACACAATTTTTATTAAAGTTTATTTTTGCAGTACAATCAAAAAGAAAAAAACAAAAAACAATTGATTTAGGAAATAAAGCATCAATTATTATCATCAGACAGTTGTTTATGTCTCGTTATTACTGCAGACATGTAGGAATATGGTTGTGCCATATTACATGAAAAGAAAAATAGACAAAATATTGTGGTACAAAGCAGAATATATACAACAAACGGGAATGGTGGTGATAGTCATTAACAGGCTACAGGTCCTGTATGGGCCACTAGAACGGTTACATACATGGTAATCCGTAAGGGGAGTCCAAGCCACCTGGACCATATTTCCAAGAATTTAGTCTCTGCTTTTCTGGCCAGGTACGTACATTTTTCATGAGAAACCTTTTCATTGATTAGAGATATCCAAGAGGGTGTAGTCGGGAAATTTTTAGCTAGCCACGTCCTGGCGATACACACCTTGGCCAAAGTGCAGAGACACCTTGGCCAAAGCGCAGAGATCAATAGCATGTCTTCTAGTCAGTGAATCCAATATGTCATCTATGGCTGCTTAAAGACAGACCATGAGCGATAGAACATCTTTAGAGTTACCAGTATTGGTAGTAATGTCGATGACACCGGCCCAAAAAGTCACAATATAGGGGACAGGACCATATTAGTTGCCAGAAAGAACCCTCCTAGGCTCCACATTTGGAACATTGGGAGGCAGTAATGCTCCCCATACGAAACAAACCATCCGGTGTGTAGTATATTGTATGAATTATAAAAAATTTAATTTGCTGAAACAGTTAAGGTATGTACTAATACGAGGACTGACAAGAGCTAATTCCAATGTGCTGTCAGCTATAGATCCAAAGTCTGATTCCCACATAGTTCTAAGCTTGGGCAAATTACTAGAGTGTATGGAGAGCTGAATATTGGAGTATAGATTAGACACTAAATAGGCAATACATGAAGTCCCTACTACAAGGCCCTTCACTGGGGAAATTAGTCAATTCAGGGAGAGCTAGTTCATTGTAAATAGGCATGTTTATGTGTCCAAACCAGGAAAGAAAGAAGACGATTAACCCCTTCATGACAGAGCCAGTTTGTGCCTTCATGACAGAGCCCTTTTTTTCAAATCTGACATGTCTCACTTAAGTGGGGATAACTTTTTTTTGCTTTTACTTATCCCAGTGATTTTGAGATTGTTTTCTCGTGACACATTGTACTTCAAGTTAGTGGTAAATTTGGGTCGATACAGTCTGTGTTTTTTTGTGAAAAATACCAAAATATCGTGAAAAAATGGAAAATTTAGCAATTTGCAAAATGTTAAATTTTCTGCTTGTGAGACAAATAATCATACCACTCAAAATAGTTAATAACTAACATAGACCATATGTCTACTTTATGTTTCCATCATTATTTCAACTTCCTTTTAATTTTTTGGACACTAGGAGGCTTACAATATGAATAGCAAATTCTCAAATTTTCAAGAAAATTTCAAACACTGATTTTTTTAGGGACCAGTTCAGTTCTGATGTGACTTTGAGGGACTTGTATGTGAGACACCCCCATAAATGATGCCATTTCAAAAACTGCACCCCTCACAGTATTCAAAACAGCATTTTGGAAGTTTGTTAACCCTTTAGGTGTTTCACAGGAATTAAAACAAAGTGTAGGTGAAATTTCAAAATTTCTTTTTTTTTGCAGAGTTTCAATTTTAATACATTTTTCTAACAAATACAGTAGATTTTACTAGAGAAATGTGACTAAAAATTGATTCCCCCAATTCTTTTGTTTTCAAAAATATCCTATATGTGGCCCTAGTGTGCACGTTGACCAAACCACAGGCTTCATAATAGAAGGAGCACCTACTTGATTTTGGAGCCTCCTTTTTATGAGATTTTTTTTTAGGCACCATGTAGGTTTCTAGGCACCATAAGTGCTAAAAGTTAGGAACCTCCCCCACAATTCACCCCATTTTGCAATCTACACCCCTCAGGGAATTCATCTAGGGGTATAGTGTACATTTCAAACCCCCAGGGGTTTCACCAATTTTGGTACAACTGGGATGTGAAAATGGAAAATTACATTTTTTTACACAAACATGCACTTCTGGCTCAAAATTTTTCATTTTCACAAGGAATGAAGGAGACAAAGCACCCCAAAATCTGTGCCCCAATTTCTCCCGAGTACGGCAATGCCTCACATGTGACCAAAAAATACCAGTTGGGTGCATGGCAGGACTCAGAAGGGAAGGAGTGTTTTTTGGATTTTGCAGCACAGATTTTGGTGGAATGAATGGTGGGTGCTATGTTGCACCAATACAGTGGAACCCCCCCACAAGTCACCCCATTTTGCAAAGTACACCCCTCAGGGAATTCATCTAGGGGTATAGTGTACATTTCAAACCCCCAGGGGTTTCACCAATTTTGATACAACTGGGCAGTGAAAATGAAAAATTACATTTTTTTACACAAAAATGCAGTTCTGGCTCAAAATTTTTCATTTTCATAAGGTATGAAGGAGAAAAAGCACCCCAAAATCTGTGCCCCAATTTCTCCCGAGTATGGCAATGCCTCATATGTGACCAAAAAATACCAGTTGGGCGCATGGCAGGACTCAGAAGGGAAGGAGTGATTTTTGGATTTTGCAGCACAGATTTTGGTGGAATGAATGGTGGGTGCTATGTTGCATTAGCAAGACTCCCAAAGCACCAATACAGTGGAACCCCCCCACAAGTCACCCCATTTTGCAAAGTACACCCCTCAGGGAATTCATCTAGGGGTATAGTGTACATTTCAAACCCCCAGGGGTTTCACCAATTGTGGTACAACTGGGCTGTGAAAATGAAAAATTACATTTTTTTACACAAACATGCACTTCTGGCTCAAAATTTTTCATTTTCACAAGGAATGAAGGAGACAAAGCACCCCAAAGTCTGTGCCCCAATTTCTCCCGAGTACGGCAATGCCTCACATGTGACCAAAAAATACCAGTTGGGCGCATGGCAGGACTCAGAAGGGAAGGAGTGATTTTTGGATTTTGCAGCACAGATTTTGGTGGAATGAATGGTGGGTGCTATGTTGCATTAGCAAGACTCCCAAAGCACCAATACAGTGGAACCCCCCCACAAGTCACCCCATTTTGCAAAGTACACCCCTCAGGGAATTCATCTAGGGGTATAGTGTACATTTCAAACCCCCAGGGGTTTCACCAATTGTGGTACAACTGGGCTGTGAAAATGAAAAATTACATTTTTTTACACAAACATGCACTTCTGGCTCAAAATTTTTCATTTTCACAAGGAATGAAGGAGACAAAGCACCCCAAAGTCTGTGCCCCAATTTCTCCCGAGTACGGCAATGCCTCACATGTGACCAAAAAATACCAGTTGGGCGCATGGCAGGACTCAGAAGGGAAGGAGCTATTTTTGGATTTTGCAGCACAGATTTTGGTGGAATGAATGGTGGGTGCTATGTTGCATTAGCAAGACTCCCAAAGCACCAATACAGTGGAACCCCCCCACAAGTCACCCCATTTTGCAAAGTACACCCCTCAGGGAATTCATCTAGGGGTATAGTGTACATTTCAAACCCCCAGGGGTTTCACCAATTGTGGTACAACTGGGCTGTGAAAATGAAAAATTACATTTTTTTACACAAACATGCACTACTGGCTCAAAATTTTTCATTTTCACAAGGAATGAAGGAGACAAAGCACCCCAAAGTCTGTGCCCCAATTTCTCCCGAGTACGGCAATGCCTCACATGTGACCAAAAAATACCAGTTGGGCGCATGGCAGGACTCAGAAGGGAAGGAGCTATTTTTGGATTTTGCAGCACAGATTTTGGTGGAATGAATGGTGGGTGCTATGTTGCATTAGCAAGACTCCCAAAGCACCAATACAGTGGAACCCCCCCACAAGTCACCCCATTTTGCAAAGTACACCCCTCAGGGAATTCATCTAGGGGTATAGTGTACATTTCAAACCCCCAGGGGTTTCACCAATTGTGGTACAACTGGGCTGTGAAAATGAAAAATTACATTTTTTTACACAAACATGCACTTCTGGCTCAAAATTTTTCATTTTCACAAGGAATGAAGGAGACAAAGCACCCCAAAGTCTGTGCCCCAATTTCTCCCGAGTACGGCAATGC
This sequence comes from Crinia signifera, assembly GCF_055691185.1. Classification (NCBI taxonomy): domain Eukaryota; kingdom Metazoa; phylum Chordata; class Amphibia; order Anura; family Myobatrachidae; genus Crinia; species Crinia signifera. The sequence goes on from NC_139222.1 coordinate 165,437,714, forward strand.
CTCACATGTGACCAAAAAATACCAGTTGGGCGCAAAGCAGGACTCAGAAGGGAAGGAGCTATTTTTGGATTTTGCAGCACAGATTTTGGTGGAATGAATGGTGGGTGCTATGTTGCATTAGCAAGACTCCCAAAGCACCAATACAGTGGAACCCCCCCACAAGTCACCCCATTTTGCAAAGTACACCCCTCAGGGAATTCATCTAGGGGTATAGTGTACATTTCAAACCCCCAGGGGTTTCACCAATTTTGGTACCACTGGGCTGTGAAAATGAAAAATTACATTTTTTTACACAAAAATGTACTTCTGGCTCAAAATTTTTCATTTTCACAAGGAATGAAGGAGACAAAGCACCCCAAAATCTGTGCCCCCATTTCTCCAGAGTACGGCAATGCCTCACATGTGACCAAAAAATACCAGTTGGGCGCATGGCAGGACTCAGAAGGGAAGGAGTGATTTTTGGATTTTGCAGCACAGATTTTGGTGGAATGAATGGTGGGTGCTATGTTGCATTAGCAAGACTCCCAAAGCACCAATACAGTGGAACCCCCCCACAAGTCACCCCATTTTGCAAAGTACACCCCTCAGGGAATTCATCTAGGGGTATAGTGTACATTTCAAACCCCCAGGGGTTTCACCAATTTTGGTACAACTGGGCTGTGAAAATGAAAAATTTAATTTTTTTACACAAAAATGTACTTCTGGCTCAAAATTTTTCATTTTCACAAGGAATGAAGGAGACAAAGCACCCCAAAATCTGTGCCCCCATTTCTCCAGAGTACGGCAATGCCTCACATGTGACCAAAAAATACCAGTTGGGCGCATGGCAGGACTCAGAAGGGAAGGAGTTATTTTTGGATTTTGCAGCACAGATTTTGGTGGAATGAATGGTGGGTGCTATGTTGCATTAGCAAGACTCCCAAAGCACCAATACAGTGGAACCCCCCCACAAGTCACCCCATTTTGCAAAGTACACCCCTCAGGGAATTCATCTAGGGGTATAGTGTACATTTCAAACCCCCAGGGGTTTCACCAATTTTGGTACAACTGGGCTGTGAAAATGAAAAATTACATTTTTTTACACAAAAATGTACTTCTGGCTCAAAATTTTTCATTTTCACAAGGAATGAAGGAGACAAAGCACCCCAAAATCTGTGCCCCCATTTCTCCAGAGTACGGCAATGCCTCACATGTGACCAAAAAATACCAGTTGGGTGCATGGCAGGACTTAGAAGGGAAGGAGTGATTTTTGGATTTTGGAGCACAGATTTTGGTGGAATGAATGGTGGGTGCTATGTTGCATTACCAATACAGTGGAACCCCCCCACAAGTGACCCCATTTTGCAAACTACACCCCTCAGGGAATTCATCTAGGGGTATAGTGTACATTTCAAACCCCCAGGGGTTTCACCAATTTTGATACAACTGGGCAGTGCAAATGAAAAATTACATTTTTTTACACAAAAATGCAGTTCTGGCTCAAAATCTTTCATTTTCACAAGGAATGAAGGAGACAAAGCACCCCAAAGTCTGTGCCCCAATTTCTCCCGAGTACGGCAATGCCTCACATGTGACCAAAAAATACCAGTTGGGTGCATGGCAGGACTCAGAAGGGAAGGAGTGATTTTTGGATTTTGCAGCTCAGATTCTGGTGGAATGAATGGTGGGTGCTATGTGGCATTAGCAAGACCCCCGAAGCACGGTGAAATGATGAACCTAATAATCCATAGATGTGTGGTATATTTTGAAACACTCCTTTATACATAGGCCGGGTTTGTCGGGGCAAGTTTTACAGTGGAAAATAGTATCCTTTCTTATTCCCTTTTTATAGCAAACTTTGCACCTTTTTTGTGTCCTGCCCTTTCTTGCAGTGGAGGGGATTTCGTTGGGAAAATGCTGCCCTGGTACAATACGGGGGCCAGTACTAGAAGTACTGGGGCCCTCTGCCTGCTGGTTCCCAAATATTAGGCCCTTTATGACTTCCTCTTGAAAGTGCATAAATGTCCCCCTCTGGCCGGTAGAACGGAATAGCACGTAAGCGTTATACAGTGCCATCTGGATGATATACACGGCCAGCTTCTTGTACCAGATATTTGTTTTCCGCAGGGCACTGTACGGCTTCAGTACCTGATCTGAAAGATCCACTCCGCCCATGTACTTATTGTAATCAAGGATACAATTTGGTTTTGAGGTGTGGGTACTGGTACCTCGTACAGGGATGGAGGTGGTACTGTCTCCATGAATTGTTGTCAGTATAAGGACATCCCTCTTGTCCTTATATTTGACCAACAACATATTTTCGGTGCATATTCCTCTGCTTTCACCCCTTCTTAGTACTTGGGCAATGTGCGTTTTGGGGAGGCCTCTTTGGTTCTTGCGCACAGTACCGCAAGCTGCTGTACCTCTTGAACCAAGGGCCTTAAACAGGGGGATGCTGGTGTAAAAGTTATCCACATAGAGGTGATAACCCTTATCCAGGAAGGGGTGCATTAAATCCCAGACAATTTTTCCACTAACACCTACGAGGGAGGGGGGGCATTCTGGCGGTTCAATTCTTGAATCCTTCCCTTCATATACCCTAAACTTGTGGGTGTACCCTGTGGTGCTTTCACACAGCTTATACATTTTTATGCCATACCTTGCCCTCTTACTGGGAAGGTACTGGCGGAATTTAACCCTTCCTTTAAAATGTATGAGGAACTCGTCGATACTAATACATTTATCAGGGATGTATAGCTCTGCAAATTTGGCACTGAAATGATCAATGACCGGCCTGACTTTGAATAGCCGGTCAAAGGTGGGATCATCTCTGGGTGGGCACTGTGCATTATCGGTGTAATGTATAAATTTATGGATCGTCTCAAATCGAGCCCGGGGCATGGCCATACGGTAAAATGGGGTGCTGTACAGAACATCTGTACTCCAATATTGCCTAATTTGTGGCTTTTTTACTATGCCCATATGAAACACCAGACCCCAAAACGTCATCATCTCTACTGCATCTACAGGGGTCCACCTAGCAAATGATGACGTGGGGTTTTGAGCAATAAACTGCTGGGCATATAAATTAGTTTGGTCCACCATTAAATTTATAAAATCATCAGAGAAAAATAATTTGAAAAAGTCAATTTCTCTGAGACCTGTGGAATCAAATTGGATTCCTGGCATGGCCAAAAACTCAGGAACTTGGGGCTCAAAATTGTCTGGTGGTGGGGTCCATACGAGATCAATTATTGGGGGGGGGGGTCCTCAGCTGATCTACGGGGGCGTCTTTGAGGGGGTCCCTCATCACCAGAGGAGGAAGAGGAGCTTAAGACGAATCCTTCAAATTCCCCGCTTGCCTCACTGGCTGTGTCAGAGTCAGAGGCAAGCATGGCATATGCCTCCTCCACTGAATACATTCTTCTGGATGACTGGGATGACCTTTGGGATGACATTTGGGATGACATTTGGGATGCCATTTTTATTTTTGTGTTACTGGTAGTGAAATGTTTCAACACGTGTATAGTGTAGGGGGGGTACAAACTTTATTTCAACCCGGGGGGTATGTAGTGTGTAGTGTGTATGTAGTGCAGAAAAAAAAAATACTTTATACAAAAAAAAAAAAATTGAAGGGGTTAAAAAAAAAAATTGAAGGGGTTAAAAAAAAAAAATTGAAGGGGTTAAAAAAAAAAAAAAAAAGGTCCTGCGCCAAAAATTGAGCACAGATGTTGGTCAGTAACGTCCGTCACTGAACAGCGCTCAAAGGCAACAGGAATTTGATAAAAAAAAAAAAAAATAGATCAACCCTGTGCCGAAAAAGCTGATCAGTGATGTACGTCACTGATCAGCGCACAGTGGCCACAGGACACCCACAAAATCACAGTGTGTGTAAAAAAATAAATAAAAAAAGACACCACAGCACCCACAAAAAAAAAAAAGGTGATCAGTGATGCGACACTGATTACCAGTGAGGGGCAGCAGGTGCACAACCTTTGGTGCAACTGACAGTGCAACTGGCAGCAACTGACAGGTATATATAAAAAAAAAAAACCTCTGCACCCCCAAAAAGTTGCTGATCACCTCAGATATAGTGATCAGCACAAAAGGCGGGGGCAGCAGACACAAAATTTAGCACTCTCTATCACTCTCTGTCACTATCTCTCTCTATCTCTCTATCTCTCACTATCTATCACTCTATGACACTGCAGCAGCAGCACTGACAGTTATATATATGAAAAATAACCCCTGCACCCCCAAAAAGTTGCTGGGGGTGCACAAAAGGGGGACAGCAGACACAAAATATAGCAGTCTCTATCACTCTCTGTCACTATCTCTCTCTATCTCTCTATCTCTCACTATCTATCACTATGACACTGCAGCAGCAGCACTGACAGGTATATATATATATATAAAAACCTGCGCCCCCAAAAAGTTGCTGATCAGTTAATTTATACTGATCAGCACAAAAGGGGGGGCAGCAGTCAGTTATATAAAAAATATATAGCACAATCTGTCACTATCTCTCTCTCTCTATCTCTCTCTATCTCTCTCTATCTCTCTATCTATAACTCTATTACACTGCAGCAGCACAAAATATAGCACTCTCTGTCACTAGGCCTCTCTATCTCTCTCTCTCTATCTCTCTCTCTCTAACTCGATGACACTGCAGCAGCACAACACAGCACAACACAGCACAGGATGTCACAATATGAAGCAAGATCCCAAGCAGTGATCAGGTAAGTATTGAGCAAGGTTCTGGTCAGTATATGGCGGCAGCTGGGCACGGTGACCGCACTGCACGCTATTCCAGACCGGAATGGCGTCTGCAGTGCAGTCACCGTTAGTTTAAACCCCCCTCCATGGCTGTGATTGGTCCGTCGGCCCGACGAACCAATCACGGCCTTTGGGGGCGGGCGGGGTGAGGTGGGGTGACACCAGTGTCACCCTTACACCCCGCGGTGATTGGTGCTGTACTTTACAGCACCAATCACCTCCGATCGCGTGTCACCGGCGAACGTTATTCGCCGGTGACACAGAAAACGCTGTGAATGGCTGTTCACACTGAACAGCCAATCACAGCGATCGCCGACGGGGGGGCGGCATCGCAGCCCCCCCTGGGCATGCAGGGACATGTCTGCTGTCAGGGACAGCAGACATCGTCCCTCTGTCACTGCGTCTCTAGACGCAGTGACAGTTTGAAGTCATGATGTATATATACGTCATGTGTCGGGAAGTACTTCCCGGCCATGACGTATATATACGTCAAATGTCGTGAAGGGGTTAATTACTGTCAAAGTCTTCTGTGGGAGGTAAACTGGAGATTGTTGTACAACATAGAGCAATTTGGGCTGAAACACCATTTTAATTTGGTTCACCCCGCCAGTTAAAGCCAATGGCAGTTTACTCCATATCCCTACCCTAGTATGTATGCAATCAATGGATCAACATTTAGTAAAACAAACTGTTGGTAACTGTTAGGGATAAATATACCCAAGTATTTAAATGAATCTTAGTTGCGTCCAAGGACACGATGACCGAGGAACAGGAATTTTAATAAGGCATTTGCAAATGGGTAAAGAGCCTTCATAGATTTATCGAAGTAGATAAACCCAGGATGTGTAATTGGCAAGAATTTTGATGTATGCAGACAAGCATATAGGGTGATAGGACTCTGAAAATGTGGGATCCTTCCCTGGTTTGGGAATGAGAACAAGCAATGCCTCAGACATAGATGCCGGGAGTGTACCCTGTTCTAGTAGCTGCGACAAGAGGGCAAGTAAATGTGGGGTGAAAAAAAATTGAAATGTTTTTTTATACAGCTCCAAAGGAAAACCAACAATTTAATGGCAGTGACTACTTCTTCCAAGGTTAGGCGAATCCAAAAGATGATGAGCATCTTCGAATATAGAAAGAAGAGGGAAGGTATGAATGTACATCTGTAGTTCTTCAGAATTACACACCAATTTAGGATTGTACAGACGACTATAAAAGGCCATAAATGCAGCTGCTATATCTTGGGTACCTGTGACTAGTCCTATCAGGGCAGGGCCGGTGCTAGCCGCTCAGCAAAGCCTGCAAAGCAGGGAGGCGCCTGGCTGGAGAGTGCCATGTGCCCCTCGGGCCGCTTTATCAATTAGTACTGAGGGCCGCCTGGTGGTACAGTGAGCATACCTCCCAACTGTCACGATTTTAGAGGGACAGTCCCGATTTTCGGGTCCTGTCCCGCTGTCCCACCCGCGGCAGGCATTGTCCCGCTGCGGGGGGTGGCAGTTGGGAGACCCCCCAATGTAGTAGAATAGACGCTGTGCGCATGCGCACAGCGTCTATTCTCGTATGAAAATGAGGTCGCGGCTAATTAGCATAAGCCGCACCCTCATTTGCATACGCCCCACCCCATTTTCGGGCGCTCGCGCGGCTTCGCCGCGCGAGTGTCCCTATTTCTTCTACTGAGAAGTTGGGAGGTATGCAGTGAGTATTGCCCACCTCCTCTAGTCAGCTGCACCGACGGTGTTTAAGAACATGGCCGCCGGCCTCCTGCACTGAGGACATGTCTAGTCAGTGCAGGAGGCTGCAAGAGGGCGGGGCTGTGGGCGGGACGAGAGGCCAGAGCACCAGGAACTAGCCTGCCTGTGCCGATCATCACACAGCACCCGATTTACGGTGGCTAGCCTGTGCGTCCACCTTCCCCCTGCTAGTGCTGCAGGTCAGGTAACAGCATCTGTACAGGGGGACAACAGGACTGAGGAGAAGCCTGTGGTGTCCTGACTCTTCAGTCCTGTTATGCAGGGTGAGTAGCTTGTGGTGTCCTGATATTATGCAGGGGGAGCAGCCTGTGGTGTCCAGTTATAATGCAGGGGGAGCAGCCTGTGGTGTCCAGTTATTATGCAGGGGGAGCAGCCTGTGGTGTCCAGTTATTATGCAGGGGGAGCAGCCTGTGGTGTCCAGCTATAATGCAGGGGGAGCAGCCTGTGGTGACCAGTTATTATGCAGGGGCAGCAGCCTGTGGTGTTGTGTTATTATGCAGGGGCAGCAGCCTGTGGTGTCGTGTTATTATGCAGGAGCAGCAGCCTGTGGTGTCGTGTTATTATGCAGGAGCAGCAGCCTGTGGTGTCCTGTTATTATGCAGGGCGAGAAGCCTGCAGTGTCCTCCAGTTATTATGCAGGGGGAGCAGCCTGTGGTGTTCTCCAGTTATTATGCAGGGGGAGCAGCCTGTGGTGTCCAGCAATTATGCAGGGGGAGCAGCCTGTGGTGTTGTGTTATTATGCAGGAGCAGCAGCCTGTGGTGTTGTGTTATTATGCAGGAGCAGCAGCCTGTGGTGTCCTGTTATTATGCAGGGGGAGAAGCCTGCGGTGTCCTCCAGTTATTATGCAGGGGGAGCAGCCTGTGGTGTTCTCTGGTTATTATGCAGGGGGAGCAGCCTGTGGTGTCCTATTCGTTTTATGCAGGGGGAGCAGCCTGTGGTGTCCTGGTTTATTATTATAGTAGAGGAGCAGCCTGTGGGGTGCTGCTGCTGCTGCTGTTGTTGTTGTTGTTGTTATGGGAGCAGGGACTTTTCTCAGCCAAACGCTGTTACTCATGTGCCAGTGCTCTGGACTTGCCCCCAGGCTTAAAGTTGCCAGCCAGCCCCTGGCTCCACCTGTGAAATAAATAAATTCCTCCTGCGTGCTCTTGCCTCGGGGCCTTTCTCTATGTGTTTTTGTTATGTAGTCATGTTAGGGTTGCCTACCCTCTTGCATTTTGCGGGAGGCTCTCGTTTTTTCATTGATCCTTCCGCTCCCATGGAAATCCACCGGATCCTCCCTGTTTTCATCCCGTTTTTTTATTAACAGACTGTGCATGCGCGAGACTCGAAGTCCTGGGGGCAGGGCCAGCATGCGCAACGTATTGACGCTGATGTAAAAAATCTTGTCCTGTTATTTAAATGCCGGCCACCGCGGGGAGCACCGGGAGCATGAGTGGCGGCAGTGGAAACCTAAGAGGTGCGGCAGCGGGATAATCAGGAGGAAGAGGCGGTAATGAAACTGTCCCCCACCTGCTAAAGTGTGCATCATCAGGGTCGCCAGCGCTACCCGCTCAGCGAGGTATGCAGTGCAGGGAGCGCCCGCTCTGCTACCACTGCTGGCTGCCGCAACCTGTCAAACTATTTGATGATAAAGAGAGGGGCCTGCCTCCCCCTCGCTGACTACCTGGCCTGTGGGCTGCTCTGTATTAAAGGGACAGCGTGCATTCAACAGGAGGCATACTCCTGTATATGAGAGGCACAGCTTAAGCAGGATCTCAGGCAAGTGACAGGTGGATCTATTCATAGCATAATAGGCACATAAAGTTCTTCTCAGTAACCCCACACATCTAGAGCATTCATTTATTCTATTAATGCTTGTATTTATATTAGACACACATTTATTTACCATCCGTGTTCCTGCCCTTACCCTTCACCCTCTCTCTCTCTCTCTCTATCTCCCCCCTCAGTGTCTTTTGCCCTATCCCTCCCTCTGACTCCCCACTCAGCATCTCTGACCTCACCCTCCCTCTGACTCCCACCGCCCCCTCAGTATCTCTGTCTTCACCCTCCCTCTAACTCCCCCCTCAGCACCCCTAAGTCACCCTCCCCCTAAAGCTTGGCATTCACTAGTGTGTTTTTTTGCAGCAGCGTATGCCCAGCCGATCACATGCAAGTCATCCGGGACCTTCCCGAGCGGCAGGGTCACAGGCAATCCATCTCGCGCGGTCCTAAAATTGTGATGCGTGCGTGCGACCCCTGTTCCCTGCCCAGCCTGTCACTGGGAGGGAGGTTGGAGCTGCATGCCGGGAACGCGCGTCAGACCTGAGGGGACCTCACACTGACCCGATTTGGGTCGATTTCTTGGCCCGTGCCGTTGGGAACGGGTACAATTGTCCCAAATCTCCCCTCTTAGTGTCTCTGCCCTTGACTTCCTTCTAACTCCCGATTAGCGTTCCATCCCTCACCCTCCCTCTAACTTCCACAGCATCCCTGCCCACCCCTCTAACCTCCTCAGTGTCCCTGCCTTTGCCCTCTTTCTAACTCTCCCATCTCCGTCCTCATACCCAGTGGCGTAACTATAGCTCCGCAGCCCCTGCGGTGGCGGGGAGGCACAGAGAAAGTGTGGGCACCAGGAGGTCTGCGGGGCTATAGTTAGCCGCTGCTGTCTGCCGGGAACCTGGCCTGCCGCATCTTCGGACACGGTCCCGTCTCTCCCGGTATCGGCTCCTGCGGGCAGTCCCGATTTTCGGGTCCTGTCCCGCTGTCCCACCCGCGTCAGGCATTGTCCCGCTGCGGGGGGTGGCAGTTGGGAGACCCCCCAAGCTAATAGAATATGGAAGCGCACAACGTCTATTCTCGTATGAAAATGAGGTAGCGGCTAATTAGCATAAGCTGCACCCTCATTTGCATACGCCCCACCCCCTTTTCGGGGTGTCCCTATTTCTTCAGCACGAAAGTTGGGAGGTATGTGACACTTAGAAAATGGCTGCCCCCATACTGCAGACAGTTTTTGAGGATGCTAGAGGAGGCGGCGGCATAATGCGGGTGTGTGTGTGTGTTTGTCTAAAAATTTGCGTAGGGGTGGTGCACGTTAAGTAGTTACGCAACTGCTCATACCCCCTAAAGGGGTATACACACGGAGAACTTTTAGCCAAAATCTCCCTATTTTTCTCCTGCTTAGTCAATATTGCCTAGCAGAAGTTGCTTAGCATAGATTGACTGTGCAGGCAAGACAATTTTGTCTAGATCATAGACTATCATTACTTAGACAAAATCGCTTAGTCAAAATTGTCCATTAGTCAAAATTTCCCCATGTGTACACCACTTAACTCCTCCATCAGCGAACAGGCCCGGCGACAGGGGGTTCTAGGGGGACAACTGTGATGGGCCTCACGATTCTGAGGGGCCCCAAATGCAGACAGGGGTGCGGTGGGTGGGGGGGGGCACATTAAGTAGTTACGCCACTGCGCATACCCCCTAAAGGGGTGTACACACAGATAACTTTTAACAGGAGATTTTGACTAGATAGTCAAAATCTCCTAGAAGGGGAGGCCTGGTACACACCAGAACGATCCTGATTGTTAGTAGATCGTTAGCAGATTGTGTGATGCTCGCACAATCTGTTGGAGCCACACAATCTGCTAACGATCTGCATCCAATCTGATCCCAATCCGATCTGAGTCTGTATCCAGTTGAATGGATCTTTTACAGATCCTCACTGCAGCAGGTAGGATCTGTAAAACGACCAAACGACAGCGGGGACGCGCATCGGATTGGAATCGGATCGGAATTGGACCTAAACATGCCCAATCTACACACAATCTGCATCCAATCGGTCGGAATTGGATCCAGATTGATGGAATTGAGCCCTAATCGTTCTGGTGTGTACCCCCCCTTAGTCAAAATCTCCCTATTTTTCTCCTGCTTTGTCAATATTGTCTAGCAGAAATTGCTTAGCATAGATTGACTGTGCAGGCAAGACAATTTTGACTAGATCATAGACTATCATTGCTTAGACAAAATCGCTTAGTCAAATTCTCCAGTGCAACTAGCCAAAATCTCCCCGTGTGTACATCCATTAACTCCTCCATCAGCGAACCTGCCCTAGCATCTAAAATCTTGCTGAAACTCTCTCTGGTTTCAGTACGTTTCCTTATTATGTTTCCCCTTAGTCAGATTACAGAAGGGAGAATGGAAACTGAAAGTAATGAATAAATGGGAGGGTACACGGCTGTAATCTCCAGTATATAGAGGCAGAGGACAGACCGGAATTGAAACTGCAGCCTTCTGTAGACTGATGCACGGAGCAGAAAGCAGGAATACACCAAGACATTGAGAACAGAGGCAACTGACCGGCTGATGCTGTGTGGTAGGAAACTATAGTTGTTCATGTTATATTATGACTACAGATTAATTTATAATATGATTCACTGATAGATGACAGTAATAAATATGGACAAGGTTGATAGAATACAGACAATTCTCTGGGCCAAGCCAGTGCTGATGATTTTACATAAAAGAGATTCTCAGTCATACATTTTCTGAGAATGAAGATGATCAGTGAGCATATGGGAATAAATAATAGAACAGATCTCACCTTTCCCGGCAGCCATTACTGTGTATCTGAGAAGTAGCCTGGTCTATCTGTCTCTCTTCTGTGAGAACATGGAGCATCTCTACACTACACTACATGACCTGTACTGTATTATATTGGATCTTTCGCTACAATGTAGATAAATGTGAGTTGTCATTTCTCTGCAGCATAGTGGCATTTCTATGAAGTGCGTGAGAACCTTACACAGGTGTTTTATAGGATCACTGGGGACTATGTAAAAACCGGACCCGGACTAGACTCCGGACCGCCGGACAGGACATCAAAATCTGCAGTCCGGAGCTTGTAGGGTCCAGTCCGGGGGGTGTCCTGTCCGGGGGGGTCCCTGTGATAGCTATCACCAGGGACATGAGGGAGGGGAGATTACAGCCTCTCCGTGTGGTCTGGACCGTCCAGTTTTTGCTACATGCTTGGACCATACAGGTAGGCTTTATTCTACCCCTCCTCCTCTCCCTAGTGAGAGGTGTCACATGCAGTCCCCCCCCCGGGACCGGAGCCTACAAGCGAGTTTGATGTCCGGTCCGGCGGTCCGGGGGTTTTGCCCTGGTCCGGTTTTTACCCATGCCCGTATCACTGCATTACATTTATGTGAGAAGTGAATGACACTAGTAACATATTGCACACATTCATATATAAGTGTTTTATCTTTGCAAACAAAATGAGGCTGAATTTAGTAACTTATTCAGCCAGTTTCTTATTCACTTCTTATTTAAGCTCCAGCTTCTTATTCAGAACATTCACTTTTGCAAGGGTTAATGAGTCTTGGGCAATATAATACATAAGAAGTGAATAAGAAGCTAACTTCAGCCATGTGCAAACAAAGCTTAATGTCTGGGACAGTGGCGTGTTTATAATGGGTGCATACAGGATGCAGTTAGAATCCCGGCGGTCAAAATCCTGATGCCGGAATCCCGACCGCCGACATCCCGACACTTTCTCCCTCTATGGGTGTCCACGACACCCATAGAGGGAGAATAAATTAGTGTGCTGCGTGTAGCAAGGCACCGGGCCTACTGCGTGGCGAGTGCAGCGAGCCCGCAAGGGGGGTGATCCACGCCCCCCCCCCTTGTCAGAATTTCAGCGGTCATGATTCCGGCGTCAGGATTTTGACCGTCGGGATTCCGACCACTGGGATTTCATACCAATCCCGGTGCATACAGCCCCGGAGTCCCGAGGAGGGGAAGCACATTGCATGTGCTGCACCCATTTACAGGGGTATTCAATCTTGGGTCACAGCCGTCCAAAGCATGCAGGATTCAATGTCCCGTCTGCAGCAGGACGAGAAGGGGTGTGCCCGCAAGCTGCTGTCAGGAGCTCGTCACTTCACAGCCATTCTTGGCAGAACGAGCCCGACTCATTCTGCCGAGATCCCCTGTTCAATGTTGTTGGGCATTCTGCCCTGTCGGGAGTGGGCTGCAGGAGATTGAATACCCCCTTAGAGTAGAATCTTAGCCCGCTAGAGCTCAGACCGTATAGCGCAGCACGACTGCCAACAGGAAAGAGGGAACCAGGACAGAGGAGACTGCACATGGGCCTCCTTCTCTCTTAAAACACTACTGATCTGGGAACTTGTTCTCAAACTGTGGGTCCTGACCCCAAAGGGGGTCCCGACCATCTCTGCATGGGGCTCGCAACTCCATGTTGCTGACCATCAGGCTGATGACTTATCTAATCTTGTAGCATACTTCCCGGAATGGCCAGGATGCTCTTGAAAATTGGGTCCCTCTCCCAGCCCCCCGAAAAGGTGGCAAGTCTCCTGCATGCTCCCCAAAGCACCTGCCTCCCCCTGGACCCACTGAAACAATTTCCGGAAATACCCATGTCGACCTTCCCAAGGTCGACATAATGCTTGTGTTGACCTTTTTCCCCTGTCGACCTTAGGCATTTCAACCTTTTCAGGTGTCGACCTTAATAGTGTCAACCCACGTCGAATGGGCAACAACACCTGCAGCTGTTGAAATCAATAGCTGCAGGTGTCGGAATGGTCAGTGATAATGACTGTTCATACACAGCTTAAAGATAGCAGCGCAATAATCACATGGGCGCATGAATATGGTCATAATGTAATGCTTTGTACATTAACTTATAAAGCAGCTGGATTTAATATACAGTGTAAAATCACTGATACTATACAGTTTTGTCTCTGTTTTAAAAATAGTAGCTGTGTGTGTAATATTATATGGGGTACTAAGTTTTGGAAAGTGATAAACTGGAGAGAGAGAAAGTATGAACCAATCAGCTCCAAACACAGGCTGTAGCATTGAAGTTAGAAAATGATTGGCTGCTACGGTCTCACCCTGAGCCAGATGCACTAAGCTTAAAAAAATGATAAAATGGAGAGTGATAAACAGCCAGCCAATCAGCTCCCACCTGCCATGTTACAGTCTGTGTTTGAAAAATGGCAGGTAGGAGCTGGTTGTTTATCACACTCCATTTTATTAATATTCAAGCTTAGTGCATCTGGCCCCTATACTTAATCACTATCCAAGGATTAGTACATCTCCCCCATAGTATATGACTGGTGGGATGCAATTCCTAACCCTTGTCAGCCATCATATAACATGGCCATACGAATGCACAGAGCTCACCTTCTAGCACTACTAGTTAGAATAGTATAGTAGATATCACTGTCATGACTACAGGCTATGCTGATGACTCAAGTCTGGAAACTCCCTGTTGACTGTTCTATAACAGATGTCAGCTGACTCAGTCTACTCAGCCTTTTCACACATACTCCAGAGAGTGATTCATAGTTGCTGTTTGTATAAAGCCTGACTGTTTGCATGCACAGGTTTTTTATTTTTTTGCTAAGTACATAAGGTGTATTTTATAGCCAGGTTACAAGGAGAGATAGAGCCTGTATGTCATGTACATATAAACACATGGCCACATCCCGAGGCGGTCGTCCCGGGGCCTCCACGCTCCCCCTGAATAGTGCATGCCGCTGGTACTGAAATCGGAGCAAAGCATGATTCATCTGTGTCTCCCATATTCCCACTACACAGCCGCTGCCAACACTGCCCACCGAGCTGAAGTCACTGTCAGCCTCTCACAGGGAATTTAGTCACCACCACAGCCGCTGGGACATCCAGGAGCTGAGACTGTGACATTTCACTAATGGTGTGTACACACTATCAATCTCAGCTCCTTCACCAGTGATGCTGGCAGTGTGAGACTGGGCTTTGAGCTGAATGGCACTGGACATATCAGTTATTATGAATTATTCAGAAACATCAGCACGATATACTATTTTTCATTAGGTTATTAACCACTAATATTTTGTGAGCTACCTTTTGGAATCTTATAATGTCTGTCACATGGATATGTCCCATTTTCTTCCAGTTTTTTTTTTAATCCATTACTTATGCCATTTGTATTTTCTAAAGGTGATTTAGGCCAGCGTGTATGTACAATGATGGTGGGGAAAATTGCTGGGCTGAAAATCGCTCAGCTGAGCGATTTTTACCCTTCTGAGTTCTCCCATGTGTGGACGACTTTCCATAGAAGGACACTATGAAAAGCCGTCCACCCCGTCGCTCATCTGCTGGTAATACCAGCAGATGAGCGGCAACCGCTGGCAATGATGCCGGAATGTGCATCAGTGCTCACCGCTCATCGCTGCCCCGTACACACTGGGCGGCTTTGGAGCTGAAAGTAGCCCAGTGTGTATGGACCTTTAGAATTAATGCACCAAAGATTCATTGGTACATTCCAAGAATATACTTATAATGGAAGTAGGGGGTTATTCTGGTTGATTCGCAAGGCTGCGATTTATCACATGTAAAAATCCGGGGAGCTGCAGGAGAGCTAGCGGTCTGTGGGAGCGGGGACCGGTCCGAGGGGAGCGGGAGGAGCAGGCTGGAAGTGGGGACCGGCAGGAGCAGGCTGGGAGTGGGCACCGGTCCGGTGGAGCGGCATGAGATGTAAAGGCAGGCAGTGAGCGGGGACCGTGGTGCAGATGCACAGGTGAAACCTGGGGCGAGGTGGGAGAATAGAAAGAAATCCTATTCAAAAGACTGGGCGGCCGCTGATTGGCTGGGAACTCAGCCAGTCAGCGGCCACCCAGTCTTTTGAATAGGATGGTTTCTATTCTCCCGCTTGCCGTGGGGACCGCAGAGCAGCAGGAGAATAGAAACCATCCTATTCAAAAGACTGGGCGGCCGCTGATTGGCTGAGTTCCCAGCCAATCAGCGGCCACCCAGTTTTTGAATAGGATTTCTTTCTATTCTCCCGCCGCGCCCCTGGTCTCTGCTCTGCATCTGCGGTCCCTGCTCCCTGCCTGCCGCTCCATCTCATGCCGCTCCCCCGGACCGGTCCCCATTCCCAGCCTGCTCCTGCTGCTCCCCGGACCGGTCCCCACTCCCAGCCTGCTCCTGCCGCTCCCCCAGATGGCTGCACATGATTTATCTTATGTGCAGACCGTTCGACATCCGGATCTGATCCGATGCGCACGGGACCGCGCATCAGATCAGATCAGATGTCATACCCTACGCAATTTGGCCAATTTCGCCCGATTTCTCGGCCCAATCCTCCAGAATCGGGTGAAATCGGGGCCAAATCGCGTAGTGTATGGGGGCCTTTACACTTGTGAGATTTGACCCAATTTATCTGACAAAGGGCCTTATTCTAGTTCACTCTTAGAGGCAAATTCCTTCTTAGCTGGACAAAACCATGTGCACTGCAGGGGGGCATATGTAACATATGCAGAGAGATTTAGCTTTGGGTGAGTTATTTTGTTTCTGTGCAGGAAAAATACTGACTGCTTTATTTTTACACTGCAATATAGATCTCACTTTGAAGAAAAACCCCACCCAAATGTAATTCTCTCTGCACATGTTACATCTGCCCCACCTGCAGTGCACATGGTTTTTTTTCCAGCTAAGAAGGAATTTGCCTTTAAGAGTGAACTAGAATAAGGCCCAAAATCTGATGTGCCTGTCTGACAAAATCTTATGTGCCTGATGTGGAGGACCCAATGCACAATCCCATGCCATGAGTATAACCAAGAGATTGCAAGAGATTGATCCTCCTGCACATAGGATAAATCTCGAGTCAATCAGGTCCAACTTGTTGGACAATAAGTTGGACAAGTGTAAGGGGGCCAACCCTCTGCTTTTCTCAATCTATACTTCCTCTCTTGGCAAACTAATCAGCTCTTTCGGATTTCAGTATCACTTATATGCGGATGATACTCAAATCTATCTATCAACCTCAGAGTTGTCAGCAGTGGTTTTGGGCCGAGTCTCTGAATGTCTCTCTGCCATCTCATCTTGGATATCTTCTCGCCAACTCAAACTCAATACTTCCAAAACAGAATTACTTATATTCCCACTGGCCAAGAACAGTTACCATCCTGATATGTCCATAATTGTTGACAACTCGACAATCTACCCTACTCCACAAGCTTGTTGCCTAGGGGTCATCCTTGACTCTGAACTGTCCTTTCTTCCCCACATTCAATCTGTCTCCAAATCATGTTACATCTAAATAACATATCCAAAATACGACTGTATCTCACACAAGACTACTAAATCTCTTATCCAGGCACTCATTATATCCCGCATTGATTATTGCAATAGTCTCCTAGCTGGTCTTCCCAAGAACAGACTCTAACCACTGCAATCCATTTTAAATGCTGTTGCAAGACACTCATCGTCTGCTGATCCGCTCTGCCAGTCCCTCCATTGGTTGCCTGTATCTTACCGTATGCAATATAAAACGCTTCTGCTAGCATATAAAGCTATTAACCATACTGCACCAGCATATTTCTTTACTTATCTCAAAATATCTCCCATCTCGACCACTCCGCTCTGCACAAGATCTGCGTCTCTCTTCTGCACGGATCACTAGCTCCCATTTACTATTACAGGACTTTCATCGGGCTGCTCCCATCCTATGGATTGCCCTTCCACGCACAATAAGACTCTCCACTAGCCTCAAAACTTTCAAGCGTTCCATTAAAACTCACCTCTTCAGGCAAGCCTATCATATTTAGTTCTACATGCATAACCCTCGGAGGCACTTATGTATTATATAGCTTCCCTTCTGGACTTGTAACTTGGTGGGGCTGCTATGCTATTACTGATGCCTGTCCTTGTGTTTCCCTCCTACCGTGTTTCCCCGATAATAAGACACTGTCTTATTTTTTTTTTTCGCTCAAAAAAGACCATAGGTCTTATTTTCGGGGAAGGGCTTATTTTAATAGACCTTTTGAAAAAATAGCCCCCCTGCGCCTTTAAGAAATTCCCCACTGCGCCTTTAAAACATTCAACTGCGCCTTTATGAAAAGCCCCACAATTTAATGTGCCGGTATTTTACATTTTCCATGCCCCCACCTGTTTGTTTGTAGTTTAAATGGATATTCGTTGATGGCGCTGTGTGGTGAGCAGCAGCCAGCCAGTCAGCCGCGTGATGTGCGCGGCGCGATGTGCGCGGCGTGACGTCACGCCGCGCCTACCGCAATGCATCCCTGGGAACGGGAGCTGCGGTGCTGCTGGTGAGTGAGCGGAGGGCAGCGGGGGTCAGCGGGGGTCAGCGGGAGTCAGCGGGGGCCGAGCGGAGGGTACACATATGGTGTACATACAATTACATGGGAAAAATGGTAGGGCTTAATTTCGGGGGAGGGCTTATTTTGGACCAGCGTCCAAAATCTGGGGTAGGGCTTATTATCGGGGTAGGTCTAATTATCGGGGAAAGACGGTATATCCCTATAGATTGTAAGCTTGCAGCAGGCCCCTCCTACCTCCAAGTCTGTCTGTTGTTACCCAGTTTGTTTTATCACTGTCTTCTATTGTAAAGCGCAACGGAATCTGCTGCACTATATAAGAAACTGTAAATAAATAATAAATAGTTACCCACTGACATTAATCCTGGGTTGCTGTACGTTCATGTGCAATAACCAGGTATTTTAAGGGCCTGATTCTGAGCATCTTCCATGCGCACATAATGCTGATATTCAGATAGTTCAGCAATTGTTTGCAAATGTGCATACGTGAGAATTTCTGAGAACCTCTATGGAGCATGTGTTACACAGAGTGTACATACAATGACGCTGTTGCAATTGGGACAGATGGCATCTGAAATGTTGCAGAAAAGTGTTTCTTTGTGGTGACTGGGAAGTGGCTCGTAGTGCATGCTAAAATGCTCATTCCGTGTACGTGTTATGTGAGTAACATGGTAGCGTCACTGCAAGTGGCTGTGTTCCCATACTCCTAGCTGCAGGTATGGGAGGCCATGATCAGATGGAGAAACTGTGCCTGCCATAGGGCTGTTCCAAGTTTTGATGGTGTGACCAATGGTGGCATATAAGGACACACCAATTGGTCTTACTGTGTGCATGGTTGCTAAAAGTTGGCATCTGAGTACTTGTATATTCTGCCAAACAGATGTACACAAGGGGTGGACTTAGTAGCAGCATTTACATAAACTCGCACAGGCAACCGCTAATAGAGGGTGCTGTGTGCACTTTTGTGCACCCCTAGTTCTCAGGATGAGAGTACCTCTTTTAGGGGCTATTCCGAAGGGCGGAAACAGCAGCAGGCGCCTATTCAATGCTGTCTTTCCCGACAGCATTGAACAGGCATCTCGGCAGAACGGACCCAAAAGTAGTCGGTCCTGTTCTGCCAAGAACAGCCGTGGATTCTCGAGCTCACGGCCATATCTTGATGATCCACGGGCGTTTCTTAAGGACACGCCCCCTTTTCGGCACTCGGCAGGAGGGTCATTAAATCTCGCCTGCCGAATCTTAGTCGAGCAGGCTGAGAACGGGACAGGGTCGCGACTGTAAGGACATCCGGACAGTTGTGACCTGGGATTGAATACCCCCTTAGTGTAATAGTAGAAAAATATGTGTCCCTAGTCCACAAACTAATGTGCTGCTGCCCCCCTATTTGGCTGTTGGCAGTGGTAGGGGGTGAGCAGTATAAGTGCGGTGGGGCCCTTATGAAAGAGGCAGAGATGGGCATGTGTCAAATTTTAGATTATTGGTGTTACAGGACATCCAGTATTGTAAGCCTAGAGAAGTTATATATAATAGTGAGACACAGGGTACCTAACAGTGTGTATGTACATTGTATGTGTGATAGTGGAGGCGCCTGCAGGGTTATCCCCCTGTTTATGGGCACGCCTATGATCCCCTGCTCCTGCCCCTCCTGGAGAGAATGAACCAGGGAGAGTGAAACTCGCCGAAGCCGTTTGCTCCCACGGTTTGCGCATTCCCAAACCCTGTCTATCGGGGACGGGGATGAATTTGTCCCATTACGAATGGGCTGAATCGAACCCAAGGTACCAGAGTTAATGTATTGTGGATTTATTCTGCTCTGATTGTATTCTGATACGATTGTGTGAGCCTTGGGCACTGGTTCCCCCATCCCCCCAGACCATGTTCTATACTTTTGTGTTCAAATCAGAACCAGGCTCTGAAGGTGATACAGTAATGCATTGTACTTGTATTTACTGAGGTTAGCAGCCATGCACTGCTAGCAACTGTACTGTAACAGCCTCTGTCTTCTGAGACCATGCATTCATTTAGTGCAGGAATGGGGAACCTTTGGCCCTCCAGCTGTTGTTGTACTACACATCCCAGCATGCCCTGCTACAGTTTTACTATTTGGCCATGCTAAAACTGTTGTAGGGCAACTGATTTAGTGCTACATTGCTGCATCTGTATTACTGCACATACTCAGAAACTTCCTAGGTACTGTATTCATAATATGATCTTGATGTACTTGATGTGTGTTTTTATAGTAAACAAAAGAAAATATAAACAATGCAAGACATAATGACCGTCATTTTAAATGTCAATGCCAAGACACAAATATTTTCTTTAATTTGGTTAGTAGTAGTAGTAGTAGTAGTACGTTTATTTATAAGGCGCCACAAAGTGTCCGCAGCGCCGTACATAGCAAACAAAAGAAACAAAAAAAAACAAATTACAAGGTAACGTACAGGGTGTGTAGAAAGATACAGTATAAATAGGGGTATAGCTGGTAGAACTAAAATCAGCATCAGTTCAGAAGTAGGTGTCAAAATAGTCAAGGAGACCGAAGATGAAGTAGAGGAAGGGAAGAACAGGACAGGAGCACAGGTGAGGTAATGAGGTAGGGTGAGTACGTGAGGAAGGAGGGCCCTGCTCATAAGAGTTAACATACTAAAAATAGGTGGGTGGACGAACGAAATACAATAGGATAAGTAGGAACGGAGGGGAACGGAGGCAGGATAGGAGGATCAAAAGAGGTTAGGAGGAGGGATAGGCTAGTCGAAAAAAGTGGGTTTTGAGGGAGCGCTTGAAGGAGGTAAGGGAATCAGATAGCCTGATGGGTGGCGGGAGGTTGTTCCAGTGCAGGGGGGCAGCGCGAGAGAAATCTTGGACACAGGAGTGGGAGGAGGTGATTAGGTGAGAGGTCAGTCGGCGGTCAGCGATGGAGCGAAGAGGACGGGAGGGAGTGTGGATAGAGATCAGTGAAGAGAGGTAGGGAGCTGTGGAGGAGGAGAGAGCCTTGTAGGTGGTGGTGAGGAGTTTAAAGAGAACTCGGAAAGGAATGGGGAGCCAGTGAAGAGATAAACAGAGGGGGGAGGCGGAGGTAGAGCGGCGGGAGAGGAAGATGAGCCTAGCAGCAGCGTTAAGAATGGATTGGAGAGGTGCGAGGCGGGTGAGAGGTAGCCCAGAGAGAAGGATGTTGCAGTAGGAATGCAGATAGAGTTCCAATAATAATAATAATTGTGACATCTAGCATTAACCTCTGCAATTTATAATCTGCCAATTCTTAATGTATGGTGGGCGGGCAAAACAGGAACTTTCTATAGTTATATGTCTAAAAAAAAAAAAAAATTGCACTGCCGTAATAATATAGTCAACCAATAATGAATTTATTTATCAAAGA
This sequence comes from Crinia signifera, assembly GCF_055691185.1. Lineage (NCBI taxonomy): Eukaryota > Metazoa > Chordata > Amphibia > Anura > Myobatrachidae > Crinia > Crinia signifera. Next base: position 165,458,693 of record NC_139222.1, read on the forward strand.
AGACACATTACACAGATCGCTATAATCTATGTGCACATATGTTAAGTTAGAGGGACTCCCACCCCCTAAATCCATAACCAGGCCCAGATCTCTCAGAACAGTCATGGGGCGTAACCAACATGGGGTCTGACAGATTTTCCACTAACAAGCACCGGGCTGAACATGCTGTGGGATTTACACCATAGCAGGGAGACCTACATTATGGGGTCCTACTGCCATTATGTAAAATCAGCCCCAAACTGGTCACTCTAGGTCTTGAAGTCTTAAGGAAATGTCCCCCCTCCCCCCCAAAAAAGAATCCCCATACCTTTGAAAAGAAAATCAGGTCCAGGCAAACCTGGCATGCAGACATTTAGAGAACCACAAGTGCCAGCATGCCTGTAAACGAATGGCCAGCTGGCACCTACAGTCCCACTGTATAAAACATATTACAATAATAAAGTAAAGTTCAGTTCACATGTATCACTGACATTTAAGGGAACAGATAAAGACTGTTGAGGGAGGTTTGGGTGAGGCTGCAGAAGGGAGGGTTAGGGCTAGTGGAAGGTAAGGAGAGAGGTTAAAATACGTGCCTTAATAGTGTCAAGATTCTGCCAAAAGTTATCACTGTGGGTCCTGACCCCCAAGTAGGTCTCGATCATCTCAGTATGGGGTTGCTCCATGTTGCTGACCATCAGACTAATAACTCCTCTGCCAGTGATCCAAGGAGTCATAAGGTAGTTTTGCCCCCACTTTCGTGCTTTCTAGGGATGGGCTCACAATCGATGGTTGCCATCAATGGTCACCAACTATGCTCTGGATTCCTGTTCTTTCAATAAATGGCCCGTGGCCAAATCACAGCCTGGGGGCGGGGCTTCATGGGTGTCGGGGTAGGAGCTATACTCCATGTTCCGGCACCTTGCAAAAAAAAAAAATTAGTTTATTATGTACCATCGATGGAGGGAAACCATTTGGTTCTCTTTCATTGATGTGAAAAGGGTACTTGTTTCCTAGCACGGCCACACCGATTTCCATCGGGGTGGTCGTGTCGGAAAAATCGCGTCGGTCGCATCGCATGCGATTTGGTCGCATGCGATGCGACCGACCCGATTTTTTAATTGAATCAAATGTGAATAGGGTCCCTGGGACCCGATTTTACATTGGATTCAATGTAAAATATTCCCTAGACCCCCAAATTTAACACCGTAAACCCCACCCCACGATTGACGCCAACCCAAAGCGTGGCGAGCGCAGCGAGCCCGCGAGGGGCGGTGGTGCGCGCCCTCCGACCTTTTCATTCCCCTACTATCCACGTCGGCGTGGAGTTGAGAATAGAAAGTGTGGCGAGCGCAGCGAGGGGACGCGTATAACTTCACAGGTATACAGTACCGTCAAAAGCATTTGACATCTATCATAAACCATCATCCATAGTGCTTTGCCTCTCTTGTACCTCCCAGCTGCTGCCACCAGTAGTCTGCAATCCTGGATCCCTTATCTATGTGCAGATATTCACAGGGGGCACACGGAAGGTAGCCAGGGAAATCCTGGGGGTGGGGAGTCCTGTGCGGGTACCAGGAAGGGTGGTTCTGGAAAGCAGTAGCAGGAGAGCATGGAGGGAAAGAGGGAAGTACTGAGAATATACTTTATTATATGAGTCTGTGAAGGGTAAATATCCTTAAGTAAACACCCTCTGACTCCCTCTTCCATCCCCGTCATCCTCTTCCATCCCCCATTACACACTGCGTCCCTATCGCATTAGTGGTCACTTCACTTATTTTGTGCCTGTGCAATACAACTGCGCATGTGCTGTTCGCACACATGTGGCAGCAATCCTGCTGTAACTTGCTGGGGTCCTGCAATAATTTTGATTGTCTGATGAGTTACCAGAGCGAAATAGCTTCATAATCCCTGGACTAGAGGGATATGTTTTACCAACATTATGACTCTGTAGAAGTTATCCTGTTATCTTCATGCTTCTGTATAACTAAGTTATGATGTTTTTATTTTACAGTGATTATCACCACTCATGGATCACCAGGGAACACCTCAGAATGACCCTCAAAATAATCCTAATCGCCCATATCGAAGAAGTAAGACATGAATTATAATATGTAAATTAAATGATCAGAAACCTATTAAATATTCAATAAATGCTTTCAATAGCAATTGTGGTTGAAATATAGTAAAAAATCAAATACTGTAGGTTCTGGCTCACATAATTATTGCTATTGTATTCGCTCAAAGTTTGATCCAATGCTTTAATGTAAATGACAAGACTAATCTAAAATTAAACATTTATCTACTGTCATTATTTTCAGTAGAGATCTTTTAAAAGGAGGATTTACTGGTTGATTTACTTGTTAGCTTTTATCTATCACACAGTGACAGGAAAAGAATGATTGTTGGTTTAAATTTGTCGTTTTTCTCAGACAGGACAGGATCAAGACAAAGAAGAGACCCTAGTAATGGTCCACGGCAAATACAAGATCATCATCAAGAAAGAAGAAATGAAGATTTGAGGGCAGGGAGAGAACAGCATGAGCACAGAGCTGGGGGTAGAATTGGACAACAAGCTCAGCAGAGAGGTGGTGGGCATCATGCACAACATGGTGTTCCACAACTGGAACAACTTGCTGGACAATACCATGAACAGCAAGTTGGTGGACAGCATGCACTACGAGGTAACGGACGACAGGCACATGGGGCTGGACGGCGCAGAGAACAGCAAGCTGATAGACCACATGTGCATGGAGCTGGTCCAAAAAATGAACAGAGGGTTGGTGGACATCATGAGCTTGGACCAAGAGCACAAAATGAACAAAGAGCTGGTGGCCAGCCGGTTAATAACTGGAGAGGAGGAAACTACAACCAGAGAGGCAGGCAAAATGGAGATTTTGGACGAGAACAGCAAGTTAGATATTTGGGCTACAAAGCCCTTGAAGGACTGCTAGAAAAGGATCCATCAGAAATAGTGATTACACTAGGTGCACACTCTGGTCTCAGTGAATTGCTGTCAACCACGGAAATGAAGCCAGAGTTTATGGAGTTGCTTTGCAAAGTGCTTTGCAGAGCCTGTACTTCTAAACTAGACAGGCAGAGTATTCAGTATCTTCTTGGTCGGATCAAGACATCTATGTACCTTCGCACATGCCTCCCACGCTATATAGTAGGAGTGATGACAGAGGCTGTGCCTGAGAGGAGATATCGTTATCCAGATCATATTTCTAACATACTTTGTCTTCTCCAGGAACTTATTAGCATCTTCCCTGCCAGTAGCCTACAGGAGACATCTGTGTTGTTATCTCTCATACCTGGCTCTGTCAATGCTTTGCGTGCATCTGGAGTAAATGTTGGAGAGCATATAGAGCAGAATCTAGAGAGGTTATCAAATTTCATAAAACACTTACAGGACAAGAGAAGAGATGGGACACTACGAGTAGACACACACATGGCACTTGGAACAGAGGTCCCTGCTGAAGACTACAGAACCATGAGTGTGTACCCGAGTTATGATGAAATTCAATTGAATAAAAATCCATTACTCAGACCAAATACATTAATGAACAAGTATGAAAGCACAGGCCTCTACCTGGACACTCACTTCCGACTCTTAAGAGAAGATTTTGTGCGACCATTAAGAAATGGGATCCAGGACATACTGCAGCAACGTGACAATCGAGGATTTCGCAAAATGAAATTTGACGACATTCGAATTTACTTTGACACACGGGTGCTGGCTCCAATGTGCACACCTACAGGCATCATTTACAAGGTGCAATTTGACATTACACCATTAAAGATGATCAGATGGCAGAACTCCAAGCGTCTGATTTATGGGTCTCTAGTCTGTCTGTCCAAGGATAATTTTGAATCCTTCCTCTTTGCCACAGTTTCTAATCGTGAGGAAAAAGAGCTGGTGATTGGTCAAGTGCAACTGCAATTCAGTGAGCAGAGCAGAGAACTCCTGGCAAGAACACGTCCAACAGATTCCTTTATCATGGTAGAGACCACTGCCTATTTTGAGGCATATCGCCATGTCCTAGAGGGGTTGCAGGAGATGAATGAGCAGGATGTGCCTTTCCAGAAATATATTGTATTATGTGAGAAGAATGTGGAAGCACCACGTTACCTCAATGCAGGTGTCCAGTACAGCCTTAGCTGTTTAATAAGTAAGAAAAAAGTTCCAGCTATGGATAGAAAGATCAATATCCAAAATATACCAGAGTGGCCTTCTAAAGAGATCCTTGGCTTTGATGAGTCTCAGATGGAGGCTGTGCAGCTGGCACTCACAAAGGAACTTGCCATCATCCAGGGACCGCCTGGCACAGGTGAATGTCTTAACTAAAGCAGCAATGGCAAAATATAGTTTATTTATAAAATAAAATATGTTTAGCTTTATGATTCGATCATCAGGAAATAATACACAAGGGCCCTTATCTGATCGCAGTACAAACTTGTTCTCAAAATGGGCTAAACCATGTGCACTGCAGGTGGGGAAGATGTAACATGTGCAGAAAGAGTTAGATTTGGGGGAGTTATTTTGTTTCTGTGCAGGGTAAATACTGGCTGCATTATTTTTACACTGCAATTTAGATTTCAGTTTGAACACACCGCACCCAAATAAAACTCTCTCTACACATGTTACATCTGCCCCACCTGCAATGCATATGGTTTTGCCCATTTTGAGAACAAATTTGTACTATGTTCAGCTCTGAATAAGGGCCAATGGGTTATTTTTTTTAAAGCAATGATGTAACTGGCTCCTTTAGTTGAGTAAATTCACTCACTAGTGAAAATAGCTATAATGGCTCTGGCAACTATTTGGCAGGTATTCAATGCTGTTTGCGAGTGGTGACAGCGAGCAGGTCTTCCTGCTCGCTGTCACCACTCACCCTGACAGCATTCAACACAGCCTCCGCATCCGCCAATTCCCCCTCGCTCCGTTTTTTGAGCGAGGGGGACTTGGCGGATGCGGCTCCAGAAGCAGCGAGACCCGCGGCTAAAAACTGCGAGTTTTCTACAGCAGCCGCGGGTCTCGCTGTTTTGGGGAATTCTCGCCGTCCTGTGACGGCGAGGATTTCCCCAGTACGTTGAATAGAGCGAGCGGCCGGCGCGGGGGTTAAACAGCGAGGATCGCTGGTTTTCAGCAATCCTCGCTGTTTAACCCCCTCGCCGGCCGCTCGCTGCTGCATTGAATACCCCTCTTTGAGTTTCCTTGTCCAAGCTGAGAGACTTGCCTGGCACACTATCAGAGTGGAAAGCTAGTGGCACATGCAGTTTGATACCATAGTGAGGCCAGGCAGTCGGTTATCGGCAGAGAAAGTCATCAATATGTTAGGTTCTCACTCATTTTGATGGTTTCCAGTTGATAAATTGTTTAAAACAGATTTGGAATATGGATTTAACTGTTTCTAAATCATTATTGTACTAGTAAAATATTGCACTGAATATTCCTGTAAAATAGTCAAATGATATCAGCCTTTCTGTTTCCTACTTTTTGTTAGGCAAGACATATGTGGGACTAAAGATTGCCCAAGCCCTGCTCACTAATACTAATGCATGGCAAACACATGTGAACTCATATCCAGTGCTAGTGGTCTGCTACACCAATCATGCATTAGATCAATTTCTGGAAGGTATGTACTATGTAGCCTATGAACAAATGTAATATATAATGTAATAATATTGGGTACTTGTTTCCTAGCACGGCCACAATCGCGGGCATCGTGTACCTTAAAGTTAAGGTACACGATGCCCGCGATGGACCCGACTTCCTTTGAAATCAGGCCGACATGGATAGTAGGGGAATGAAAAGGTCGGAGGACGCGCACCGCCGCCCCTCGCGGGCTCGCTGCGCTCGCCACGCTTCGGGTTCGCGTCAATCGTGGGGTGGCGTTCAGGGTGTCAAATTGGGGGTGTAGGGAATATTTTACATTGAATCTAATGTAAAATCGGGTCCCAGGGACCCTATTCACATTTGATTCAATTAAAAAATTGAAATCGGGTCGGTCGCATCGCATGCGATTTGGTCGCATGCGATGCGACCGACGCAATTTTTCCGACACGACCACCCCGATGGAAATCGGAGTGGCCGTGCTAGGAAACAAGTACCTAATATTGTATGTTTAATACCTAACATTAACCTACATAACATATACAGGAAGAATAGATTCTAATATTTCTATAGCTACACCACCCTGCCAGCGCTGACCTATGCAGTGCACCAAGCTGGTTGCCTCAGATGGTTTCTCTGCGGGCAGGATGTGGGTCACGTGGATGTTTCTGTGCAGGGTTTATCATACTACTACACAAGTATCTCCAGTATATGCATTGGGTACTTGTATGGCTCACCTCCTACAGTGTAACCTTCGTAGTGTGTCCACCATGGCTGCCGCATCTGGTGCACTTGTGGATGGGATGAAAAATACATGGACCTGAGTATACACTGAAACCTCCCATTTTGGGTAATTTATTTTAGGGGTAATCTACTCCACCCAGGGTAAACCTACGCAGAGCGCCTAAAATGGCTGCCTCGCCTGGTATCTTGTCAGGGTGGAGTACACAACCCATGGAAGTTATTATCCAAAATTCTGCACCAATCCTGCATTATGCTTACTGTGTGCTCAAGGGTTTCTTTTGTCTGTGACTTATCTGTTACTGTACCACCAACATCCTCTGTATTATGTGCCTTGTTTTTTAATGTCTGTACAGTGCCTTGAGTCCTGTTGGAGAAAGTGTGCTATATAAATTAAACTTACTTACTTACTATATCTAGCAAAAATTCTGAAAGTATTATTTGTTAGTCCTTAAAATATATGTTTGGGCATAAAATATTTGTCATTAGATTCCATTATTTGTCATTTTTACACTTTCTGCTCAGTGAGAATGGAAATATCACAGCGTATTTCAAGCTGCATTGTTCTCTAGTGTGTTGGCAGCTGCAGGCTGGTTGTCTGTCACTGGTCTATTTGATGTGGTTCTTGTTCTCCTTTTCAGTCCTTGGACCTCTCTTGGTCGGCTCCTCCCCATTTTCTTCCTTTCTACATTTTCTCTCTTTTACTTCATTTGGGCTTGGTAAATCCCAACAGAATAGAAAGAAATGTGGGTTTCACTGAATAAGGTGTAACATACACATATATGTCTTAGTACATATTGTTTAATATAATTAAAAATTATTATAATACAAGCTTGATTTTATAATAGGGTTGCCAACCCTCCCAGAATGGCCGGGAGGATCCCGGAAATCGGGTACCCCTCCCGGCCCCCCGGAAACCCTCCCGCATATCCCCCCATCACCCGCGAACCCCCACCCGGCGGGGGGGGTCCACGGGTCAAATGACGCGATCGCATCATTTTAGTCCCGCCCCCTGCAGTGCAATGACTGAAATACCGACATTACACTGCACGGGGCGGTGCTCAAATTACGTGTTTGCCGTAGCCACACCCCTGATAGAGCAGCACACACGTGGCTCCACCCCGAACCACCCTTTCCCCTCCCGGTGATGACCCCGCCCCCCTACTTCAGTGAGCTGACTGGCTGCCCTCTCCCAGAGAGGGCAGCGTAAAAGTCGGCAACTATGTTTTATAAGTAAAACATAATGTGTATTTGTAATATATATCATAAAAGCACAGGTAGGAGGAGCTTGGGTTCTTGGGATAATTGCGCAAAAATTAATACAATACAAAATAAATAAAGGGAAATTTGTGGAAAAATATTACTTCACAGAAAGGGTAGTCGATAAGTGGAATAGCCTCCCATCAGAGGTGGTAGAAGCAAATACAGTAGAGAAATTGAAACATGTTTGGGATAGGCATATTTATTAATTTATTACTAGTTTCTTATATTGCGCGAACATATTCCGCAGTGTTTACGGAGAATATCTGAACATTCACATCAGTCCCTGCCCCAGTGGAGCTTACAATCTATATTCCCTACCACATGTACATACACATGCACAGAAATTCTAGGGTTAATTTTTTGGGAGGAAATTGGAGTACCTGGAGTAAACCCACGCAAACACGGGGAGAATATACAAACTCTACACAGTTAGGGGCATGGTGGGTATTGAATCCATGACCTCAGTGCTGTGAGGTAGTAATGCTAACCATTACTCTGTGATGCCCCATTGATATCCTTATAAAAAAAAAAGGATCAAATATGGTTTGAGGTAACATGTTTAAAAAAGAGGCAGACTAGTTGGGCCAAGTGGTTCTTATCTGCCGTCAAATTTTTATATGTAATATATATAATACTTGCAAAGATTCCCAAAATAGATTGTTACTAATATTATCTAGAAACATCTCATTACAAACATGTAGCATAGATACGCCCATATTTGCAGCTAGACTCGCCGTTTAGGTAGAGCATGCCACCCTCACTTAACCCCATCAGTGGTGTTTTTTTTTTTTTTTTTTAAGGAGCGCTCCACACTGGGCAAGTTTTTCTTGGGAGCGCTCCCTACAAAAACCCCACCACTGTCTCTCCCGGCGCCTGCCCCCGGTAACCCGGCTGTGTGCGGCATGGCGTTAGCAAGCCGGGGAGAAGGAGGCGGGGCTGGGCAGCCAGAGCCAGGCAGAGGCTGAAGCTGAGTTCAGCGCTCAGCTCAGTGGCACTTCCCGGCACTAAGAGACAGATAGTGGCAATCCCGAGAATTTTTTGGGTTTGACAAACTGGGCACTTTAGCATAGCCTGGAAAATTCTTGGGAGTGCCAGTGAAGGGGTTAATGGGGATTTTTAATACTAACTATAATCTCCTTGAAACTAGTTTTCAAAAGTATGCAGAGAACAAGACCTACCTCCCAACCTTCCAGGCCTCAAAGCCTTTTTTTTGTGTCTGGAGATTATAGTTAGTAGTAGAAAGCACCATTAAGGGAGGGTGTTATTTTTATTTATTAACAGTTTCTTATATAGCGCACACATATTCCGCAGCACTTTACAGAGTATAGTTGAACATTTACATCAGTCCCTGCCCCAGTGGAGCTTACAATCTATATTCCCTACCACATGTACACGCACACACAGACATTCTAGGGTTAATTAGTTGGGAGCCAATTAGCCTACCAGTATATTTTTGGATTGTGGGAGGAAACCGGAATACCCGGAGGAAACCCACGGAAGTGCGGGGAGAATATACAAACTCCGCACAGTTAGAGCCATGGTGGGAATCAAACCCATGACCTCAGCACTGTAAGGCAGTAATGCTAACCATCACACCATCCGTGTATGGGCCTATCTAGGCTTAGGTCCAGAACATGCATTGAAAACGTATAGGATGCTTATATGAGCAGCCATCCGATACACCTGAGGGGGTTTAATCCACATTTCCCCAGCGGCTGCTAATTCTGCATCCGCCTGGTGGGGGGTCGTAATGCTGTGCTGACTGATCATGAGTGATCAGCACGACAACAGACATTGGGAGAGGGTGCAGGGGGGCTGAGAGGTTCCCTGGAGAGTGGCAGCTATTGGAAGAGTCTCTTTCTGACTGGTCGCATCATTTGAGATGAGATAACGCACAGTCTGGTGTGGTCACAAATTATGCAACCACACCAGGCAAGTGGTTAAAAGAGAATGCGTGGAGCTGTAGTGCCACAAGAGATAGAAAGTGACTGGCTGCATACCTCCACCTATCTATCTGGGTCGTCAATGAATGTGGTGATCAGTGTATTTGCTGTATGATTCCATCTGCAGTCAGATAGAACAACTGTTACATCTGTTCATTCTAAATCTTTTGTTAATCTTAACTACCTGTAGGCAGTCTATTTTGGATTGTTTATATTGATATTGCATACTTACATTGCTGCAGTCTGATATAGACCAATGATTCATTATCTGTTGTTGGGTGTTTCTACTTCTTCTTCAACCACTTCAGGAATTCACCAGTTCTTGAAAAAAGGGATTGTCCGTGTTGGGGGACGCAGTAGCAGTGAAATTCTGAAGGACTTTAATCTCCGAGAGTTGAGAGGATGTCCAGATATCCGCAGGACTTTTCCCAACCACATACAAAGAGCATGTGGAGAAGTGAGTTGTGATAATATTGCCATCCACGCTACCATTTCTATTTCTCTTCTACTCCCTTAAGTTATTTTCCAGTAACTCTTATTACAGTGGGTTCAGTATTATTACCCGACGCTCATAATCCTGACACCCATTGACCAACAGGTAAAATACTGACATGGACAAAATACCAACATTCATTATGCATAATAAAAATGCCAACTTTTAAAATGCTGACATTTCAAAATGTTTGCATGAGTTTTTGTGTTTTGATGTCTATGTCGACATAGATCAATGTGGACACCATCTAAGTGTACCGTATGCCCTTGCATGCGATCGCCAGATTCACGCATGGTGCCTCGTGCACTGGGCACATTATTATGGATTGGTAAAGTATTAACAAGTCTGTTTTGGGGCCAAAATTTATTTAGAACTCATGTCGACATTTTAACTGGTAAGCATTTTAAATGTCGGCATTTTCACTATGTCCGTATTTTGAATATTATGAATGTTGGTATTTTGTCTGTGTTGGTCAACTGGTGTTGGGATTATAACCGTAGGTATTGTTTCCATTTATAAACTGATTGTTACCCAATTACAGTATGTAATTTATTGTAAGTATGTAAGTATTGTAGTATGTAATTAATTGTAAAGTTTAATATATGAGTCATTTTCTTGCTAGTCCATCTTGCCTTATAATTTTATACATTTAGTTGAAAATAAGTAAACAATTTGTGATTTACAATTTTCACATGTCCAAGCTGTCACATAGCATGACTGCGTCGCTATTAAAAAAGTATTTTATTGGTGTCCTGTTGCTTCTATTACATTTCTGAGAGGCATGTAACTCAAAGATCACCAGTGTTACTCCCACCGTACATTTACAAGAGGTAGAATTATAGCTTTTGAACAGACAATTGTCTCTGATGTAATGATGCCCCAGTTCAGCTGCCGTGCAGGATGCCGCCCAAACTCGCCCCCTTTTTTTTTTTTAAAGGATAATCACTTACAAGTAGTTTTTGCCTTGTAAGTGGCTGCCCCTTAAAAAAACCACCTGAAGCCGCCGGCATCTTGCACGGCCGCCAAACTCTGGCATCATTACTCCCGGACAAATAAATGTAAATAACCAATTATAGGTTAATGAGTTGCCTTTTATGTTATATCTTCATTTTGTGCTTTATTTTATCCATCATTAGGTAAGAAATAATATGAAAGTATCAGAGCAGAAGATCAATGAGGGGGCTCAGGTTTTACAGTGTTCCACCTCTGGTGTCATTCATGAAAAGTTTCTTCAGCGACACATAAGAAAACGGGACTGGGACAGCTTACATAAAGTCATGGTAAGAATAAGCAATATACAGTACTCTGAGTAGGTGAATATTGACTAGCAGAAGTAGTCATATGATCACATGACCAAAAAGTGCTTTTTAATAACATACCATAGTTAGCAATGTATAACCAACCAAAATCTATGTATATACCCAAATGTATTCAGGCAAAATGGATGGATATCTAAAATAGAATACATTGGATCCTCATTCTCTGTCTATGGAAACAAGTATTATTGATTGTACCGTTTTCTGCCTTAAAGGGGAGAAGAGGGCTCCAGGATCTAGAACCTATCTTGTACAAGTTTATGCCATACACATACAATGTTACTGCACCCACAGCTAATATCAGCCAAGTGCTATTGATTCTTCAATTTGGTAGGGTCAAACTTTTGCAATAGAATACTATGGGCCTGCTCTCAAACTGCTTACTGGGAAGATATGCATATATTACCCTAGTTTACTACTAGACCACCATCATCAGTGCACACTTACCATATACTAGTTGCATATACCTGGGAACAGGCATGTAAACTTAGATTCAACTATACATACAGTAGCCTGTATATGCATGGACTCTTCTTTCCTGTACATTGCCTACGTGAGAAAACGTCATCAATGTAGACGATAGCAAAATATGTATGTGTGTTGCCCACTCACAGTTCCAGATGCGCAGTGCAGAAGCACACGTCTAACTATGCATCATCGGCCTTATGTTTTCCAAGCTACAAGCATGCAACAACTCTGCAGTAATACAATGACACTGAATACATTTTCCATATGTTTATTCAGAATGATGATGAATTCTTTATCGTGCCTGGACGAGGAAAGGCATCAGTAATTCTTGAATGGCTTGGACTCGGTGTCTCTCCATTTAGGCATACAGAAGATCCTAATGGAGCAGGTAATATGTAGTTACAATGTTTAGCTGGAATAACGCTAGCATGTTATGAGAACCTAGAATGATTATTAGACAAGACATGGATCCAGTAATTTCTTTACTGACAACGCCGAGTACAGAAGTGAGACCAAGATGCTTTCAGTATCATTAACATCCTCTGAGACTGTGTAATGAAAGTCTTTTAATTCTAATTATAGCAAGTGATAATTAGTTAGAATCATGGTGACACTGTGTACAGTATGTGTTAGTTTTATAATGTTAATCTAACAATAGAACACCTCTAGTTCACATTTTAGCTGAGCTCAGAAAATAATAAACTACATCCAATAAAGCTGCTTGACGAGGCTGTGTAAAAGTGATGTACTTCTTAATTGAATTAAAGTAATTATATAGTATTCAAATTTTAATAACACATGTTTGTGGCCAAACTGGACAAATACGGCTATAGGCAAACTGACTTGTGCGGGTTTGTGTGTGGGGGGGAGAGGATGGCAGAGAGGAAGGGGGAGCATGCAAAAGAGAGAGACAGAGAGTGTGAGGGAGGGATAGACAAAGACCGGAAAAGAGAGGGAGGGGAGCAAGTTAAGGTGCCCATACACGGTGCAAGGGTGTTTTAAAATGCGATGCGCACTCCGATGGTCATCCCATCGCACAATACATAAAGTCTCCGCAGTCCGTGCTTTTTTAACTAGGTCCCGATTGCATCGTACGCAAATCGCATGCGATACAATGCAATCTAGTTCCATATGCACAGGAATATTGCACCGTGTATGGGAACCTTTAGAGGGAGTGTGTCAGGGATAGAGGGAGAGGCAGTGAAAAGGAGGAGAGAGGGTGTAAGGGAGGGAGGGAGACAGAGAGGAGAGTGGTGTCAGGGAGGGATAGAGAGGGGAGAGCAATAGGTGGAGACAGAAATGGAGGGAGTATGAGCGGCAGAGAAGGAGAGAGCTAGGGGAGCAAGTGAAACGGGAAAAGAATATCAAGGAGAAATGTTGGTGAGAGAGGGGTGGAAGATTAAGAAGAAGAGTGTTAGGGAGAGAGAGAGGGAGAAAGGCCCTGACAACTTTTTTTGACGGTGGGATGGGTTATTAAGAGCAATTCTACTAATCGAATATACTGTAAGCATAAAAAATATAATTGTCATACATGAAATGAAGACAATCTACTTATTGTATAAAATGACACAAATGTGATAAGAAGTCTGATGGATTTACTTGATCCAGCAAGTACATTTTTATCTGGGCCTGTACATTGGGGCCCATCCATATGCACTGTGGTTATTGAATAAACCACAGTGCATAGGGAAATGTGGAGCTAATTTTATCAAACATACAGTAACCTCAAACCTGGGATCCCCAAAAAAAAAAGAAATAACAAAAACAGTACTATTTTTGTTTGCCCATTGCTATATACTGTAGTTATTTTTTTAATCCCATTGTTGATTTTATATATATATATATATATATATATATATATATATATATATATATATATAATCTCATATCTGCATTCGCTATTACAAACCCCTACAGATTTTAAGTGTATAGCATCACTGGTCGCTTAACCCCTATACACGTTTTACATTTAAATAGATCTATTACCCAGATTATATACTTAGCGAATACCTGACACCCTATACTGTGTGTGTGTGTGTGTGTGTATGTATGTATATATATATATATATATATTATTATTATTATTATTATTATTATTATTATTATTCTTCATCTAGCAAATTGTGGTATCTTCCAGTGAATATTTAAAGTGCATTTTCATTTAAGGCATCACACTCTCATTTACAAGAATGCTGAGTAAAAGAAAATATATAAATGATTTAGGCATGGAACGGCTTCTATCTGCAGTCTAGAACAGTGAATGAGTAAAATACTTTTCTGTGCGATCCTCTAGCAGCACAACCTGAGCCTGATGATTTGGAAGAAGAGGAACCAGAGAACGATGGACTGATTGAGATACAAGAGGAGGCTGACATAATTCAGGATGAACGCGTACTTGATGATGACGAGGAAGCTGTGAGACCCAGAAAACAAAACAATAAAGCCGAGATTAACACCGTGGCACGGCTTCTGCATGCATTGTCATTAGAAAACACTGAACCACAAGGCACAAAGGAAGAGGATGAGGAAGGTTGGCAGGTGAATATGTTAAGAACAGATAATACAGCATTGCTTATTTTTTACTTATTTATGAACAGTCTCTTATATAGCGCAGCAAATTCCATTGCACTTTACAATTTAAACAGTGATAAAACAAACTGGGTAGTTACAGACAGTCAAAGCGGTAGGAGGGCCCTGCTTGCAAGCTTACAATCTATTAGAACCAATGGTTGAAATAGAATGAGAATTTTAGTAAGGTTCTGAAATCGCACCATATCGCATGTTTAAAAATAGGCAATTTTTTTTACCAATTTGCAAATGTAATAGAATTTAATATTTTGGGTAGAAATGCAAATCGCATGCGATTTGGTGAGTTTTTTGGTCATAAATAAGTGCGGTTTTTGGTCATGAAAGTGTGCGAATTAATGCACATGTAAAAATATTTAGACATGGTATATCAAGCAGTATTTTATTCATTGACAACCTGTATATAGAATATAGAAGTTTTTTAGAGCACATGATCGTTTTCCCGAAAGCATAAAATAGTGCAATTTGTCAAGTAAGTGTCTGTCTTGAGTGGTATAAATTGTTTACTACAACTCCTATTTAACACAAGATGGACCTTGTATTAAATGACGATACTCAAAGAATGGAAGCAGCAGAAACACACCCAAAGTAATCATACAGTTTTTTCCTCCTAGATGTCATCGAAGCAGAAGAGGAAGAGGAAACAAAGGATGAAGAATGAACTGAGAAAATTAGATGCAATGACAGAAGCTGAGGTTAATCGAGTTAAAGATCTGTGGAGTCTGGACCTAAACATGCGCTGGCGACTGTACAGGTGATAGAACAATTAGTAAAGAAAGGCTTAGCGTCTGTATGGCCATAAGCACTGACAATAATAAAATGATAATGAGAGATTTGCTGGAGGTATCAGTTTAAGCCTTGGGGGTATATATACTAAAGGTTGATGTTGATTGTTTTAACATCGACCTCAATTGATGTTTCCAACACACACAAAAAATAAGGTAAACCTATATTGTGGTTTTCACATCAATCCTGCAGTGTTGTGTCTCATAGCTGTTACTCCTTCCTCCCAATGGCATTAAACCATGTAACCAGCTTAAGAAGAAATATTCATAGTGTCTTACAGGATTAATATGACAGACAAACACATACAGACAAAAAAAAATCAGATGTAGCATATGATAAAATCACACATAAAAACCGATTATGCAGGCCAGTGTTTTCCCAATGAAATGGTTGCTGTATAATACTGGATATTTCACAGAACTGTAGCCAAACTGTCCTGAAAAAGCATATAGGTAAATGAGGTTTCCCGGACACTCAGTCACGTCCCCCTGCGATGTTAACCCGTCCCCGTTCCTTGGGTGCACAACATTATTAGCCACCCCCCCCCCTAAAAAATTGTCTTTGTGACCCCCCCCCTCCATAGAATAGAATGTGCCTCCTTATACTATACAACACAGGTCTTCAACCTGTGGCCCTCCAGATGTTGTGAAACTACATGTCCCAGCATGCCCTGACAGTTTTGGCATGCTCTTATAGGAAAAAATGTGGCAATACATGCTGGAACATGTAGTTCAGCTCCTACCTATCATTTTCCAAACAAAGCCTGTGACATGGCAGGTAGGAGCTGATTGGCTGGCTGTTTATCACTTTCCATTTTATCACTTTTCAAGCTTAGTACATCTGGCCCATAGTGAGAATTTGAACTCCACATTGCCTTTAGAACCCATGCATTGACCCGTTTTAGCTGCCTTTCCCCTGCATCATGCAGGAAAGGAAGCTGTTGTGCTGCCCCTAGGCACCTGCCTAGTGGGAAATCCAACACTGCAACACACCCTGGACCTTATTCAGGTCCGTTTGCAACTGCCCTTCGTTTCCACAGGGATTGATGTTTTGTTACTGCGCATGTGCATAAGCAGGGTGCGTGCACCCACTTCAAATACACGGATCACTGGGTGCACGCACCCAGGACAGCAGACAGGGCAGAGAGGGGTGGCGGGCGGCTCTATTAGCATATGTGAACGCCCAGCATTTTATGGGCATTCCCATGAGAACACTGGACGTTCTCATGCTAATGTGGCCTTCAGAACATGCACGCATATGTAAAAGGGCGCCTCATGCCACTCTTACATATGCATGCACTTTCCACATCATTCTATGGTCGGCGACCATCGAATGATGTGAGCGTTCCCCTGCATGCTGTGAATGGATGTCTATGCAAAACATTAATTCTCAGCCAGTGGGAAGGAACGCGCCTTGCGAATGGTGGGCCGGCGTGCCACCATTCGCAAGGCGGGGTTAGGTTGACTCGCAAGGATGTGTATATGCATCCAAGGGAATCAACCAGATTAACCCCCCCCCCTGTGTCAATGGAATGGTTGGCAAGTCTTGAAATGCCATCGTATCCACAGAATGGGAAATGGCGGGTGGTGGAATGCCTGATTTCTAACCCCATGCATATGTGTGTTTGCAGGAGGTGGGGATTATTTTAATGTTATGTTACTTTTATGCTTTTCCATTTACAAAAAAAAAAATAGGAAATCCAGTATATGTTGCATATTTATTGACTCCATTCTATAGATATTGGATACAACTCTACCAGGTGGATATTCGCGAGAAAATACTGACTCATGAGAAGACTTACCAGGAGCTGGCAGATCGCTTAACGGAGCTGAGACAACGGCAAGACCTGCATATTCTTCAGAAAGCTCAGGTCATCGGCATGACAACTACAGGTCAGTGAGTCTGCTTGACAAATAGTAACTGTGATTGGGCGATGATTTCTATAGTCACTGTATTTGGTGCCTTACACTCTGCTAATAATCACTCTCTGCACAGGTGCCGCCAAGTATCGTCGTATTCTCCAAGAAGTAGAGCCACGTATTGTGATAGTGGAAGAGGCAGCAGAAGTCCTTGAGGCTCATACAATAACCACACTGAGTTCAGCTTGTCAGCACCTTATTCTCATCGGTGACCATCAGCAGGTGAGGTCATATTCTCTCTCTCTCTCTCTCTCTCTCTCTCTCATAAAGTCTTTTTATAGATGTCGTCTGCCCATTCCGGCTACTCTTAAGAACCACTAGATGGATTTTGAGGCAGTTTTCAGGAATTTATAGAGTATTTGTTTAGTAAAGTTTAGGTGTGTGTGAAACATTAGTCTATGACAAAAGGGAGACAATTTTAATGAAGTGGTACTGCAGTTTTTTTTGCATTAGAGCTATAGGCAGTCCAGGCAGGGAGTGTGATTGCTGTGGGGAATGCAGTAACCCCAAGGCCAGCCTTCCCCTGCTCCCAGCTACCATAGGGGACATGACAATGATAGCAGTGAGAGAACAAGGGGCTGATTCGTACAGGTCCGAATTCTCGCCTGTTTTTGATGGGGGGGGGGGGGGGGCTAGGCATGCGTGTATATGCGGATGTGCAGACTCCCTGTGTGAATGCCTTTGGCGAGTATCACACTTACCAAGGCTTTTGCATGGGCAGAGGAGGGAGGGCGGGCAGAGGGTGGCATCAGGAGCATCCCCTTGAAAATGCTGGACAATCCCCGGGGAACACAAGTGTGGAGTTGCCTGCTTGGGGTGGGCAGCTGATGTCACATGACACCAATGCCCACCCCGTTTTTCGGTGATCAGACTGACTTATTTCTGAAGGGGAGAGAAATCATTCAATGGGGGGCTGTTTGGTGGGGAAGTGCTGACCTGTGTGCTAGGCTGCGGGTATATGCAGCCTAGCGCACAGGTCTGAATCAGGACCAAGGTGGCTGTTGCGCTGGCTGCACCACGCAGCAACGTGCTGATCACAGACAACTGCACCTCCGTCTAGTAGTAATTACCTTTGGTATAGTAGTACTTTTCCTACACTAAACTTGTCTGAATATTTCTCACTACCCAGGTACAGTAACAATAAGCTGCTGTTCTATTTAGGGCAAGCATTGACATTTCTTATATTCTGTTCCAGCTGAGACCTAGCGCTAATGTATATGACTTGGCCAAGAACTTTAACCTTGAAGTATCACTGTTTGAGCGTCTCATCAATTCAGAACTACCATATGTCCGTCTGAACTACCAGGTGAGAAAACAAAGACAAGAACATGAAGCTATATTACATAGCATCCTGTATGCTTGTGCTTCTTATTATTACAGAGTATGGCTGATGTTATGATAAGCATTTCCTGCCACTAGTTGAATCCCATGGAAAGACCCAGGGGCCCATTTATTATGGATGGCATTTTCAATGTGATCTGATCTGGCTGGGATCTCACCGCTCAGGCATGAATTACATGAATTACAATATGCGATCTTAACAGCGGAATGCATCACCGGGCAGATGCAGGGACAGAAGATCTGAAATGAGCCCGTTCCTGCTATCTGCTCTGCCGGGTGCCGTGGGATCTGTGCATGTGCGGTCAGCGCTGACACCCAGCTGACCATGCAGAGGTCACACCATCTGGCAGTGCGGAGAGGAGCCTATGATATTGGTACATTGGGCAGCATTGCATCCCTCATTGAAACCGCTGGGGCATGCGGCTGCACGCGGCAAAGGAAGGATGCGGTCTCTTTTGAATATACTCGGGAGATACTTAATATTTGCAGCTAACCCCCTGAAAATGTTTTTTGGGGGTTTTGGGGGGAATTAGCCACAAATATTGAATGATAAATGGGCCCCCATTATTTACAATGGAAAGTTAAACAAGTCAAAGAGAAATAACATAATTTGGGGCCTTTATGATCAATATGTCATCATTAAATTTATATTTCCTATATGTGAAGTAACCGCATTAGCACACTTTATATTTAGGCCATTGCTATCTTTGATCCACTTACATTGGTATCTTCTACTTTATAGCATCGCATGCGGCCAGAAATAGCGAGACTATTGACTCCTCACATCTATAGTGAGCTTGAGAATCACCCATCTGTGCTAAACTATGATAAAATCAAGGTAAGTCATATTTTTATATGTCAAATAGCTCTTAAAGAGACAGTTGTTTATTTAAAACGATCAATCAAATTATTGGGAGAAATTTACTAAGAATGTAAAATACAGCCAATGCCGTATATTTCGGGGAAAATACGAAACGTAAATAGGATAAATGTACTATGTACTATTTACTATTTATCTGCTGTATTTAACCAATTCATATTTCCCGTCATATCCATTTGTATTCATATTTGACGGCTGTATATATGGATACAAATGGCTACAAATAGGCGTATTCGCAGCCGTTTGTATTTTAGTAAATTTCCCACATTGGGGCAGCCTTAACAAGAGATAAATGCAAGTGTGATAAGGAGAGATAAACGTCTAGCCAATCAGCTCCTTACTGACTTTTTTCAAAAACAGCCTGTAACATGGCAGTTAGAGAGATAAATGTTCAGCCAATCACCTGCTAACTGCCATGTTACAGGCTGTTTTTGAAAAAAGTCAGTAAGGAGCTGATTGGCTGGACGTTTATCTCTCCTTATCACACTTGCATTTATCTCTTGTTAAGGCTTAATACATCTGCACCATTGTGTCCTATTCCTGGTTGGATTTGTCACTATGGGGTTTATTCTAGTTCATTCTTTCTGACAAAATCCTTCTTATGCTGTGTACACACGGGGGAGATATATTGCTCAGCCATATATGGCTGAGCAATATATTGCTCAGTTTCTACTTTACATCAGCGACCAGAGATGGTCGCTGATGAAAAAGAAACTGCCGGGGGGAGCCCGGCAGTGGTAATCAGCTGGTCGCAGGAGCATGTTCCTGCGACCAGCGATCACCACAGGGGCAAAAACGGGATCGCGCACCCGGCGATATATCGCCGGTGCACACTCCCATTGCGGGCAATATGGTCGCTCAGCGACCATATTTCCCGCGATTTTGCACAAAATCGCCCCTGTGTGTACGCACCTTTAGATGGACAAAACAATGTGCACTGCAGGGGGGCAGATGTAACATGTGCAGATAGAATTAGATTTGGGTGAGTTATTTTGTTTCTGTGCAGGGAAAATACTGACTGCTTTATTTTACACTGCAATATAGATCTCACTTTGAAGAAAAACCCCACCCAAATCTAATTCTCTCTGCACAAGTTACATCTGCCCCACCCGCAGTGCACATGGTTTTGTCCATCTGAGAAGGATTTTGTCAGAAAGAATGAACTAGAATAAGCCCCTATGTTTTCAGGTTCCACATGAGTCCTCTCTCATCTTACCTGCAATACGTAAGCATTGTGGTAAGACGATTGTGTCAAGAGTGCCCGCAAATGGGTGCATGTGTACGGTTGCACCCACAGCCCAGATGCACAGTATTGTACAGTCATGGGTGCAGCACAGCTAAACCTACATGAAATGTGTATGAAAGAGCATATTATCTGTAGAGCGATAGTGGCTAGTTACACAGTCAATAGGTCAACACTAAATGGTCGACATGCATTAGATCAACAGGTACAAAAGGTTGACATGGTCATAAGGTCAACAGATGAAAGGTAGACATTGCATAAGGTTGACATGACAATGGTCAACACATGTTTTTCCAACCTTTGTTTGATTTACTATACACCTGGACTACAGTCGGGAATAGTATCCTGTACAGCGATAGCAGAGCGAGCCACCTTGCCCAAAGTGTGGCAATCAAAGTGAGCTTGTGAGGGCACACATTTCCATTGACTGTGGTCAGATATGGTTAAACATAGACAGTGACACCTAAAAAGAATAACACTTTTTGTGTCGACCATTGTCATGTCAAACTTTTGTACCTGTAGGATTGAGTGTGAGCATGCAAGTCCACGTGTGAAGGGTATGTTTGGTATGAGAGCTTCAGCCAGTGCACAAGCTGAGGTCCTTCTCCAGCCTTCCACACTGCAGCGCGAACACCAGGGGCCGGATGTAATAAAGTTCAAGTTTCGGGGATGTCATGGATGCCCGTCAAACTCGGACATTTACAAGGGCAGTCATTTACAAGGCATGGTTTTGCCTTGTAAATGATTGCCCCTTAAAAAACACCCAAGTTAGGCTGGCAACTGGCACAGCTGCCGAACTCAGACTTCATTACATCCATCCCTAGTCTCTGCATAACAGTGAGCGAGTGTAAACCCAGCGCCTAAGAAGGACTGCATCTGCTCCGTACTACAACCTATGAGGGACACCTGTTACGCATACTTATCCTCAATCCATTTTCTTTGACTTTCTATTATTAGATTGGACTATGCCAAGTGACACATGCATTGCTTTACTGCTTTTAGTGATAATAGGAGCTGTATTCTACTACGGTAGATAATATCACAAAAGGTTCCACTAGAAGCTTTATATATAACACTAGGATATGTTTTACTGTCAGGTTATTTCATCATTTGCAATAAATTACAGTCTTTACCATCTGACAGATTGTAAGCACAAAGATGAAAAATCCTTAGATCCTAGTTACAAAGAAATTCAATTTATTTTGTAAGGGATTAAAAAAAAACTTCATAACAAGACTGCAAAAAGGGTGCAGTATAACTTACAAGAATAATTATGAAAAGTGTATATGCAAGTATATACATATTGGGGGTGATTCAGAATGAGGAGAATTCTGGCCCATTCTGATGGTTGGGGGAATGCGTATGCACATGGTCTTTTAGGCACATGTGCAGGTCCCCTTTGCGAACAGCTTTGGTCACTTGCATAGTCACCAAGCCGTTCACAGGGAGCGGAATGAGGGGTGGGCGCTGATGGGTCCAGGTGTCGCCCATTGGAAAGTCCAGCGTTTCATAGGACTTGCCATGAAAACACTGGGTGTGCCGGGGTGGGCGGCTGCAAATAAAAGTCTCTACTGCATTTTATTTGCAAACACAGGAGAAATCATTCAATGGACAGGGACCATCGAATGATTTCTCCTGCAGCGGTGGCATATTCGGCAGGGCGTGCTCTCTAGCACTTCGTAAACTGCAATCCTCGCAGCTTTCTGAGTCAACCAGAATCAGCACCATTATGTTATTAAGATATTCTCATTCAAATTGAAGGTACATTCAAATTTGAAATGAGACATTAACACTTTTGGAAAAGCAGACAGACCAGGCCAGGTTATAACACCGGGTAGGTGCTAGGACAAATGGTGAAAGGCATTGACTGCTATTGTGAATGATTTTTAATAATGGGGGCTTTCAATTCTTTTGCTACAGGGAGTCGCATCAAACCTCTTCTTTGTGAAACATGAATACCCAGAACAAGAGATTAAAGATGGGAAGAGTCATCAGAACATCCATGAAGCAGAGTTCGTAGTAGAGCTCTGCAAGTACTTTCTGAATCAAGAGTATAAGCCATCTCAGATCACCATCCTCACTACCTACACAGGGCAGCTTTTCTGTCTTCGCAAACTCATGCCAGCCAAGATATTCTCTGGGGTAAAGGTACACGTTGTGGATAAGTACCAGGGGGAGGAAAATGACATCATCATTCTTTCTTTGGTCCGCAGCAACAAAGAGGGAAGAGTCGGTTTCCTTAAGATTCCCAATCGAATCTGCGTGGCATTGTCAAGAGCCAAGAAAGGACTGTATTGTATTGGCAACATGAAAATGCTCGGCACTGTTCCGCTCTGGAGCTCAATTCTTTGTACGCTACAACAGGGGGCACAAGTTGGAGAACAGCTTATGCTTTGCTGTCAGAATCATCCTGAGAAACGTACCCTTGTAAGTGGAGCCAGTGATTTTAAGATGGTACCAGAAGGGGGCTGCAACCAAAGCTGTGATTTCAGATTGAACTGTGGACATGTGTGTAACCGTATGTGCCATCCATATGACCCAGAGCACAAAGAATACCTTTGTTATAAGGCCTGCCAGAAAATGTTATGTGATAAAGGCCACCGGTGCAAACAGAAATGCTTTGAACCCTGCGGGCAGTGCATGGAAAAAGTGGAGAAGCTTATGCCAATCTGTGGTCACCACCAGATGGTGCCATGCAGCACCCCTGTAGATACATTCTGTTGCTCTGTGCCATGTGAGAAGCTCTTGCGGTGCGGTCATCCATGCGAAAAGAGTTGTGGCGAGAACTGTGAAACACGTTGTAAGAAAGAAGTAACAGTGGAGCTGAAGTGTGGACATAATAAGTGTATTAAGTGCTGGCAGAAACCCGACATAGATATGGGTATGCCCGTAGAATGCAAAGTACCTTGCCGTGCTAAATTAAGTTGTGGTCATATATGTCCTGGTACTTGTGACACTTGCTTTCAAGGACGTTTCCATGTAAGCTGCAGACACCCATGTAAGGCTCATTTAATATGTGCACATAAATGCAGAGAGCCATGTACAACTGAATGTCCACCCTGCAGTAGACAATGCCAGAACCGCTGTGTCCACAGCCAGTGTAAAAAGCTGTGTGGAGAGAAGTGTGTGCCATGCATTGAGCCCTGTTACTGGAGATGTGAGCACTACAGCTGCAGTAAATTATGCTCCGAGCCATGTGATCGCCCACCGTGCAATGTCCCTTGTACAAAGAAACTTAAATGCGGCCACCCTTGCATTGGCTTGTGCGGCGAGCCTTGTCCCAAAAAGTGCCTGGTTTGCCACAAAAATGAGGTCACAGAGATATTCTTTGGTTTTGAGGATAATGTAAATTCTCGTTTTGTGCAGTTGGAGGATTGTGGACACATTTTTGAGACAACAGGCATGGATACATACATGGAAAATAAAGATTCCCAAGAGGAAACTGCAATCAGATTCAAAGTGTGCCCAAAATGCCAGGTTCAAATAAGGAAAAACTTAAGATATGGCACCGCCATCAACAAAACTTTGGATGAGATCGAGAAGGTGAAAGAAAGAATAATAGGTCCAGTGGATCAAAGAATTGCAACCAGGAGCCGGCTGAAAATCACTCTAGAGCAGATGGTTGATTTTAAAAGGTCATTTTCTGTTGAATATTTGAAGTTACAGGAGTCACTGGAGAATCCAGATACTTCACTCAGGAAATTGAGTACCCTAGAAAATATGATGTTATTCTATGAAAGGTTGTCAAAACTGTTTAGAAACCTAAAGAAGGTGGAGGATATAGAGAAGACGGCTATGAAGAACCGTTTGCTGGAAATTAAAACATGGTTGGAGAGGTCGTTATTTTTAACAGAACAGGAGTTAACTGATCTTCAGTGTGAAGTCCAGCGTTATGCCTACCTTCTAGAGCTGCTTGTACGATGCAAAGAGGCGAGCGGGAGGATTACTCCAGCGATTCATACTGAAATAGGGATTATAAGAGATGTTTTAGAAGGAAATAAAAAGTTTAATGAAGACAGTGAAATATTTGTGAAGGGAAAATTAAAAGAGTTGAAGAGTAGCCTTCCACATTCAGGACTGGGGATAACAGAAGATGAACGAGTGATGATTGTACAAGCTATGGGCCTCCTCCAGGGTCACTGGTTTAAGTGTCCCAACAATCACATATATTGTATCACAGAATGTGGAGGAGCAATGGAACGCTCCCAATGTCCTGATTGTCGAGCAGTTATCGGAGGAGTGAACCACAACCTTGAAACAACTAACAGACTGGCCTCAGAAATGGATGGAGCACGTCATGCAGCTTGGTCTGATGTTGCAAATAACATGCTAAATTTCGAAGCTTTAAGGAATGCGGCCTTGTGAGCTCCCTGCACTCACAAAGATGCCAGTGAGACATAATAACACATAGCAACTAAAAATGTCAGAGTAACCTTGAAAGTAGTCAGAAGAAAAAAAAAATAAAGACCTGTAGAAGTAGATGCTTCTTTATAATAATAAACTTGACATTTAAAATACAATGTACAGTATATATAATGCATCCTGTCTAAAAACACAAATGATACAAAAACATACAAAAGATTTGCAATTATCATAGAGTAATAGTTTTTATTTCAGTAACTCATGAAGAAAAGTATCTTATGGCTAGCTTCTCCATTACGTTCAGAGTCACGAACGATATTTAGCTGGATTGTGAATATGTCCTATTCAGACTTGTGTACACAGGGATAAGATAACTCCGCTCACTATAGGTATTGTTCATGTATGAATTCATTTCAATATGCAGAGGTAATAATAGTGATATGGCAACACTATGCTATGCTTTATTGTTTCAGTGTTTTGTCCAATATGAAATCGCTTTAACATTTATCTTAGAAATGGTGTAGTAGCTATGACGTTTTGTGATCAAAGAGAATACCACTTAATGTAATTACGCTTTATGTTTTCAAAAAGTTGCAGTGAAATCATTACAGAACTGAAAACTGGGCTTTACCTTTGAGTCTCATATATAAAAGGTGACTGCTTAACCCAAACGTATTGAAAACTATTACATCACATTCAAAGGATATTTAACATTTTCTCTGTATTACTATGTCCAAAATGAAAAAACACAAATTTATCAATGCACAAAATAATCCTTGATGAAACTTCAGATTATAGTGGTGAAAATATAATTTTAAAAATATATATACTGTATATATATAATGTAGTATTTTTATAGAAATGCTAATTACATAAAATAATATTGTATTTACTGAATAAAATTATATTGTGCTTCCTCTAAATTGTTTGTTTATTTCATCCAAAAAATAACTGTGTCGAAGAATAGAATTAGAGTTGGGGTCTGATTATGGGGTGTATTCAATGACTTTTGGGAGCTGTAGCAATGGCCCTTATTCAGATCTGATCGCAGTACAAATTTGTTCTCAAAATGGGCAAAACCATGTGCATTGCGGGTGGGGCAGATGTAACATGTATAAAGAGAGTTAGATTTGGGTGAGTTATTTTGTTTCTGTGCAGCGTAAATATTGGCTGCATTATTTTTACACTGCAATTTAGATTCTGTTTCAAAGCCCCCCCCCCACCCTAATTCAACTCTTTCTGCACATGATACATCTGCCCCACCTGCAGTGCACACGGTTTTGCCCATTTTGAGAACAAAGTTGTACTGCGATCAGATCTGAATAAGGGCCAATGTCACAGCTCATAGGGGTCAGTATTCAACTGACCCCCTGCACACACCGTTTCCTCCTCGCTAGGTTTTTGTAGCGATGGGGAAACGGCGTGTGTGGGTGCTAAAACAGCTAGGCTCACGGCTAAATTCAGCAGGCTCCCTGCATTAGCCGTGAGCCTCGCTGTTTGGGGGACTCCTCGCTTTCTTCTGACAGCGAGAATTCCCCTGGAATGTAGAATAGGGTGAGCTGCTGGCGCGGGGGTTAAACAGCGAGGGTCACTTGTTTTTGGCGACCCCCCCTCGCCGGCCGCATTGAATACGGCCCTATGAGTTGGCCGGATCTTTTGTGGCAGATGCATCTATATGCTAATGCTGTGATCGATTCTTTTCAGTGTGACACATCCCCACTAGGGGCTGCACCAGGTGCGGATCCAGGATAAAATGACAGGGGGGGCACCATGATAAAAGAGGGTTTAGGTGGGGGAGGGGTGGTGTTAGTGGTGCCAGTGTACATGCTAAGAGAGTGGCAGACAGAGGGTGGGAATGGGATTAAAAATAGGCCCTGGCATTTAAAGTACGCAGGCCCACAATGTCGACAAAAGTGAAGGATGTAATTGTGCGCGTGCCAAAGGCACACTCTGGAATAAAGGGGTGTGGCCACTCAACAGTAGTGTCCTTGAGTGTAGTGTACAACACCATATACAACCTCTACACATTATGCAACAAAAAAATAGACCCCCTTACACATGATGCCAAATGGAATGAGCCAAAATTCACATAATGCCACATGGATTGAGCCAAAATTTAAATAATGCCACATGGATTGTGTAAAAATTCACATAATTCCACACGGATTGAGCCAAAATTTACATCATAAGACACGGATTGAGCCAAAATTCACATAATGCCAAATGGATTGAGCCAAAATTCACATAATGCCACATGGATTGTGTCAAAATTCACATAATGCCACACGAACTGAGCCAAAATTCACAAAATGCCATACGGATTGAGACAAAATTCACATAATGCCACAAGGATTGAGACAAAATTCACATAATGCCACATGGATTGAGCCAAAATTCACATAATGCCATACGGATTGATGCAGAATTCACATAATGCCTCACAGATTAAGCCAAAATTCACAATACGCTTCATAAACAGTGACATTGTCCACCAAAGGCGTGCATTAAACATTTACACCATAATGTCCATTACACGTCAAGTTACACGCCATTATGTCCATTATGTATTATGCCAAACACCATAATGCCTATTAAAAATGATGCTACATAAGTGCTGCTTATCTACGTGCTCATTGCCAAGGGTTCCATGCTCATTGCCAGAAGTTCCATGCTCATTGCCAAGGGGGAATACATGCTCGTGGTAAATGGTGGACAGCCGCCAGGCAGAAGTGATAGCCACTGACAGTGGCAGAGCCTGGCTGTATTCAGAGCACTACAGGTCCTGGCTATTTGGAATAATACCCACACCAGAAAAGGCATTCCCAGGTTGGCCCCTTTAACACCAGCCTAGTCCCTGCATTTTCTAGTGTGAGGGGGAGAGAAAACCACTCCTCCCCCCTTAAACCAGTTATCTCATTCAACCGGCTATATCTTCGGAACCAACTGACCCATTTACATGAGACAAGTATCATATTTAAGAACTTTTGAGTAGGCTTTGAATGATTTTGGTCCCGTGAAACTGTAACGTTTGGTTCCAGAGTAATCTGCCCTCAAACAACATGAACAGCCATGAAATTACATTAAAAACAAATCGGTTTACATGCAATATCTCTGGAACCGATTGACCGATATGGACCAGCCTGGTATCATATTGAAGGCCCAGCGATTTGGAATTGAATGAGATCAACCACAAGTTTCTGTAATGCCAGGGGGGGAACTGGTAGCCGTCGGAACCGGGTGGGGGTCGGAATTGACGGGTCCCATATTATCCTATGGGGAAAAAAACGTTACCTTTGCCAGGCGATATATCTCTGGTTCCCGGGGGGCTAGAGACACGGGGCTGGGCTCGTTAGAAATCCCTGGTCCTCAGCTACAAAATAAAATGACAGGGGGGCACGTGCCCGGGTGCCCCCCCCTGAATCTGCCACTGGGCGGCACTAATCCATCTTGTGTGTCTTTAGCAATAGTTCTTGTTTGTGTCACTCAGAGGGAGGAGAGGAAAACTCATATTACCTTTTTTATCTGTATAAATGATTACTTTACAAAGTAGTGCTCACATTTAAAAGTATATATAAGAGCACATATAAGATCAGAAATCCTTTATCATTGATGTTGCAAGTCTTCTTCTAGATTTAGAAGTAAATAAGTCTTACCTACTCTCCTGGAATGGCTGGGAATCTCCTGAAAATCAGGTGGTACTACCAGCCACCATAACCAGTGAGTAAGTCTCCTGGAGCTGGTTCGCTGCCTTCCATCCAGCTGTCCACTTAAGATTAAAGTGGGTGGACCCTGCAGCCCAAATTTTCACATAAATGATGAAACAAGATGAGAGTCTCGGCATTGTATAGCTAGGGGCGTTACCATTGTAAGGAGACTGAGCTGACCAGGGGAGCTTACCAAGGGCTTTGCTCCCAGCGGCCTCAATGCTTCCCCAGCTATCACATGGCTCTAGCGGCCAACATACTTGGCGCACCTGCATACTGCTGGAGGCCCCTGACTGCTGCTGCAAGGGCGGCCTGTGCACAGCATGTCCTGATCGCCCAGTGACTGCATCTATGACTGCAGGTGCTCCCCCAGGCTCTGTGATTAGACCGTGGGGTTTAGAGCAAGGTGGGACAGTATTGGGCTGTATGTACAGTGGCGTAACTATAGTCCCGCAGCCCCCGCGGTGTCGGGGAGGCGCTGAAAGGGTGTGGGCGCCGGGGGGGCTGCGGGACTATTATTACTCACTGCCTTTGCTTTTGTCATCACCGGGTCCCAGCTCTCCCGGCTACTGCTGCAGTGCTGCTAATACAAAAAGTTACACTTGGAAAATGGCTGCCCCCATACTGCAGACAGTTTTTTGTCTGCTGTATGGGGGCAGCCATTTTCCAAGTGTCACTTTTCATTAGCAGCAGTAGCCGGGACCCGGCGCAGACGGATGTGGCAGGAGGTAACACCCCCCCATCCGCCGCACCCTTGCTCCCCTCTGCCGCACCCCGGCTCCCTTCCACTTGCAGCACAATCACGGCTGCGGCTGACTGCTGTCCCACTGCGCTGAAGGTGACAGGACGCCGGTCCTCACCAGGGCACGGGAGTGATGTTCTCACACTCTCATTGAAGACATATTTATTAGGTAACGGCTGCACGGGGGGGGGGGGGGTGGGGGGGTGGGTGGTGGTGTTTGTCTACCCTAGGGTGGGCGCCTCCCTGCATTTTTGGCAGGGGGGCGCAGGATTATTAGTTACGCCACTGTGTAATTAAGGTCATAGCACTCCTGTGATATATACCATAGCGTTGTTGATGGCCTGTGGCAGCTCATCTCTTTATACTGTCTCTCCACGCTAGTGATTCTAGCTCTGGGTACCTATACTTACTATTGTGTGTTTGTAGTGTATAAGTGTATATATTGCAGGGTTGCCTACTGGTCCTCCGGAAAGGTGGACAACCCTCCCGGATACCATGGGACGGATGCCCAGCCAAGGTCAGTGAGATCTGCGCATGCTTCTGGCTGGAAAAGTGAAAAAATGAAAAACAGGACTGCGGATCGTATGTCATACACATGCAATTTGGGTACATTTCACATGATTTCTCTGCCCGATTGGTGGAATCAGGTGAAATCGGGGCAAATAGCATAAAGTATGGGGGCCATTACCCTTCGTTGCATACTGTGCATATTTCCTACATACCCAAACCTCTCATTATAAAACACTTGAAACTCAGACAGTCAAGCGTTTCATGTTGTGGACTATTTGCTACAGAACGTTTTTTCTAAATAAATCTTTTTTTTTTTGGCCTGTGATTGTTTTCATTACTTTTTCCTTGTCAGTACAATACACAAGAAGCATGAAAATATTTAAATAAAATAAATCATGCAACAAAGGGTTAAGTTATATTTATGTAAATAATTAACACAATAAATTATGAGATTTAAAAACCTTAAAACAACTTGAGGTTAAGTAAATTTTTACATGCTATAAAGGCATGAAAATAGGGAAATTTTCTTAAAATCCATAAAAGCAATTTTAGCGTAAAAGTTTTTTCTTTAATTAGTAATGTGGAAGAAATAAAAATCAGATATGCAGAACCCAAACTCAAAACTTGTGCTGACTCGTGTAAACGATCAGATTGTGAATTTGCACAACAGCAATCAGTTCTGAATAACCCCCTATATGCACTGAGAGGGCAGACAAGATAGTAAGTAAGCAGTACCCTGTAGTAGAGCTGGGTCAGTTGTGAGTGAAGCGGATCTTTTGGATGGTTCCTTTAAAAGAGACAGTGAGCCATTGCTCACTACAAGGTGAATGGTCATTCTTCAGTTCAGTTTTGTTAATTTGTGTTTTCTGTGCTGTGTAGTACTTTTAACTTTCATTTTACAGCACCAGATTCATGAAGTAAAGATCCAGTGAGCTGGGCTCCATCTGTCTGTGTCTCACACTTGCTTTACTTCCTGGTGTATCACGCCTCTATTACAGCAGTCGGGCTGGACTGGCCCTCTGGCAAATGTCAGAAGGGCCGATGGCAGACTGGGCCGATTTTGTGGATCCAAGTCGGGTCACTCACAACATACCCGAAGTCCTGAATAAATAATACAGGAGGGGACCAGTGCCGTCGCCCGGCACAGCATTAATGGAATTGTGGGAGGGGTCAGGGATGTGGTCACATGGCGATAGCACCAACCAATGGCGGGGAGGCAGGTTTTAACTGATGCTGAAATTCCACTCTGCGACCAGCAGTTTGGTGGTGCCGCACGACTGTGTCCTGTGACTTTGAACTCAGACGGCAACATCACGCTGCCTGCTAGTGCTGCCACCAGCCCACCACCAGAAAGTGCGGTCGTCCATCCCTGTCCTCGGGTCCTGAGCCTCCCTCCAGTCCTATCCTCCTGGTCCATCGGCATCCTGTACTCCTGGCTCAACCCTTTAAAAGTAAAGTAAGCAGATGCCAGCTCCTTGCCTATATTAATTTGTGTGTTATATATATATATATATATATATATATATATATATATATATATATATATATATATACACGTGTGTGTGTATAGAAATATATTGTGCAGTGTACCTCAGGTGCCTTGTGAGAGCTGCAGGTACCATTACCTGCATATGGTAAACGCAGCAGTCCTGCCAAGTATAAATAGAAATAATTAATTTTACTTCACATAAACGTTTAACTTTTAAAACAAAATAAGTATTTTCCTCAGGCTGTATACATGTGTGTATATATATATATATATATATATATATACATGTGTGTGTGTATATAGAATATATATATATATATATATATATATATATATATATATATATGACACAGTAGGAGTGCCCCAATCTGCGCACAGTATGAGTAAAGCAGCAACTCTGAGGGGTCCCCTGTTAGAAAAGACCCAGGGTTTTTAGAAATGAAAAAAGAGACAAGGTTCAGAGTGCGCTAAGAGAGACAAATAATTATGACTAACCACATATCTATTGAACATATGGTGCATAATAACGTAGAAGTAAAAGTCTCGTTATAGAATTTTTGGTACTTGTGTATTTGCAGGTCGCCCTATCTACATACGTACGGCATCGTAGGAAAATCACATTGCATGCAATTTTACAGTGCAATGCGATGCGATTTTCCTTAGTTCATTTTAGTGCACCCCTGCCCGCGGATCGCATCGCATGCCATTTGCGGTGCAATGTGTTTTTCATTGTATAAGCACCCATGCGATTTTATCATATGCTATTTTGCACACTCCCACTATCCACGTCACCCCGAAGCATGGCGAGTGGACGCAGTTACGTATCCTCCCGACCTTTTCATACCCCCACTATCCACGTCGGCATGGAGTTGATTTTATAAAGTGTGATGAGCGCAGCGAGCCACCGAGTCCGAAGCGTGGCGAGCGGACGTGGAATACATGTAAAGTAATCCGTGTCCGCTCGCAACTATAAAGCCGAAGTGGATAGTGGGGGTATGAAAAGGTCGGGAGGACGCGTTCCGCGTGCGCTTGCCACGCTTCAGGGTGACGTGGATAGTGGGGGTGTGCTAAATCCCATTGCATCGCATAGACGTGTACACTGGGGGTGTTGTGCTAAATTGCATCGAACGCAAAATAGCATGCGATCTAGCGTGTGATGCGATCCGCAGCCAGGGTGCAGTGAATAAATTAACTAGTGAGATCGCATCGCATGGCACGGCACGAAAACGTGCCATGCGATGCGATTTCACTATGCAGCATTTGCCCACTAAGCAAATAGCTTAGTGGGCACCCTGCAAATACACAAGTACCGAATTTTTGAACAGTGGTCCAGTATAAGAGAATCCAAAAATTGTTAACCAGAGATCATCAATGAAAATTTCAGAAAAGACCCTTGATTGACAAATGACTGGTGTTGAGTAATAATGCTTAGTAAAAGCGATCACAGATATTCTAATTCGGCAGACATATCAATTCTTAATGAGAACTATGTCATATAACAAGTTCTCAAACAGGCATGAAAAATGATAAGTGCGAAGATTCACATCAAATATCAGGTAAGGAAGATAGCTTGCAATTACCAGGTAATGTGGAGAACTAGATGGAATTAGTTCTCAAACAGGCAACTGGAAATTTACAGGCAACTCGCCGATCCCGGACTCCTGCAGCATAAGTCCCGGTCAGCATCCTCCGTCCCAAAAGCCGAAGTGGTCTTATGCTGTGTACACACGGTCCGATTTCCTTTCCGATGTTGACGATATAGTCAACATCGGATCGGCATCGGATCAACATCGGATGCAGATCGCAAGGGTTTTAACCCTTGCGATCCCGATCCGATCCCGATGCGCGTTCACGTATCGGAAGCCAGAAAGTCTTGGCTGCCTTGTCTATATAGTGCAGATCTGCACTATATAGTCAAGATAGGATGCAAATCGGATGTGCCTTAAGATCCTATCCACGATCCTATCTGATCAGATCGTGGATAGGATCTTAAGGCACATCTAACGTGTGTACACACCATTACACAGTCCCAAAAAGATGACCGACGCGTTTCAACCACATCTGTGGTCATTTTTAAGGCAAGGATTCACCCTTGCCTTGAAAAAGATCAGTTGTAAGTTGTATTTTAAATGGGATTTATGTTTTCAAAGTCAGCCAGCGAGTCGTCCAAAAGAACCGGTTCTTTTTTACTGAGCTATCAATTGATCACTGCTCTCTTTAGTATGTCACTTTTGCCCATCTCTACCCCATAGATAGTGGGTTAAGTGAGCCCGCAAGTGTACATCATACCTTCCAACGGTCCCATTTATCGCGGGAACGTCCCGATATTTTGGAACATTCCCACGTCCCTCCCGCCGCCGGCAGTGTCCCGCGGCGGGGGCAGTTGGGAGTCCCCCCCTGTAGTCCGTGAATACGCATGCGCACAGCATCTATTCTTGCAGACAGAGGGGCTGGGCATGCCCCCACCTTTGCAAAAAATGGGGGCGTGGCCTTGCGGCAGCACAGTGAGTATAGACCATGCCCCCTTTCAGGCAGGCCACGCCCCCTAAAACCGGAGCACACCCTGTCCCGCCGCTTTGGTCCCAGATGTTGGGAGGTATGGTACATGTTTAAACATTCTTTACAAGTTTAATGATGTTTGGAAGCAGTTTAGTTAAACCAACATGTTCTGAACTTGAACACAATTTTTTTAAATTTGGAACCAGCGTTTTAAAGCAAAATGAAAATTACATCTAAAACACATGCTATCTACAAGAATATCATGGTCCAGATTTGCTAAAAACGAGAATTAAAACCTTGTCTCTACACACTGTATATGGAACAAAGAACAAGTGAATTTGTGGTGACCACCAGCTTACATACCTCCCAACTTTCGTCT
The DNA here is from genome assembly GCF_055691185.1 of Crinia signifera. NCBI lineage: Eukaryota > Metazoa > Chordata > Amphibia > Anura > Myobatrachidae > Crinia > Crinia signifera. The sequence continues at coordinate 165,492,950 of NC_139222.1, forward strand.
GGAGGAAATAGGGACACTCGCGCCCGAAAAGGGGGCGGGGCGTATGCAAATGAGGGCGCGGCTTATGCTAATTAGCCGCGACCTCATTTTCATACGAGAATAGACGCTGTGCGCATGCGCACAGCGTCTATTCTACTACATTGGGGGCTCTCCCAACTGCCACCCCCCGCAGCGGGACAATGCCTGCCGCGGGTGGGACGTCGGGACAGGACCCGAAAATCGGGACTGTCCCGACGGAATCGTGACAGTTGGGAGGTATGAGCTTATTATAGTGCTTTTCTTAAAAATATAGCGCCGTTGTCTTCCAGCAGGTAGGTAGTCAGTGTCACATGAGTAGCTGGCGACGTTCTACCCCCTGAGACGCAGACTCTATCACATTAGGAAGTGACGTGAAGCTGCGTGCGTGTTCCGTCTTACTTTGGCCGATGTGCTGCTGTGGACTATCTTCTGTCGTTCCGGGAAAATATGGAGCCGTTACAGAAACTGCTGGATAATTTGCGTGCTGTCCTGGGGAAACTGCGAGGCGAGTCCGGGCTCATATCCTTTCCCCTCGGGCTATCAGTATAATGTAGTTTTGCTTATGTGGCGGAACCCGCTGAGCATACAGTAGGAGTAGAGGCTGTGTGGTAGCCAAATGCTAGTCCCTGGTCTGTCCCACTCTGAACCCACTGACAGCAATGGCATGACATACTGTACACTCGCATAACAGAGGAGCCTTGCCAGGCAGGGCGCCTCTGTGCTAAACATTGGGAAGGGAGGGGGGGACAAGCCTTTTGTCCTTATTTACAGACAGTTATTCTATATCACGTATTAATGTCCTCGTGTAAATTTTAATTTTAGCAGCTCCGTAAAATGGAGTTAATTGGCATAAACAGAACATTTTCTGCTGTGTACCATAGCACATAATGTAACACAGGAATGTCCAAACTATGACCCTCCAGATGTTGTGAAACTACAAGTCCCATCATGCCTTGCCACAGTTTTGCTATTAGGAATGCTTAAATGATTGCAAGGCATGCTGGGATGTGTAGTTTCACAACAGCTGGAGGGCCGCAGTTTGGACATGCCTGGTGTAACACGTATTATATCAACTAGACTAAAATGCAGAAAGTGTCCTTGCAGGTAGCCTAGGCATACTGTAGAGGTTTTAGGGCCATTCCAGTTTTTATATTTTTTGGGGGGGTTCCTGCCGTAGGTGGCAAGACCAGAAGTATAACGCAGGCTATACAATATGACCTATTGCTAATCTATTTTACTATGACTGAAAACCACAACCCAAGCTGAGAGGTAGGATGAAGTTGCGAGTTTTAATCATGTACATTTTTTGGCTCTCTGTTTAGCCATGACTGGTTGAGGGACACTATGAGCCTTATTCTAGTCCATTCTTTCTGACAAAATCCTTCTTAGATGGACAAACCCATGTGCACTGCAGGGGGGCAGATGTTACTTGTGCAGAGAGAATTAGATTTGGGTGATTTATTTTGTTTTGTACTTTAAACTTTTACTTGGTTATCTCTGGTTTAACTCTATAAAGTATTAATTTAATATGCAAGATGCATAGGTGTCAAAATCTATTATATATTGGTAAAGTGCAAGCACACAGTGAGAGCTGGAAGGAGCCCCTGCTGGCCTCCAGATATCACTGCCTGAATGGAGAAGATAAAACACTGTTCAGTCACTTCCATGACATGAGTGCCACAGCAGCAGAATTCTGTGGCAAAGAAGAAAGCAGCTATGGCTTGTAGACACCGCCAGACAAGGTTCAATGGAATCCACTAAAACTTGCATATTATAGGGCAGGTTTTACAGTGATACCATTCCTTTTTAGCTGCGATAATCTTTGGTTATAGCTGCTACAGTTTACACCCTCATGTTTCAAAACCGCCATCATTAAAAATAGTGTGATTTAACAAGGGGAACTGTGTATTTACATGTAAGTTAGCTTTACTGTTGTAGGACTGCAAGTCACAGCAGGCTTAGGCGTATAAAAGTAAAACAACTGAATAAGGGGAGAGAGAAGGGGCGGGACAGATATGGAAAGAGTGTTCAAAAAACCTCCATAAATGCTGGAAACAATAGTTAGGGACCAGATGAATAATGGGTTCAACATAATAGTACAAATTATGTATATTTCTAGTGAATTCTGAAATGATATCCGAATGTTATCAGCAGTCTGCTATATAGTCCATATTTGAAAGTACAAAATGGTAAATAATGATTCATTATTTATTTATTTTTGTTAAAAGTGATCCTTTTTACTACAGCTTTTAGAAGAGGAAAAAAGTAGACAGTGTTAGTATTCAGGATTTTATATAAAACGGAATATAACTTGTAAAACACCATCCAGCATCACAATATATATAATAAGAAAGAGCGCTTGTAATGAAGGGTAATTCCTATAAATCAGGGATTCTCAAACTGTGGGTCTGGACCTTCTCAGCATGGGGTCGTGACTCCATGTTGCTGACCATCAAGATGATGATTTTTCTAATCTCAGACAGCTATTCAAAGGGGTCTGAAAAATCTGTTATTTTAGACACCGCCCATCATTCTGTGCCTCCTCAATGCTGCCATGCATGTGCTGTCTACTGACTACACATGTAATGTGATGACCTTCTACAATTACTTTCTGGGGTCCTGTAATTATTTTTATTGGCTTATGGGGTCCCAGAGCAAAATAGTTTGAGGACCCCTGCTATAAATCCATTGATTGTCTGCACAGAATGTATGTAAACGTCCTGGGTATATTGTGTGTTCCAGGAGTTTAATAGATGTATACTATAAGCGATATGAATTTACTTCCTATGTATAGCAGTGGGGCTACTCCATTATGTTCTGTGGAAGCCACTGACAAAGTTGTAGAGGCAGAGAAACACCTTATTACCATATATTCACGGAAGAAAACCAGCTGGTCTACCGTTGCTCATTTGCCTATAGGTGCTTGCAGAGATGGGGACAATTCATTCTTCTGGATATATGGCTGCACCTTAGGGGCATGCAATCAGCCAGGAATTCTAACCCCTCTTTTGTTCTATGTATGGTGATGTCCGCTGGTGTTTTTATATTTCTGCATTATATTTTATATTCTTTTTTTTATATTAAATACTAGTGCTTTCTAAGCTTTTCTTTACATGTACAGTTGCTTTTAAAGGGTTGAGTAGCTCCTCAGATGTCAATACACACCTGGTGGTCCTTTTTTTATTTTTTTCTGTATTATGGTGGACAAAGATTATTTAGAATTTTTTTGTGCACTTGATGGAGACAAAAAAAATATCAAAACACTGGTGCTCTTATAGTCTGGATTATTCAGCCACTTACCTATTTTTACAAACCTCAACATCTGGCATAGCCTCATGCTTGACGTCTGTAGACAAACTTGTCGATTAGCATTCCAAAATCATAAAATGGTTTATTTTGATAATTTTTGTTTGTTCAGATGGAGAATCCAGTGAAAACAACAACTGTAACTCACAGTCCTTCTGGGAAACACTTGGTAAGAAACTAAATCTGGTCACTTGAGTGGCTTATCATGTAACAATGTTTTGTAAAGTTGATATGTTACCAATAAAAATATATATTTTATTTTACCTGTTCTTCGTTTTACTTACGTAAATTTTGACCTGTCTCCTGACATTGAAAAGCATTTATTAGTTTGAAAAGAATTTATTAGTTTAAAATGAAACATGGCCCCTAATTGGTGTATGGCTACAATATCAGTTTGGTCGTTAATCATATTTACTGTATGATTGTGGGGGCGATTCTCTAAGACAGAAATGCGGTAAAAAAAACCGTTATCAGGGTTTTTACCGCATTTCTGTATGCTCTAACCTCCCTCCGCAGTGGCAGTGCTGCGGAGGGAATCGCCAGCAAAAGCTGGCGATTCCCTGCAGAAGCCTATGGGCCGTCACAGATCCCTCCCAGCATGCCCTGTGGCCAGCGCATCACTCTGTGTATGCGCAGATGGACTCCCGGGTCACAGACCCGGAAGTCCAATGCCGGCACCGCATCGCAAGCCACAGCTCTTATCGCAAGAGCTGTCCCTTGCACTAATAACCGCATATGTTAGAACATATGCCGTTATTAATAATGCGGTGGCCGGCGAAGGGGGGGGGGGGGGGGCGAACAGGGCTGCGGATGTTGCAACATCCCGTCCTGTGTATGTATATGTGTATTTATTTATTAATATAGCGCAACACCCGACAGGTTCACAGGTGTACTTATATTACTTACTGACGCGTTTTAAAAGATCCACAAGTGGAGCAAAGTATTTCAATTGTGATTCTGTCAGGAGACCTAGAAAACTTGCAATGTTGGTGGTCCTTGAAGACCGTGTTTGGGAACCACTGGTCAATGCATTGCTTTCTGATTTGTTTTTGCTTTCTTCGTAGAACAAGCTTTTAAAGCCACTTCCCAGGAAGCCACCAAAATTAGCCTAGCCTACTCTCAGCCTCCACTGCCATCAGCAGAGGTGGGTAGTTCCAAGGGAATGTAATTGGAATTAGATCTAGGCAATGTTTTGTAACCTCCTAACACTCCTGTCTGACTTTTCTATAGTAACAACTGAGTTCATGAATGTATCAGGCTTTTACCTAATCTTGCCTTTGTAGTCAGGCTGTGTATTTCATGTAGTACCTGATTCACTCCTCCTATTACTGTATATTTACAATGCGACACTGCAGGTTTACACCCATTACATTTATGAGAGGACATTAAATTGGTGCCCAGCGAATTTGCCCGTCAAATGTGCCTGACACAGCTGAACTTTTTGGTGGCAGTTTAAAATTGCTCGCTACATGTAGCAAGCACTTTTAGGTTAATTGGGCATTCATCGGCAGGTTGAAGAGGGCAACTTGGGTTGCGTTGCTGACGTTTTAAATGCTGCGGCAACAGCAATCTGCCTCCATCTAGTAATCTTAGTTCTTAACCCTTTGAGTGCCAAGTAAATTGGCAACATTGGTGTGAAACTTTCCAAGCAACCATTTTTATTCATCCATAATGACCTGTAATGTTTACCTTATATAGGGAATATAATCTTTTTGGTACTTGTACCACCACCAGGGGGGGCGTGAGCAGAAAAGATATTAGCGGGGGAATACGGTATATACAGTATCTATTGTAGGTGTCATACTCATACAATGTAAATGATAATTTGTAGGTTTGTCTCTTTGGTATAGGACAGCCAGAAATTAAGTGACGGACTTCTCAATGCTATTTTGGCAGCTGCTACTTTGTATTACTCCCTCCGTAAGGAACAAGGTGAGCAGTAGAGTATGATTGGTGACCCTTAGACAAAAGGACATTCGACTGCAAGAATGTGATGCCCCACTTTGGGCACCAAATGTGAAAATGAATTGTATGCATCTGTTAAAGATGAAGTCTGGTTCTTTTTATTCTCAGCAGGTAGACAGTATTCCAGGATAACAGATTGACATTTCTTAAATTACAGCGTGGCAGTTCTCAGGTTACAGCAATGGCAGTTCTCACAATAAGAATACTTTCAGGAAATCTGTAACGTAATCCCCGGACCACCGCAAGACTATTTCCCAGGCACTAACTACCATTAGGAACACCAACCTTCTGTCTTGAACACACATATAACAGGAAGCACCAGGTGCTGCTAATCAGCCAGTGATTCCAAATACATCCTAGGAAAACCCAGGTTGGATTTCCTAGCTCTGCTGCTAAATTCTGGAGTGGCTCTTTCACAGTACCCTCATGAAGTTTGCTGTCCCTGCCACATTTATTATTTTGCAGAGCCACGTTTTGGCTACAATAGCAGTTTTAAGGGTTTTATGCTAAGTGCAGTTTGTACCATACACAATTGTGTATAGATTTACGTGGACGCATCTGTTAGTGATTGTTGGTTTATTTGGAGCTTCTTCCAATTTCCCTTTTATTTGTTAAGAAGTTTGAGGGATAACCTTTTCCCCTTAGCTTCTTACTGGTATAATGTAGCTTTCAATACTGATAACTAAAATAAGTGTCCACTAATGCTGGGTACACACAGGAATGATTTGGCCTCAATTCCCCAAATTTCGATACAATCTCGACTGATTGTATGTAAATTGGGCATGTTTTAGATCCGATCCGATGCGCGTTCCCACTGGTCGTTTGGTCGTTTCGTAGATCCTCCCTTCAACTGGGTACAGATAGTGATCAGATCATGTGCTCCAACAGATCGTGCGACCATCATACGGTCGTCTCACAATCTGCTCATGATCGTTCAGGTGTTTGTTTTTTCTCCTTTTTATTATTTGTTTCTGATGCTCTATATTCTTCATTTTCACGTATTGCAAACCTGACTTATGATCCCAAATATGGGACTGTTTGTAGCAAACATGTAAGTTGGGTCTGCAACTGCCTAGTTAGCCAGCAGCATTGCAGTTTGTTTGGGTACTTATAGTTGTCCTCATTTTGTTATATGCAGCCATCAAATAGCACACTGCAATCTATATATTTTCCTGTATCCAGGTACCACTCTACGTAAGAGTGTGCGAGAGGCAGTAGCAGATGTTATAGAAGGCTCCATGCAGCTGCTGGAAGTCATACTGAGCTCACGTATACAGAGGTATTCTCACCAGGCTTACTGCTAACTAGCATACACCCATATCATGGTTCTCATGCATTGTGTCATTGTAGTCTGTCACAGGCACAGCTGGTATCCACAGGCAGTGTGTGGGAGGCTTGCGACCAGTTTGCACATATTCCTAAAGGTAAATATTTGCAATGTTTAAGCTTATTTTATTTTCTATTTGATCCTAATAAATTTTCCACAGCCATATATTGTGATATATTTAGTATAGGTATTACATCCCAAGATAGGTCCTTTTCATATTTAAGAAGGCCCTGGTCACAAATTGGCAAGTATCGCCAACATGAGGAAGCCTGTATGAAAAGTCAGTGACGGTACAGGGGCAGGAAGCATAACGAATGCTTCGTTTATTCATTTAAAAAAGCATTTTTTCTTAAACAAATAATATATATTTCTCTTTCAATGGTCCTGGTGACACAGCTCAACACTGGGATGTAGGAGGGTCCGAAGGAGCCAGGCACCTATCCTAAAGTTTTAGAGGGTAGGCTCCTCCCCTACTGCATCCCTGGACTCTTCAGTTCGTGTTAGGTGCCCACTGGAGTGGGTGCTATTCTAAAGGGCTGCAGGAGCAGCCGAAGAATTAGAGTAGTTAGGGGATTTTTATTGTTTTATTAACTTTTACCCTAGCTAGGTAGGCACAGTGTGAGGATTCTCATAGTGAATCCTCACACTGCTAGCGCAGCAGGAGCTGACAGAAGCGCGTCCTGTCAGCTCACTGTGCACAGGGGAGACACTGTCTGGTCTCCCTGTGCAGCGCTTATAGCCTTTTCTAAAAGGCTGCCTGGGCTCCGGAGTACCCTGAAACCGGCTCCACATTTAGGTGGGGATCATGGGGGACAGGCGCTCCGTGATGGCGGCGGCCATTTTATGCGGAGCTTACACGCTGAGCTCCTAGATGAGAGGACAGCAGCGTTGTGACAGGCATGTTCCAAGTGATCCCCAGTGGAGGGGGAGACACTGGAACTAGGAAATCCTACCTGAGGAGCGGCTGGCTGGGGGTGGTTGGCGCCAAAAGGTCACGGACCCCGCAGCAGCAGGGACCTGTGGTCTCTTCCTTCACTCTGACTTTGGCGCCTTTCAGAACGCTTGCAGCGGAGCTGAGCTGGCTTACTGATCCTGGCAGAGTGACTTGGATTTCCTGGGCATCGCTTCCCCGCAGTTGAAACCAACAGACAGATAAGTGATTGGGTGCATTGCCTCTGTATAAACGCTTGTACATTGTTTGCACTGTGTATACTGATAGATATACATTTATCACTTGCATCATGTCTGAGCATCAGGCTGTGGTTTTGGGGGAGGGAGCCCTTAGTGCACTGAGCGCGTGCAATGTTTGCACACAAAAGTTTGTCCCTGAGCAGATGGCCAAGGGGGGCTTATGTATTACTTGCGCTGATGTGAGACCCATGGGCAGTGAACCCCATAGGGCAGAGCAGATGGAACCTGCGTGGGCCAGGGCCCTAGGCAGGTCAGTTAACGCTTTGGTGCAGCTTTTGGACAGGCAGAGTGATGGGCTGGTAGAATCACAGAGACCTATGCCATCATCTCAGCAGTCGTCTGGCTCCTTGCCTCTTACCCAGGCAGATCCTGCGCTGATTCAGGTGATGCAGGATACTGCTAAAGGGATCAACAGGTTCAGTGAAATGCTGGACAAAATGGATGATGTGGCAGGGACCCCTAGAAGGTCTTATGCTTTGACTACTGTGGTAGATGAGGAGGAAGGAGAGTATACTGACATCCCCTGGGATCAGGGTGATGATGTGGAAGAGAACTCTGCTGCTGGTATAGAGGATCTCATTGTAGCTGTGAAGCAGGCTTTAAAGCTGTCTGTGGAGGATAAGACTCCTGTTAAAGGTGTTTTTAAGCGACAGCGGAAGGAGGCTGTTACTTTTCCTTCAGATGAGGGGTTACAGGAATTGTTAGAAGGGGCTTGGAAAACTCCTGATAAGAGGCTACAGATGCCTAAGCGATTCCTTAGTCTGTACCCCATGCCAGAGTCTCATGCGGAGCTCTGGGAAAAGGTCCCAGTTGTGGACGCTTCAGTGGCACGTTTGTCCAAGGCTACTGTATTACCAGTACAGGGCGGTGCAGCTTTCAAAGATTCTGTGGATAAAAAGCTGGAGGGTAACCTCAAGGCTATCTTTGAAGGGGTGGGGTTTACCTTACGGCCCCTTATTGCTTCAGCCTGGGTCTCTAAGGCCATGATAGAGTGGGCTGGTGAATTATGCACCATGCTGCAGGCTGACCCTGGTGCGTTACTGCTTGCAGAAAAGATTAAGGCAGCTGCAGAATATGCAGTGGAAGCAGAGGAGGAAGCTATTAAAATGGCAACCAGAGTGTCCACAGTCTCCATTAATGCCAGGAGAGTGCTTTGGCTTAAAGCCTGGGAAGCAGACAATGAGTCCAAGAAGGCTCTGGAAACATTAGCCTTCAAAGGAAAGTTACTTTTTGGTACCGAATTAGAGGAGATTATAAAGCAGGCCACGGGCGGCAAAAGTACATTCCTGCCGGCCTCCTCAGCAAAGCAGACGTCCAGATTTTCTGCTTTTAAGCCGTCCTTTCGGCCCTCCCCTAGAGGTGGTGCGTCCTTTCGAGGACAGTCTTTCAGGGGAAGGTTTCAGTCCTCTAGAGGCAAGACACAAAAGTCAAAATTTGGCTCTTTTCACAAGAAGCCTGCCACAAAGGGAGAGGATAAACCCTCTGCATGACTGTCAGGGGCTTCGCCCGACAGTGACAAAAGTGGGGGGGCGTCTCACACTCTTCAGGGACGCTTGGGCTTCTCTAGGCCAGGATGCCTGGGTGTTAGATATTATAACACAGGGTTACAAAATCCCTTGCAGAGGGCTGCCTCCGAAGAGGTTCATCCCCACATCCTTACCAAAGGAGGCACGGCTTCGTACAGCTCTTGTGAGAGCAGCTCACTCCCTTTTGGAAAAAGGGGTGGTTACACCAGTCCCCAGGGCAGAGTGGAAGAAAGGCTTTTACTCCACGCTGTTCCTGGTGCCCAAACCAGACGGGTCTTTCAGACCAATACTAAATTTGAAGTCCCTAAATGTTCATTTATGGGTAGACCATTTCAAAATGGAGTCCCTACGGTCAGTACTCCTGAGTCTGGACCAGGGAGAATTTTTGGCGTCCATGGATGTCCAGGACGCATATTTGCACATTCCTATACACCCGGAGCATCAGACCTTGTTGAGGTTTGCCATAGGAGACCTGCATTTACAATTCCGGGCGTTACCCTTTGGGCTAGCAACCGCGCCAAGGGTATTCACAAAGATAATGTCAGTAATGGCGGCGGTGCTGAGGCTCAGGGGAATCACAGTAATACCCTATTTGGACGATCTCCTGTTCAAAGCAGAGTCAGCAGCCATGTTGCAGAGTCACTTGGCAGAGGCCATCAGTTTTTTGCAGGCTCACGGCTGGATTTTAAATTTGCAAAAATCTCAGTTGGTACCGTCACAAAGGCTCCAATTCTTGGGAGTCATACTGGACACCCATCTTCATCGGTATTCCTCCCGGAGGTAAAGGCCAGGGATCTGGTCACCCTAGTCCAGGAGATTCTCAGGGCTCAGAGCATTTCAGTATGGAGGTGCCTCAAGCTCCTGGGGAAGATGGTGGCGTCATTCGAGACGCTTCAATTTGCCAGGTTCCACTCTCGGAGGTTCCAATGGAACATTTTGTCAGCCTGGTCAGGAAACACTTTGACCATGAAATCCGAGATGATAGTGCTGTCTTCGGACACCCGAGAATCCTTGAAATGGTGGACAGAAGTAGATTCCCTTCAGTGGGGTCGGTCATTACAGACCTGGGACTGGTTGATAGTAACTACCGACGCCAGTCTCACGGGCTGGGGGGCAATAGTCCTGGATCTCAGGCTTCAGGGCCTGTGGACGGCAGAGGAATCAGCGTTACCAATCAACATCTTGGAGCTGAGAGCTGTCTGGAAAGTGATTTCCTTGGCGGGAGACAGGTTACAGAACCTCCCTTTGAGGATTCAGACCGACAATGCCACAGCTGTGGCGTATCTGAATCACCAGGGAGGTACACGCAGCAGATTGGCCATGTGGGAGGTGTCCAGAATCTTCCTATGGGCGGAACAGAATGTTCCAGCTGTATCGGCTATATTCATTCCAGGAATAGAGAATATAGAAGCCGACTTCCTGAGCAGGGAGGAGCTCAAGGAAGGGGAATGGAGCTTACACCCTCAGGTGTTTCACCAAATCACTTTGATGTGGGGAACTCCGGATGTGGACCTGATGGCATACAGGGTCAACCGTCAAGTGCCCAGGTTCTATGCCAGAACAAGGGATCCACTAGCGGAGGCAGTGGATGCCATGACTATTCACTGGCAGGGAGATCTCCTTTATGCATTCCCACCAGTACCAATGTTACCGAGACTTCTGAAGAAAATACAGGGGCAGAAGGTTCCAGTGATCTTAGTGGCCCCAGATTGGCCAAGGAGGTCCTGGTACTCGAGGCTTCAGAGGTTGTCTGTGGACTCATGGCGTCTACCTCTGAGACCAGACCTTCTAAGACAAGGCCCATTCAATCACCTGGATTCAGATCGATTGATTTTGACGGCCTGGCTATTGAAACCACCATTTTGAAAAGAAAAGGGTTTTCTGAGGCAGTAGTACAGACGATGATAAAAGCCAGAAAAGCTGTATCTTCGGCAAATTATTATAGAGTCTGGAAGACTTACATTCGATGGTGTGAGAGAAGAAAGGCTCATACATCTCATTTTAAGCTATCAAGAATGATGGAATTCTTACAAGATGGTTTTTCATCGGGTCTAAGCCTTCAGTCACTGAAGGTGCAGATTTCGGCCTTGTCCATCTATTTCCAGAAAAAGATAGCCATTTTGCCGGAAATTCAAACCTTTTTACAAGGAGTATCCAGGTTGAAACCTCCATACAAGCAACCAGTAGCACCTTGGGATCTATCACTGGTTTTGGAATGCCTTCAAAAGGCACCTTTTGAACCTTTAAGGTCGGCTGACTTTAAGTTTCTCACGTGGAAGCTAGTGTTTTTGTTAGCAGTAGCATCTGCTAAAAGAGTTTCAGAATTGGGAGCTTTGTCATGTAAATCTCCCTTCTTAATTTTTCATGATGACAGGGCTGTTTTAAGAACAGTGCCTCAGTTTTTACCGAAGGTGGTATCTACCTTCCATTTAAATCAGGAGATAGTTCTACCTGTGTTTCAACCCCCAGAGGGTTCTAAGAAAAGGGACAAGTTGAGAACTTTGGATGTTGTGCGTGCCTTACGCATATATGTGGACAGAGTGAAGAGTGTCAGGAAGACTGACACATTGTTGGTATTGTATGACGTACACAAAATTGGTTGGCCTGCATCTAAGCAGACTATTGCTAGGTGGTTGCGGTCTGTGATAGCCTTTGCATACACCAAAGTGGGTAGACCAGTACCGGCCAAAATAAATGCGCATACCACCAGGTCAGTTGCCACCTCTTGGGCGGTTCGACATGGGGCCACAGCTGAGCAGGTTTGCAGAGCTGCCACTTGGTCATCTGTTCACACATTTGCCAAATTCTATAGATTCCATGAGTTCGCGTCGGAGGACGCATCATTCGGGCGAGCAGTGCTGAGAGCTGCAGACCTGAGCGTACCCTCCCAAAGGACCGGCTCTGGAACGTCCCAGTGTTGAGCTGTGTCACCAGGACCATTGAAAGAGAAAAAGGGATTTTTGTAAGAACTTACCGTTCGAATCCCTTTCTCTGATATGGTCCTGGTGACACAGCGATCCCTCCCTTACGCTCAGTAAGTATGCCAGAAGTTTCATGATGTTCATGTTAAAATGGTTAAAAGTTAACAGTTTTCTGTTATAAAATGTGCATATAATATGTGCAGGCGTTTGTACTGAGTTAATGTATTCCAGTGGCTTTGAAAGATTGAACTGAAGAGTCCAGGGATGCAGTAGGGGAGGAGCCTACCCTCTAAAACTTTAGGATAGGTGCCTGGCTCCTTCGGACCCTCCTACATCCCAGTGTTGAGCTGTGTCACCAGGACCATATCAGAGAAAGGGATTCGAACGGTAAGTTCTTACAAAAATCCCTTTTTTTTTTTAAACCTTTTTGATTTAGTTTTGGTGAAAGTAGCACTTGGAAGTCCAAGTCTTTTGGTTTTGATTGTTGCATCTTCACAAGCTGGGGCAGCAAGGATGGTGTAATGGTTAGCACTGATGCCACGGCACTAACTGTGTGGAGTTTGTATATTCTCCCCATGCTTGCGTGAGTTTCCTCCGGGAACTCTGGTTTCCTTCCATAATCTAAAAATATGCTAATTGTCTTTCAACAAAACTTAACCCTACAATGATGGCTCGTATATGTTTTAGGGAATATAGATTCCCCACTGGGACAGGGACTGATGTGAATGTTCAGATATTCTCTTTGTAAAGTAACCGATGATAATAATAATTATAATAATAATAACAATAAGCTGGCAGTCCATGCATTTGCCTCCACACTGGCCTGACACAGCAGTAGATTCAGTGTTACCACTGCCTTGGAGATGAGCAATGTTTACATTGCAGCGATAGGAGATTAAGAAATCACTATCACCATACAGTTGTGCTCATAAGTTTACATACCCTAGCACAATTTGTGATTTTCTGGCCATTTGTCAGAGAATATGAATGATAACTCACAAATTTCTCTTTCACTCGTGGTTGGATGAAGCCATTTATTGTTAAACAACTGTGTTTACTCTTTTTAAATCATAATGACAACAGAAACTACCCAAATGACCCTGATCAAAAGTTTACATACCCCAGTTCTTAATACTGTGTATTGCCCCCATTAACATCAATGACAGCTTGAGGTTGTAGTTGTGGATGAGGCTTTTTATTTTCTTAGATGGTAAAGCTGCCCATTCTTCTTGGCAAAAAGCCTCCAGTTCCTGTCAATTCTTAAGCTGTCTTGCATGAACTGCACGTTTGAGGACTCCCCAGAGTGGCTCAATGATATTGAGGTGAGGAGTCTGAGATGGCCACTCCAGAACCTTCACTTTATTTTGCTGTAGCCAATGACAGGTTGACTTGGCCTTGTGTTTTGGATCATTGTCATGTTGGAACGTCCAAGTACGTCCCATGCGCAGCTTCCGGGCTCATGAGTGCAAATTTTCCTCCAGTATTTTCTGATAACATGCTGCATTCATCTTGACTTCAATTTTGACCAAGTTTCCAGTGCCTTTGTAGCTCACACATCCCCAAAACATCAGCGATCCACCTCCATGTTTCACAGTAGGAATGGTGTACCTTTGATCATAGGCCTCGTTGACTCCTCTCCAAATGTAACGTTTATGGTTGTGGCCAAAAAGTTAAAATTTGGTCTCATCACTCCAAATTACTTTGTTCCAGAAGTTTTGAGGCTTGTCTCTGTGCTGTTTGGAGTATTGTAGGTGGGATGCTATGTGGCATTTGCATAGTAATGGCTTTCTTCTGGCGACTCGACCATGTTTTTCTTCAAATGCCTCCTTATTGTGCATCTTGAAACAGCCACACCACTTTTTTTCAGAGTCCTGTATTTCAGCTGGTTATTTGTGGATTTTTCTTTGCATTCTGAACAATTTTCCTGGCAGTTGTGGCTGAAATTTTAGTTGGTCTACCTGACCGTGATTTGGTTTCCACAGAATCCCTCATTTTCCACTTCTTAATTAGCGTTTCAACACTGCTAATTGGCATTCTCAATTGCTTTGATATCTTTTTATATCCCTTTTCTGTTTTATACAGTTCAATTACCTTTTCCTGCAGATCCTTTGACAATTCTTTTGCTTTCCCCATGACTCAGAATCCAGATACGTTCGTGCAGCACTGGATGAAAGATGCAAGGATCTTTCAGGAGACCAGAAACTCCCTGACCTTTTATACACAAACACTAATTACAATCAAACAGATCACAGGTGAGGATGGTTACCTTTAGTAGCCATTCAAACCAGTTTGTGTCAACTTGTGTGCATGTTATCAGGCCAAAATCTCCAGGGTATGTAAACTTTTGATCAGGGTCATTTGGGTAGTTTCTGTTGTTATTATGATTTAAAAAGAGTAAACACAGTTGTTTGACAATAAATGGCTACACCCAACCACTAACCATGAGTGAAATAAAAGTTTGTGAGTTATCATTCATATTATTTGACAAATGGGCAGAAGATCACAAATTCTGCTAGGGTATGTAAACTTATGAGCACAACTGTATGTGTTTACTAGATCCCTTAAACTGCTCTTTTTTATATAACCCTTTTTTCCTAATTGATAACTTTATCCCATGTTAATGTCTGCTTCCCATTATTTGACCTTACTCTCTCTGCCCAGTGAGGTTCTCACATATTTCTGATAGAATGCAACATTGGTGAATGGAGATCAGTGGTAGCCCCTATACAGGCATGACTGCATTACATGGAAAGTGTAGCATTTTTAAAGTTAATGCTATGAACTCCTGTATTTCCTACCTCCACAGACAACCATGCAGCAGTAACGTTGATCATATCGGGATATCTAGGTGTTGTCAAGGATGCTTTAGAAGAGATGGAACAGGTATCTTTCTCTCCCTTCCTTAATAAAGGAAACTTATATGTAGGGAGTCACCATGCACAAGCAGTTTGTTAATATGTTTTAAATGTTTTGTCATTTCAAGTATTCACAGTGTTGCAGAATTATAGGCAATAAAGGGGTCTATTTACTACACTAAGCCTTGGCGAGAGATAAAGTGGACGGAGATAAAGTACTGCTAAATGTCCTTTTTATTTTAAACACTGATTGGTTGGTACTTGGCTGAGCTGATTGGATGGTACTTTATCTCTACCCACTTTATCTCTCTCCAAAGCTTAGTGAATATATCCCTACCTTTGTATGCATAAATATGTAATTTATTAGATAATGTCCGTCACACAGGTCTTTCATGTATTATGTCTACATAATGTCAGTCTGCTGAACCAGTCAACAGTCTGAGCCTGAAAATATAGGTCATAGAATTTCTACAGTTATAACATAATTATTTTAAAACCAGGATGGGGAACATTCAGCCCTCCGGCTGTTAAACTACACATCCCAGCATGCTCCACTACAGTTTTGCTATTTGGCTATGTTAAAACTGTTGCAGGGCATGCTGAGATATGTAGTTCAACAACAGCTGGAGGACCGAGGGTTCCCCATCCCTGTTTTAGAACATATTCTTTTTCTCTTTATTTTTTTGATTGACTACAATATTATTTTTAACTTGGCAGGCTGTGTCAGGCGGAGAGGACCCTTTCAGTGACATCCTAGATGATGATGATGATGATGAAATTGGTACTCGTGGAAACCAGGATACATACTGGTCAGAGGCAGATCACAGGCTCCTAGCCCCCTGCTTAGGCCTCATGAAAGCCTCTAAAGCCTGTCTGAAGAAGGTTCTTGGGACCTTGAAGGCTCACGGGAAGGTGGAGACAGCAGAGCAGGTGGCACAGCTAGATGACCTTGCCGATATTACACAGGAAGTCAGCCCCAGGTATATGAGTCTGATTAATTTCAAGAGATTATGGTTCCTGACTTTATGGCTCCTGATTCTTTGCTGGAGGAGGCCTCATTGGATATAGTGCGGCCCCTCCAGATTTATGTTGACATGAATAAAATAACTCTGTAAGTCCCTTTTTGTCCTATATGACTTTCACAAATGGTGCTGGCCAGCTACCAAACAGACATTGACCAGGTGGCTCCATTCAACCATCTGCGATGCTCACTCTGCAGTTGACCTTCTTGCCCCCACCATGGTGACTGCTCAGTCCACCTAGTCTGTGGGGACTTCCTGGGCAGCCCATTGTGGCACCGCAGCAGAGCAGCTTTGTAAGGCGGAAACGTGGTTCTTTGCTCATACTTTGTCAAGTTCTTTTCATTTGACACCTGTACTTCTGCTGATGCTTTGGGCAAAGGGTTCTAAGTACCGCTCAGGTGTGTCCTCTCCCTTAGGAATTGTTTTGGGATGTCCTATAGTCAGCCTGTGTGCTTTATGTATTAAAAGAATACAAAAGTTGTGTGTTACTATGCTTTATGTCAAATTGCATCACTAACAGACATATTTATTAATAGATATGGCTAGCCCCTGATTTCTTATTGCGGCAATAAGGTATCTTTATTCACTTAAATGTATAATTAATAAGTTGCTGGCACAGGGGCTCCGATATGAGCTTGTCGCTGCAGTCAGTACAAGTGATCACAACTGCAATCACTTTTCTTTCTATGTCGGCCAGCTGTGTAGTTGATGATGTCAATAGAGCAGAGGCACCGCAAAATAACTCTGCAGAGTGTAGCTCATAGGTTACAATGGGCCAGTGTCATCTGGTGATAGCTGTCATGAGCCAAGCTCTGGAAGGCTGCAAATTCAAGAACTTGGTATATTTGACCACATCGCAGCCCCTTTGGAAACATGTGGTGGCAGTGGTTGCTGTCAGAAATGGAGTGATCACAGCATATATGGAGATATCTTCTGTGGTGCCTCCATGGTACATTGGAGTGCTACTTAATATTTGCGAGTATTATATAAGCTCCAAGTACTCCTAATACCATAAAACAATGGTTCCCATAATTAATTTTATAAACAATTTTGATTTGTCATATAGGGAATTACTTTTAAATATCCATCATAGAACATATATTCCACAACGTAAGTTTTATTATGGGCTCATCCCTAGTCACACATGTCATAAATGTCGTGCGGACTGAGCAGATTTTTTTAAAATTGTCTGTAGCTATGCTCAAATGTTAAGGCTTTTTGGCTTAAAATATATAAATTCACCATGGATAACCTGCTCAATTATCTACCTTTCACGCCTGAATGGGCTATTTTTAGGCTGTTACCTCAGGGCCAGAGGATATCCCTTGGTGGCTATAAACTATTATTAATCCTGAGTATGAGACACCCCGTTTTTCACTATTTTTAAAGAAAAGTTATTTTGCTTATTCTGAATGGACTGGATGCACTATTTATTAGTAAACAGTCCAAGTTCTTTGAACTTTGGGAAAGTTTTATCTCAACACTTCCTGATCCATTGAAATGATTAATTATTAAATGTTTATCAACAACTTCCTGGTATCTAATGCTGCTTTCCCACTGCAGAGCCAGTTAAAGTACTGGTATTTTTAAACGGTATTTAAAACGGTATTAGCATTCACATTGCACTAGATTACCGTTTTAAATACAGTTTAAGTACTGTTCACATCGCAGTGAACCGTTTAAAAAAGAGGGCCTGTCTTTCATACCCCCCTCCCCTCCCCTGGTACCTACCCTGCACCCCCCTCCCACCCCTGGTACCTACCCTGCACCTCCCCCTCCCCTGGTACCTACCCTGCACCCACCCCCTCCCCTGGCACTTACCTGTGTGGGGGATCCGGGCAGCGGGGTCCGGCATGGGCACAGCACTTCAGGTCCCTTCCTGTGGCTGATGGATGCAGGGCAGTGGGGAGGCAGCGGGGTGGGGTCTATTTGGGATCCGGGCAGTCCCTGGGGTGATGGTAACTAGTAGTTCCCACTATGCGCATGTATAATGAGCGCCGTGCATATAAATGAGCCGCTCATTACACATGCGCATAGTGGGAACTACTAGTTACCATCACCCCAGGGACTGCCCGGATCCCAAATGGACCCCACCCCGCTGCCTCCCTACTGCCCTGCATCCATCACCAGCCACAGGGAGGGACCTGAAGTGCTGTGCCCATGCCGGACCCCGCTGCCCGGATCACCCACGCAGGTAAGTGCCAGGAGAGCTGCAGTGGAAAAGGGGCATAACATGACTAATAGCTAATGACATTTATTGTTATTATACACCCTTTCTTTGATTTCTTATGGACTTATGACACATACAATCTTATGTATTGTCAAATTTGACAATGTTTACTTTGTACTAAATTTCATAGTTTTCCAAGAAAAACGTTTTGAAAAAATAATAATCAGATTTGGTCCTGAACCACCAACCTGATATACCCCTTTACGAGTATCATGGTACCCCAGGCTGCCTACGCACACAGTTTGTGAATAGGGCGCCTAGATGGAGTGCCTGACATTGATCGCGTTTCAGTAGACTGCAATAAAGCTACAGGGCAGCCTCATTCCATGAACATGCATTTACTTGTACTAAGCCTTGAAGATAAATAAAGTGGATGGAAAAAACTTAAAAACCAACCAGCTCTTAACTGTCACTTTTCAAACAAAAGGATTAGTAAATGAACCCCTCAGTTTTGTAGGAGTTGACCCATAAAGTGTTAGGCTGTGTCTACACATTGTGTTTTGACGGGTCCTTTTTTAAAGGTTACCTTTTTGGTAGGAAGGAGCCTGCAAATTTTAATTTATGCTGCATCTACACATTGCGCTTTAGCAGGATGCAGTCGAGCCGGAGCTGTTTAGCAGGATGCTTACTCAGTAGGATATATACACAAGCCTGCTGTACCCTGCTGAAATGCAATGTGTAGACACAAGAAGCTGCATCCTGCTAAATCACAATGTGTAGATGCAGCCAACTGTTCCTTTAGTGTACCAAACTGTATTATGTTAGAGATACATTGTGAAGTGATAAAAATAACATCATGCACTGAAGCTGATAATATAGTAGTGTTTAATCCAGAACGTTTGAATGCACCATTTCCTCTGCCCGTATCATTATGAAGACCCTATTCTTTATGTTTATTTTTTCTATTATTAGTGTGGACGAGTTGGCCCTGAGCATGTACCCTCCAATGAATCATGTCGCTGTACGTTTTAATGTATGTATTTTTCTTCTTTCATTTATTTAAGATGTTTTCAACTGTTGCATATACTCACCGCCTCCACTGTCACTTCTGATTTCTGCATTTGCCTCCCTATTTCTCACTTCTAATTCCTGTACTCACACCCAGGCTCTTGCCTCTGATTCCTGCTCTTGTGTGTTCTTCTGTACTCACCTCCTACGCTTTCACCTTTTTACTTTTACTCTGCTGCCGTGCTCTAATTACTGTCTCCTTTACTCGCCTCCCATTCTCTTGCCTCTGACTCCTACATTCCCTTCCTACACTTTCACCTATGATTCATGCCCTCACGTTCCAAGGTCCAACACTAATTCCTGCCTCCCATTCCTGCCTCCCACTCTATCACATCTGTTTTTGTCTCTCCCTTCTGGTTTTTGCACACTCTTGTCTCTGAGTTCTGCTCTCCCATCCCATGCTTTCGCCTTTAATTCCTGTATTTACCTCTCATGCTCTCACCTCTGAAGTGTCCTGTACTCACATACAATGTTCACTCTGATTCCTGCACCTGCCTTGCATGGTTCTATCCTTTGTTTCCTACACTTGCCTCCTATACTCTCATCTCTTGTTCTTATCTTTTACTCCATTTTTGTTGTCTGTGGAACTTTGCGTACCTCATTCTCTACATGTTTGTATTCTTACTATCAAATATCTGATTGCTTAGAACATCCATCCATTTTATTTTCCTGTTTTGCATTTTTCTTTGGCTACTTTTGCTTGCCATTCCCAATGTTTTGGTAACTGCAATATCCTCTTTTTATCATATGTGTTTGATTATTGAAGATACTCTACCATTTTTTTTTCTTTTAGGC
This sequence comes from Crinia signifera, assembly GCF_055691185.1. NCBI lineage: Eukaryota > Metazoa > Chordata > Amphibia > Anura > Myobatrachidae > Crinia > Crinia signifera. The sequence goes on from NC_139222.1 coordinate 165,513,114, forward strand.
TGCAAAGTTATCTTCTGTTCTAAAGAAAGTGCTGGAGATCACAAGGTTTGTAGCTTTTTGCTAGTACAGAATTGATGCTGATTTTAGTTCTACCGGCTGTACCCCTATTTATGCTGTATTTTATCAATGCACCCTGTACGTTACCTTGTATTTTGTTTTTATGTTTGCTTTGTATGGCGCTGCGGACACTTTGTGGCGCCTTATAAATAAACTAACTACTACTACTACTACTACAGTGATGGCTAACCTTGACACTCCAGCTGTTGTTGAACTACATATCCCAGCATGCCCTACATCATTTTAAGCATGGGCAAATAGTAAAACTGTAGCAGAGCATGTTGGGATGTGTAGTTCAACAACAGCTGGAGTGTCAAGGTTAGCAACCACTGTGCTAGTACATAACATCCATAATAGACAGGCCACCCTTCAGGCTGCAGCCAGGGAGCTGCTGTTCACTATACCTGAATGTATTGCTAACATACTGTGGGCCTGTTACTGGTAAATAATGGGGCAGATGTATTAAGCCTCCGAAAGTGATAACACACCAGCAAATCAGATGTGTTTGAAAAATGGCAGTTAGGAGTTAATTGTCTGGTGCACTGTTACCATGCATTTTTTTCTCTTTAACAGGTTTAATAATCTGCCCCCAATGATCGGAAATGGCACAAAGGGGTTTATTCTAGTTCATTCTTTCTGACAAAATCCTTCTTAGATGGACAAAACCATGTGCACTGCAGGGGGGCAGATGTAACATGTGCAGAGAGAATTAGATTTGGGTGAGTTATTTTGTTTCTGTGCAGGGAAAATACTGACTGCTTTATTTTACACTGCAATATAGATCTCACTTTGAAGAAAAACCCCACCCAAATCTAATTCTCTCTGCACAAGTTACATCTGCCCCACCCGCAGTGCACATGGTTTTGTCCATCTAAGAAGGATTTTGCCAGAAAGAATGAACTAGAATAACCCCCAAAGTGAGAGAGTGTTTACCTTTAAGTTATGCCTAAAGGAAACTGTCTTAAATACAGAATATATTATTAGGACTCCCTTATTACAAGCCATTTTATACTCGTAGTAATTCTACTATATAAACTCAGTAAGTTGTTCTTTAAAGAAAGGATAGAAGCAGCCTATATAGCGCAAATGGGTAATGGAAGATTAGTTAAACAAAACCCTAAAGAGGCTATTTAATACAGAGGGTGGGAAGAGAGTGGGTATGCAATGGGGAGGATTTATTTAAGTTTATTATTGGATAGCCCTGTTTCACCACACAGTGTTTGTCTTCCAGTGCCAGCCATGTTTGCCCTGATGCCGAATCCAGTTGGGTCCAGTTCCTCCATACTGCCATTAGCCATAATATGGACAAAGTGAAAAACCTGACCCAGGAAGCGCTTTGATAAATGAACACCAGGCTGTACCTATAGGGTGCTAGTCCTGGCAACTGCATCACATTTCATTGTTACCTGTGTTTAAGATCAGCTTCATATGTAAGGACAAGTAAAGTCTGTGAGCACTTTGTGACAGCGGAATTGAACATATGACAGACATATGATGGTAAATGTGGTCTGTGCTTTCTGACTTATCGCATGTAGAAATGTGACAACTGATCAAAATGTTTTCCACCAGTTCAGAAGATTAGTTTTCTCTTCTCATTGGTGCTTCATTTATCTCCTGCTGAACAGACAGCTCTGGTAGCAGATGCTGGAGATGGGACACAGCAGACTGCTTGGACACATGTGATAAATGTGCTTGCAGTAGATGCGCCTCCACCTTGTGTAAAAATTCAACATTTGTACAATGTTTTTTGGGTGTTTTATATTCTGCTTTGCAGTATATTGGAATTTCGATTAGGGTTATCATTCTGAAAGGAACTATCCACTTTACAGTTTTTCTTATTGCACCAACACTTCACCACTGCCACATCTTTAACTGGTTGGTCAGGGGCTTCCTTCTATGCTCGCAGGGATTGCGGTTATCACAGAGGACATTGGGCCTTATTCTAGTTCACTCTTTCTGTTAAAATCCTTCTTAGATGGACAAAACCATGTGCACTACAGGGGGGCAGATGTAACATGTGCAGAGAGAATTAGATTTGGGTGAGTTCTTTTGTTTCTGTGCTGGGAAAATACTGGCTGATTTATTATTACACTGCAATATAGATCTCCCTATGAAGTAAAACCCCACCCAAATCTAATTCTCTCTGCACAAGTAACATCTGCCCCACCTGCAGTGCACATGATTTTGTCCATCTAAGAAGGAATTTGTCAGAAAGAGTGAACCAAAATAACCCCCATTGTTCCAAAGGCTACTTTAATCCTTCTGATAACCTATCAGTGCTATTAATATTCTCCTAGATGAAAAACTAAACCTGAATTGGGTGGGTTGCTGGGACTTCTGTGGCAGTTAATTAGAAAACGAAGGGCTGATTATTTACTGTGACCTGATGCTTGGTTTTGTCTCCATCCTGAGTAAGAATTTCGCATTGCAAATAATAAATAAAGCTGAGCTCCATTATCTGAGTTTTCATAATACAGACACTGTCTCCTTCCTCTTCCTCCTGAGTCCATCATTATTAACATACTGTACAGTAACCATACTCCTTTAGAGGTGACTGTATTTAATTTTAAATGAAAGTACAATTAAGCCATTTTGATTGTACTATTGTCTTTTTGAACTAAAGTGTTCTAATGAGGGATGTCCTTTCACCTCTTTATACATTTTATTATATGTTGTATTCATCCTTAATCCTGTACCTTCAGACTTCATAAATGGAGCTTTGTAACTAACATGCAATTTAATCTCTAGGATTATGTTACCGAGGACAAAAAAACTTGTTTCTGACATTTTATTTATTTATTTAATTTTATATATATATATATCTCCAACACAATTCATTTGTTCTAATACTTTGGATCTAAACATGTTGTAACTATGCATTTTTTTTTTATCAGGTTTTCCTGTAATGACATGCACAATGAGAGGTGCTGAGTCTAGGGATAGATTATTAAAGCTTGTGTTCTGTAGTGGTTGAAGAACAGGCAACGATTGGTTGTTTTCTGAGCACATGACTTTCCTTGTTCGCATGTTCAGTCATTCCAAATGGCAGAACCTCCACACTATGGCTGCATATCACATCTTGAAACTGTCTGCAGTTAAATCTGACATACAGTTTTAGCAAACCCATTTGACTTGGAGAAAAGGTGATGCAATATTCACCAGCGCTGCTTGGGTCAATGTTATCACATCTGCAATTTGTAGAAAGAATGGAAAAATTTAAAGCAGTTAGGTAGTCAAAGATCTGATCAGAGGATGAAGATTGAGTAGAAATAATGCTAATGCCTCCTGATATTTACTGATCAGCTAATCCCATTTATGAAAGGGACTAATGCCACAGTTAATTCAAAGCAGTATTCAAAATAATAGAATGACCTTTACCATTTTACATCTGGTGACCTTGGGGGGGGGAAGCGTCTCTGGTGCTCGGTAAACTGCAAGCTTAGCAGCTTACCGAGAAAGCCACAATCACCCCCATATATGTACGCTTCATAGCCAAAGCCTCTTAGAAATGGAGGAAGGCAAGTCTTGTATTGCAAACCATGTTAACATGCTAATATACTATTCCATGGGTCTTTAAACTGTGGCCCTCCAGATGTTATGAAACTACAAATCCCAGCATGCATTGCCACAGTTTTAACACTCCCTTATAGCAAAACTGTGGCAAGGCATGCTGGGATTTGTAGTTTCACAACCTCTGGAGGGCCACAGTTTGAAGACCCATGTATAATTAAACGAAGCAAAAAAAAAAACAAGCTATGTAAATGGCTTTAATATTTTGTACAGTGCACTAATGTACATGCAGCATGAGTCCAGATAGACTTACCCATAGGACCTCTCTTTGTGTATGAGTCCATCTCCGGACACTGTTAAAGCGCAGCTGTTTAGTTCCTCCTCAATTGGATTTGTGATCCTGATTATAGCTGTAACGGGTCTGTATTGAAGTGCCTCCTCTTGCATCTAGACATGAAGGATAATGTATTTTATGTATATGAAAAGCCAGCATTCTCCTGCATTCTAGCATGTTTGGTTTCCTACTCCTCTTACCTTGATAAGAATCATAGGTTTGTATATAACCAGCCTCCTGCTTATACTGTATGTGCTGGTGACATCTTTCACAAGAACAGTAAGCCTGACCACACTGCTCTCCCATGGGGAGACTGCATACTGCAAGCGAAGAATCTCTGCTTTTTTCTCTGTTTAGTAGAAATGTATAGTTAGCCCAAATTCAGTAAGCTCTTTGAGTAATAACATCTCTGCGAGCGATGCACAAAATATCCACTAAAAATGCCAGCGTTGCTCACATTTGTTAAATACATTCAAATACAAAATGTTTGGAATAAAAGGTTATATTTCCTATATAAGGTGACATTACAGGTCATTGTGATGAATAAAAAGGTTTGTTTGCCAATTTCTACACCTATTTTGACAAATTCACCTGGCACTCAAAGGGTTAAACACTGTTACAGTTTTACACAGGTTAAGTAAAAACCTACTCATTACTTGAGATAACACATTTTTTATTATATGCAAGAGCAAACAACTTTTTTTTACTTTATACTGAACTAAATAGTAAAAATGAATGAAAACAATGATATTTGAGATTTTTTTTATATATATAATGGAATTGTCATCTTTCTAGAACTAGAAGCGTTGGTATTTCCAGATATACGAGTATTAACCTTTGAACTTTCCAGTAGATATTGCAGTTCCTTATTTGTAAATGTTTTATTCTAGTAAAGGAATTGTGGAATGAGCACAAACTTCTAAAATACAAACTGGACCTATGAAATATACTTAACCCACTTTACACTTTTTTTTGTTTTGAGTTCCTCAATTTTCATGGCTTTTTTAAGCCTTTTGTTTTTTATTTCTGTAGTCTACAACACTTTTCCTAAGGTGCCCATACACGGTACAATGGTGCTGTACGATGCATGCTCCCGCGGGTAACCCATTGCACAGCACATAAAGGGCCTTATCTGGTTCACTCTTTCTGCCAAAATCCTTCCTAGATGGACAAAACCATGTGCACTGCAGGTGGGCAGATGTAATATGTGCAGAGAGAATTTGATTTGGGGAGTTATTTAGTTTCTGTGCAGGGTAAATACTGGTTTATTTTTACACTGCAATATAGATCTCACTTTTACGTAAAACCCCACCCAAATCTAATTCTCTCTTCACAAGTAACATCTGCCCCACCTGCAGTGCACATGGTTTTGTCCATCTAAGAAGGATTTTGTGAGAAAGAGTGAACTAGCATATGGCCCAAAGTCTCTGCAGCCCGTGCTTTTTGAGCCAGGACCTGATCGCATTGCATCACATGCAAATCGCATGCGCTTTGATCTACTTCAAAATGCACAGGAGTATTGTACCGTGTATGGGCACCTTTACTCAACTGCATTCTGGTAACATCGGTAACAGCCAAAAAGAGATTGTTATGCTGTTGTTGTTCAGTTGGTTTGGAATATACATACAGAAACAAGTGCACAGAAGGCTGGAGAGGCAGACCTGGGCAGTGCGTTTGTTATTATCTAACTAAAAACACATTGTAAGCTCCAGGCACGTCTATCTCACCTATAGTTCAGATCAACTAAAGAGGGTCCCAGATGCTTCATCATTTTATAGTACCATTCTCTATCTCCCTCCCCTATGTCCTAAAAGTCTTGATCACAGTAATGATGGAAAATGGATCTTGATAGGACCCTTTCCATTTGAAATATATGGCAACTCCTCCATTACAGTACAAGCTTTAAGGATGTCTGTGCTTTAGCAGAAGTGACTTAATTGCTACCTCAGAAACCTCAGACAATTTAGCTATCTGGACTCAAACATATATATCCTTTAAAACCTTGACTGCTATTGCAGAGTTTATGAAAATCTGGCACATCACATATTATACTGCCCATAAAATGTATCCAATATGACCACAATAGTTTTATAGGTGACTGTGTACTTTTGGGGCAATATACCACAAATGGTACTATCTGGGCATTTAATTTTAAAAATCATAATTTCTTTGTATGACTAGAACCTGACCTAGGGCTGTCCCTCCTCATTTTTCCCTCTACAGTATATTCTGGGCCATATTTGATGGCTACCAGAGTGTCTATTGGTCAAAGCTAGGTCTCTTTCCCTTCCTTGCCATCAAAAGATTGGAGTCAAGGTCTATTTCAAGATGGAAACATTGGGAGTCCCTTACTACTTTACATGATCTCTACTGGTGAGATGGTTTCATGCCACGATAAGGAGGGTGAAAATAGAGTCGAATTATACTTACCGATAATTCCTTTTTCTTCCTAGAGATCCCATGGCAGCCATAACACTGGGATGTTCCCTTCCCCCATAGATTTAGACAGGATAGTTTTCTCTAGGACCTCCCACCTTGGGGTATAATAGCCTCTTCCTCCTTCTCTGTCTTTTCATGTCTCCGTAACATAGGTCCTGGAGAAAACAACATAACACAGGGAGGGAAAAACCAGTGGCTGCCATGGGATCTCTAGGAAGAAAAAGGAATTATCGCTAAGAATAATTCGACTCTTTCTTCTATGATCCCCAAGTAAACACACGGGAGGGCTAAATGCTGCATGAAAATTTTTAATGTAGATCTATATCTGTATCTATAGAAGCCATTCAACCAGAAAGAGCTTCTTGTAAGACATGCTTCCCAAAGTGGGCAGTAGAAACGTTAAGTGCATAATGGTTTGAAAAAGTATGGATAGATGACCATGTCGCTGCTTTGCAAATCTCAGAAGCTGACGCCTTTGCCTTATTCGCCCAGGAAGTAGACACTGCCCGGGTAGAGTGTGCCTGAACAATGGGTGGTGGCGCCTTGCCTTCTTTTTTGTATGCAAATAATATGGTCTCTCTGATCCATCGAGATATAGTCTGTTTCACCGGAGCTTCGCCCTTCTTTATTCCTTCTGGAATCACAAATAAATGCTTCGTCAATCTAAAAGTCTTAGTTCTTTCCAGATACAGAGATATCGCTCTGACCAAGTCTAATTTATGCCAGACCTCTTCCTCCTCATTCTTTGGCTGCGGGCAAAATTCAGGCAAAGTTATCTCTTGGTTCAGGTGAAAAGCTGACACCACTTTAGGAATGAAGTCTGGATGTGTCCGTAGTACCACCCTATCTGGGAATATTACCAAGTACGGCTCTTCAATCCACAAGGCCTGTAGCTCGCTCACCCGTCTGGCTGAAGTCACGGCTACTAGGAACACAACCTTCCAGGTTAGAAACTTTAACGGACAGTCTGCTAATGGTTCAAATGGGGTTTTTGTTAATACTGTCAACAGTAGATTTAGGTCCCAGGGTGCTGCAATGGACTTAATTGGCGGTCTAATTATTTTCATCGCCCTGCCAAGTCTTTTGACCATTCTCTCCTCTGCTAGAGGTCTGTCCAATAACACACTTAAAGCTGATATCTGTGCTTTAATAGTTGTCGTAGCTAACCCTATTTGGAAGCCTTCAAACAGGAATTGTAACACCTGATCTGTAGGGATATCCGTAAAGTCACCTTCAAACTGTCCCCAGTTGATGAATTTATACCAGGTTTTGTAATATGCTACCGAAGAAACCTTCTTCCTAGCTTTCAGCATCATTTCAGTCACTTGCGGAGATAAATTGTCTCATCAATATCTGCCGCTCAATTTCCATGCCTCTAGTTTCAAAGTCGCCGGCTCTGGATGTAACATAGGCCCCTGATTCAACAGGTCTGGTCTGTTTGGTAGTTGCCATAGACCTTGTATCGCCATTCTCAGGACATTTGAAAACCAGGCTCTTCTCGGCCATTGAGGCAGTATTACCACCACTTGTACTTGGTCTTCGCGAATCTTTTTCAGTACCTTGGTTATCATCGGGAACGGAGGAAAGAGGTACCCCAGCTTGAATTCCCATCTGATTGAGAATGCATCCAAAGCTGTCGCCTGAGAATGATAATATTTTGAATAGAATCTGCTCACCTTTTTGTTGGAATAGGTGGCCATCAGATCCACTTCTGGTACTCCGAAGAACTTTGACATCTGCTGGAACACTTCGTTGTTCAGTTCCCATTCCCCTGGTAATATAGTCTTGCGGCTCAGATAATCTGCCATCTCGTTCTTCTTGCCCGGTATGTATACCGCAGAGATCGATCTTGGATTTCTTTCTGCCCAAGACATGATCTTTTCTGACACCTTCATCAGTTTCTGACTCCTGGTTCCCCCCTGATGATTTGTGTGGGACACCACGGTCACATTGTCGGACATAATTCTGAGATGCGTTCTTTGGATCTTTTGGTTTTAACCGCTGTATAGCTTCCCAAACTGCCTGTAGCTCTCTGACATTCGAGGAGTTTATTGCTTCTTCCCAGGACCATATTCCTTGGACTGAATTCTTTCCGAGATGACCTCCCCACCCGAATAGGCCGGCATCCGTCGTCAGAACCAGGAAATGTGGACTTTCTAAACTGGAACTCTTGCTTTCTAAGTCTTGAATCCACCATCTCAACGATTGTGTCACCTGATGAGACAACTTTATCATATGATGATCTCTTAATCCTTTCTTCAGCAACGGCAGCAAGAACCACTGAAGAGGTCTTGAATTCCACTGAGCCCAGGGTTATTATCTTTATACAAGAGAGACCATCATTCCTAGTAGCTGTACTCCCTTTTTCAAAGGAATCTTCTTCTCCTGTAAGATCCATTCTATCAAGTTCTTCATCTTCATGCACCTCTCGAGCGATAGGGCCACAGAATATTTCCTGGTATCTATCCTTACTCAGAGAAAAATAATATTTTTGGTTGGACATAACTGACTTTTGTCTTTGTTTATTATCCATCCATGGATCTGCAAGGTTTTTATCGTCAGACTCAGACTTTGTTTCACCTCTTCTGCAGAACTTCCAGCTACTAACAAGTCGTCTAAATACGGCCATATTTGGACTTTTTGCTTTCGCAACTCTGCCACCAGTGTGATCAACACCTTGGTGAAGACTCTTGGGGAGGTCCTTAGCCCGAATGGGAGACCCGTAAATTGGAAGTGTTGGCCGGCCACATAAAACCTCAGGAACCCACGCATCCTTGAGGTCGATTGATGCTAAATATTCGCCCTGTTTTATTCCTGAGACTATGGATGTCAGACACTCCATACGAAATTTTATTTTTCTGATAAAGCCATTCAGGTCCCTCAAATCCAGAATCGTCCTGAATAAGCCATTGTTTTTGTCTACTAGAAATAGGTTGGAGTAGAATCCCTTCTTGTGATGTATTTCTGGCACCAATTCGATCGCTTTCTGTTCAGAACCCATTTGTCGGTTATAGTGTCTTCCCACTCCTCCTTGAACTGCAACAGTCTGGCTCCTATTTCCGTCATCTGACAATAGTCATGATCTTCCTCCTTTATCAGACTGGAAACGCCCACGAAAGGGCTGCCGAAAAGATTGACGCGAGGTATTGGATCCGCCTCTTCTGTAATAAGGTCTGCCAGGCCTGTAACTTTTGGCTTCTCTATATGACTGTTTACCAGTACCTGGGTAAGGGAAACGATTTCTTCTATCTTGAGGAAGACGTACCGATTTTCCACCTGATGGTTTTTGTATCATTATATCCAATTTTGACCCGAATAAAAAATTTCCTTCATATTGCAATGTTGTAAGCTTGTTCTTAGAATTCACGTCCGCGCTCCATGGTTTAAGCCATAGGGCTCTTCTTGCTGTTACTCCAGCAGCCATCGCCTTTGCCGCAAATCAACGGAATCCAATGAAGCCTCACACAAGTAGTCCTATAGATTTTTGCATAATGTCCAGACTCTTTAATAGTGTTTTGAAATTCTTTCATCCACATCTGTATGTAGGTTGGAAGCCCACAATCTCAGCGCTCTAGAGACCGATGCTACTGCTACTGTAGATTTGAGTGATCCTGCAGATGCAGTATGGACCTTTCTCAAGGCATTCTCGATTTTCCTATCCATCAAATCCTTGAAAGCCGCTGCGTCTTCTACCGGAATAGTTGATCTTGAGGTAAGTTCCGCTACTGCGGTGTCTACCTTGGGTATAGAGCACCATCCCAAGAACTCGTCATCCTTGTATGGATATATTTTATCAACCCGGTTCCCTAGCGTCAGCTTCTTATCCATGTTCGTCCACTCTTTGGCAATCGTTTCTCTCACCATCTTGTGGACCGGGAATGTTCTCCCCTTCTTCCCCCTGTCCTCAAATAAGGAATTTTTCTCTTCTGACGTTCCGGGTTCTTCCTTCTAGTTCATTGCCTTATATATATTTTTCAATACATTTTCGACTAATTCTAAATTAAAGGACCTCACATCTTCTAGTTCCCCCGACTCATCCGTGGAATCTTTTTCCACACATTCCACTTCTTCAGTTGATCCTTCCTCCTGACTGAATTCAGCCTGAGCCCTGGATCTCTTCTGAGTCTGCGATTGTGCAAACTCCTCTTTTGACACAAACGACTCTCATCCAGTCCATAAGCTCTTTAAGGACATCTGATTGTTTCCCTTTCTTTTCTACTTTACTTTGCCCTGCTTCACAATCTCCACATAAGGATTTTTTCTGGGCTGATGCAAATGATTTATCGCAAGACATACAAGAGGTTTGGATAAACTTCTTTTTAGCTGTCCTCTTTTTCGGAATAGTAGATAATTCCACTTTCTGTTCAGCAGACACACTACAAAAGCACCTACTCTGTCCTTCTCTAACGGAGACAGGAAAAAAGACATAGAGGAGAAGGAGGAGGAGGAGGCTATTATACCCCAAGGTGGGCGGTCCTAGAGAAAATTATCCTGTCTAAATCTATGGGGGAAGGGAACATCCCAGTGTTATGGCTGCCATGGGGATCGTAGAAGAAATTATTCAACCTTCCTCCATTTTAGAAGACCTGTCTGTTGATTTGACTGAATCCTCCAAATGTTTCTTTTTAATACTTTATTTGTTCAAAGAGAAAGCAATGCTTTATAACCAGAAGCATACATAGATAGAAGCTTAATAAGGAACATTGACCAGTCTCCTTGTGATTTTCGTAAATTTAAAACACATTTTAGTATAATGAAAAGAACAAACAGGATTGGAGGGAGAAGAGGAAGGGGGCGAAAAAAAAAAGGGGGGGGGACAAAAACAGGTCAATTGTTTGTAAAGATAGGGAGTCATTCATAATGCAATGTATGTTAATGAGACTTCTACCAAGGAAAAAGTAGACAGGAGGGAGGACTTCGGGGGGGGGGGGACAAAAACAGGTCAATTGTTTGTAAAGATAGGGAGTCATTCATAATGCAATGTATGTTAATGAGACTTCTACCAAGGAAAAAGTAGACAGGAGGGAGGACTTCGGGGGGGAGGGGCACATGGGCAGTCTAGCAATCAAGAGTGTGAAGATAACAGCTAATTCATTATTAGGGTGGTACATGTTGGGATATTGCCAAGGGCCCCAAATCCGATCGAATTTATGGGGACAGTCATGAAGGTAATATGTGATTTGTTTCCATTCTTACGACAAACCAGATATAATAGTTTTTAGCTATTAGCAATTTAGCGGTTGTTAAAATATGAGAAAGTAGTTTGTTCATGGGCGGGTCTAAGTCTGGGAAAGGTCGGGATAGTAGGAATGACCATGGGTCCAAAGGAAGAGGGATGCTAGAGATGGAATTCAAAATGTTGTGAACTTTAGTCCAGAACAGGAAATTTGGGGACTAGTCCACCAAATATGAAGAAGGGTTCCTCTGTGTCCACATCCCCGCCAACATACAGGCATGGCCGAGGGAAACATCTTCGCTAACCTGTCAGGGGTATAGTACCACCTGTAATATAGTTTGTAAAACATCTTGAGTTGGGTTGAGAGAGCTTTTGGCAATACCTTCTCTTACTTCCTCCCAGCAGCTAGCATCTGAGGGTGGACCTAGGTCTCTCTCCCATTCCTGCTCATGGCGGGTCTGTGAAGTCGAGGAAGTTTCTACCAAAATACAATAAACAGAAGAGATTAGTCCGCTACATAGAGGATTGTTAGTGCAGAGAGATTCAAAGGGAGTGAGAGCACGTCTAACATCTGTTTGTGGCAGGGAAAGAAGGAAGTGTAGAATCTGGAAATATTCAAAGAAGGGAGGGGATAAGGAAGGGATTTTACCTTTGATGTCATCTAAGGATGCCAATTTTCTCCAGAACAAAAATTGTGTGCCCTGAAGACACCAGCAAGTCGCCATTGTGCAAAGCGAAGGGATGTTACCCCGGAGAGGAAAGCAGGGTTGTCCCACAAGGGGGTGAAAGGAGAACATAGGGAAGACAATTTGTATTGTCCAAGGGATTTGGTACATAGAGATAAAAATGGAGAGATGGAAAGGAATTTGTCAGAGTTTTGATAGGGCCTGTCCAGACCCCATAGGGAGGCCAACGAGTTGAGGCCTAAATAGGAGGCTTCCAAATCCAACCAGGCCAGACGACCTTTTGTAGCAAATGATGCCATCAGCTGACTCAGATGGCAGGCCATATACTAAACCTTAACATTGGGGAAGCCTCTGCCACCTCCAAAACGGGGGCGCCTGAGAACATGGAAGGCGATTCTCTGAGTATTGTCATTCCATACAATTTTTTTAAGAGAGGTCTGGAACATCTCTAAGAACCCTCTCTGGCACTTTAATAGATAGCGTTTGAAAGAGTTAGAGTTGGGGCAGAAAAGTCATTTTAATTGCTATAATTCTTCCCAGCCAGGAAATAATGATGGTTTTCCACTTAGCAAGATCCTGTTTTAGTTTATGTAAGAGACGTGGGTAGTTTTCAGAATATAAAAAAATCATACTGAGATGTGATGTATACGCCTAAATATTTAATCTTGCGGTCCTGCCATGTAAAATTATAGGAAGAGTGCAGGGTTTGCCTTAGGTCATCAGGTGAATGTAATAACATGGCTTCAGATTTGGTATAGTTAATTTTATAACCAGAAAGGACCTATAATTTCATATAAAGCAGGAAGAGACATTTGCGGTTGGGTAAGGCAGAGCAATACGTTGTCTGCAAACAATGAAATTTTATAGTCCCGAGGGCCCACTAATACCCCATGTACTCTATTAGAAAGTCTGACCATAGCAGCAAGGGGTTCTATAACCATGGCAATTACTAAGGGAGACAGGGGACGTCCTTGTCTTGTCCCATTGGATAGCGAGAAAGAGGCGGATAAGATCCCATTTGTAAGGACTTTAGCTATAGGTGATGAATAAAGGGCTGAGACCCCTGTTAGGAATTCCACAGTAAGTTTAAAAGCCTGTAATGTGTGGAGTAGAAAGGGCCATGAGATGCGATCAACCACCTTTCCGGCATCGAGAGAGAGCATAATGGCTGGGATGTGTCTACGGTTCAGTATTTGAATAATATCTATTGCTCTTCTAGAGTTGTCCCTGGCCTGACGTCCAGGAATGAAGCCCACCTGGTCGTAGTGGACCAGATCATGGAGAACACCATTAAGTCTAGTAGCTAAAATTTTAGCATAGATTTTTATATCTAAATTTAATAGTGAAATGGGTCTATAGCTAGCACATTCTGGTGGGTCTTTACCCTCCATGTGAATTACGATCACCTTGGCTTCTAACATCGTACTGGGGAAAGGGGTGGTATGTAACACAGCATTAAACAACACACCGAGATGAGGGACCAGGATAGGTGTACATTTTTTATAGTAGGAAACTGTAAAACCATCGGGTCCAGGAGCCTTCGAAGATTTTAAACCTTTCAGGATCGCAGTGATCTCATCATCAGAAATATCCCTATTCAGCTCCAGGGAGGCCTGAGGGGACAGTTTAGGCAAATGTGCGCCTTTTGTAGAATGTCCGACATGAGAATATCTGGTGGGGCCTGACCTCCATCTCCTGTTTTTAGATTATAAAGCGAGGAATAATACTCTTCACGATTAATATCACGAATAATATCTTTAGAGTTAAAGGATACTGACCCCGACTTAGTCTTGATGGCCAGAATATTATTTTGAGAAAGATGGGATCTAAGTCTAGACGCAAGTAATCTGTCAGCTTTATCACCTTTCTCGTAGAAAGTCTGTTTAAGTGTCTAAAAAGCCTTTGCTGTAAGCTCAGAAAGAGGAAGTGAAATGTCAGATCTAGCTTTCAGCAACAGCTCTAAGTTGACCTGTGTAGGAGACAGTTCAGAACGCCGCAAGTAGAAACTTCATTCAGCGATGCATACCAAGCAGCGGCAGCCACAAGTTCTGCCAGACTGCTGATAACCACTCCACTGTATCCATCTCTGCATCAGGCCCAGTCTGCTGATAACGACTGCACTGCATACATACATCTCTGCATCAGGCCCAGTCTGCTGCAGACCACATTTTCTACCATGATGAATCCATTCGGTTTATCTGTAATCTCATACCTCCCAACTTTCGAAGTTCTGCAAGCGGGACGATGCTCCTGCGCGCCGGAGGCACGTTGACATTTTCGGGGGGGGTGTGGTGGCCTAATTTGGGGCGTGGCCTATACTCGCGGCTCTTCCGTGAGGCCACACCCCCATTTTGCCGCTATGGGGGCATGACCCAGAGGCTCTGTGAGCCTCTAGCCATGCCCCAAGTCCCCTGGCTGCGGGAATAGACGCTGTGCGCATGCGCACAGCGTTTATTCCCCGCTGCTTAGCAGCTGACAGGGGGGACTCCCAACAGCCCCCCCACACCGCGGGACACTGCCGCCTGCGGGTGGGACATCGGGACAGGCCCTGACAATCGGGACTGTCCCGATAAAATCGGGACTGTTGGGAGGTATGGTAATCTAAGATCACTGTTTTCAGTCCAACACACAACCCAAATATCTGCTAATGTGCGGTTGCCTTTAATAAAATAATTTGCGATATCTTCTAGCTGTATTGCAAACTTGCTTATAATCAGTACCTTCATCAATTGTATGTAGTTTGAATCAGGGCAGGCACCACCACTAGGCAGCTTTAGGCATTTGCCTAGGGTGCCGCCCACTGCAGGGTGCCAGTTAGGAGCAGGTCCCCATGGATAGAGGTGAGCAGCAACTCCCCCCCCCCCCCCTGGAGCCACTTGGGGCATCACCCCCTGTGGAGTTACTCCACGGCCCTAGCCGCATCACACCTGCCCCCTCCCGTTGAACGTCGCAGCGGCCCACGCCGGGCACCAGAGCAGGTGAGCGCCGGTGTAGCGACAGAGCGACCTCCCCCATCTGGGGCGCTCCGGTGCCTTCCACCAGCCCTGGTTTGAATATAATGTCAACTTTGCAAAAGTTGACAGGGAAATTGTTGACAGTCTTTATTAAGGCTCAAATCCACTGAAAACGCTGTATCAACATGCCAATGGTGGACATAATATCCATGCTTACATCCACATCTATTATCAAGACTTTGAGGCAAATTACTTTTTAAATGGACAAAACCATGTGCACTGCAGGTTTGGCAAATGTTACTTGTTCAGAGAGAATTAGATTTGGGTGGGATTTTACTTCAAAGTGAGATCTATATTGCAGTGTAAAAATAAAGTAGTAAGTATTTTCCCTGCACAGAAATAAAATAAGTCACCCAAATCTAAATCACTCTGCACATGTTACATCTGCCCCACCTGCAGTGCACATAGTTCTGCCCATTTAAGAAGGAATTTGCCTCTGCGAGTGAACTAGAATGAAGGCCTTTGTAAAGCAAAGGATGTTTTGTACACATGCTTGTGTAACACTCTCTTTTATGAAAATCAACTCTAGTGGTGATTAATTACCTTCTTTTGCCTGTAGAGTAAAAGCAAATTGTTTTCTCCAGAAGTGTGGGCAACCATTCCCATTTTCATCAACATACTGAGCAAAAAGAAAGCCATGCATTTTCTTCTCTGTTTTGCTGTGGTTCGTGACTATTACTGCCATGGGTATGTCTTGTCCATAAAAGACTGTATCTTCTGATTGGATACTGAGGCACACAGGTGCATCTGCCTCTGATTGACCACTGGAGTTATAGCTGTCTGCAAATTTCTGGAATTCCTCCCAATGGTAAATGCTCCCTGTCAACAACAAACAAGACATCTATAACTGAAGAAAAAAAATCAGCCGAGTTCAGGTGGCACCCCAGCCCCGCACCCCATGAGCTCAGACCCTATTACATATCACTGCATGACTGCAGGGAGTCATTCCCATGCATTGTCCAGTTTAAAGGACACTTTCGATCTTCTTAAAATACCTGGTTTAATAAGTAATTATGGTAAGACCCTGTTCCATTTAAAATGAGAAATCCCCCAAAAGGTTGTCATCTTGCCACTTTTAAAAAGAAGTTATGCAATTATTATCTAGAATAAAAATGGACGTAAAAAAAGTGAAGCAAGAATTCCTAAATGTCTTCCAGCACTCTAGTTTTATACTTTGCCTTTGTACAAATTTGGTAATGGTACCATGCCAATATTCCCTTGTAAAGTAAAGCATCTGTTGGTAGCTGGGACCATACAGTAGGGGGACTTTTATTGGAGATGTCGCTGCAATCCCCCCTTGAGAAAGGGCACATGGTCTTGTCCATAAGCGAAAAATGTGCTTTGAATTAGGCTGAGAACATATATAGGGGGTGATTCAGACCATAGCGGGCCAAATTCGATCCCCTGGCTGATGCTGCTGGTCTGCGCATGTGCGAATATGTGCATGTGCAAACCCCCTGTGTGAACGCTTTCAGCAAATTTCACACTCGCCGAGACGTCCATTCAGTGAAGGGAGGGCAGGAGCCGGAAGCAAGTGAATGCCCAGCATCTTATGGGTGCGCCCATAGAAACGCTGGGCATTCCCCTGTGCATGCGGGTATGTTGATGCCTACTTGAGACCGACGGCTAACGTCACGTGACGTAATCGACTGCCCTGAATTCGGAGGACAACGTTGAAATGGAAAGTCAGCCCAGTCTGACTTCATTACGAACGGAGGAAAAATCATTCGATGGTGTGCAACGATGGAATGATTTTTCCTTTGTGAAGCTGTAAGCGTACACATCCACTCGCATGCAAATGCAGGCATTTGCTCGGTGGGTGGGAGAGGGGGGTGGTACATGCTGCCTAGCGAACAGGGCTGAATCAGGCCCATAGTATATTCAACTGCACTTAAATTTGGCCTGTGATGCTTTGTCATACAATACTGGACCAGCATTAGTGCAGCCTAATCCCCGATGACAAACATATGAGCTTGGAGCTGGTGCTATCACTAGATGACCGGAGGGAGACATGTACCGGACCCGGAGCCTCCAAAGGGCCACGATGCATACACCATGAGCCCAAAGTAAAGGCCCCCATAAACTAGGTAATCTGGGCACTTTTCCTGCGATTTGCAGTGACCAATCACAGGAAAAGAGGTCAAAGTACAGGTGAATGACAGCAGGTCCAATGCGATGCATGTCGTCCGATGCCTATGAGTGGCACTGGCTGCTTGTGAGCAGGGCAGATGAGTATACTATATATGCTCTGGGCCTAATTCAGATTGATTGCAAAGCACATTTTTTCTGTAATGGACAAAACCACGTGCATACCTCCCAACTGTCCCGCTAAACGCTGGAACGCGGCTGAAAATGGAGCACGGCTTAATTTGCATAAGCAGCACACTCATTTACATACGCCACGCCCCCTTTTCGGGCTTGTCCCCATTCTGGTATTAGTAATGTTGGGAGGTATGCGTGTGCAGTGCAGGTGGGGCAAATGTAACAGGTGCAGAGAGAGTTAGGTTTGGGTGGGGTGTGTTAAAACTGAAATCTAAATTGTAGTGTAAAAAAAAAAAAAGCAGCCAGTACCCTGCACAGCGAACGCTCTCTCTGCACATGCTACATCTGCCCCACCTGCAGTGCAGCATGGTTTAGTCCATTAGAGATTTTTTTATTTGCTATGTAACACGCACAAAGTTTTACTAATGAATAATGTCATAAATCAAGTAACTCACTTGAAAGACACAAAATATATTCTATAGCACTAAATAAACATACTTTATGTGGATAATGGTTTTTGACATACTGTATCAGGTAAATAAGGCAACATTTCTCATTTAGGGCTAAGCATTTGCAGCACATCTCCCCACACATCGCATTGATACTATTGCATATGTGATATATGCGATTTAGTACTGCAAAGGACAACTCTTCCGTTAAGAACAGCCCTTTGCAATGCCAGGACTTCCGGGTTTCAGCCTCGAGAATCTCCCTGTTTATGTGCAGAGGGACATGGCGGCTGCAGGGGGTGTTGTGGTGGGGTATCCCTCTCATGAAGAATGTGAACCAAATGCCCATAGGCTTCTATAGGGTAATGCCAGCAAAAGCTTGTGTAACTGGGCTTAGTACATATGAAAAATGCAGCCAAAAACTTGTTTTCTGACTTTTTCCTGTATTTTCCTTATTTGCCCTTTGTCTCCAGGGGCCTTATTTTGGTTCATTCTTTCTGACAAAATCCTTCTTAGATGGAAAAAACCATGTGCACTGCAGGGGGGCAGATGTAACATGTGCAGAGAGAATTAGATTTGGGTGAGTAATTTTGTTTCTGTGCAGGGAAAATACTGACTGCTTTATTTTTACACTGCAATATAGATCTCACTTTGAAGAAAAACCCCACCCAAATCTAATTCTCTCTGCACATGTTACATCTGCCCCACCTGCAGTGCACATGGTTTTGCCCATCTAAGAAGGATTTTGTCAGAAAGAATGAACTAGAATAACCCCCCAAGTCTTTTTAAGCAGATTTCAATTTAGGGCATACTGAAAGGTCCAACGGTAAATGCAATGGCATGACTGTGCCTGTTTGCTAACAGTTAAGTGCACAGTTCGGTTACCATGGTTATTAATTCTCCAGTGTTTTATTCAGATAAGAGATATTCACAAAATAGCCAAGTAGAGGTTTTCAGTAATAAAAGTTGTATTTAAAAATTGTTTGCAAAATCTTAATTTGTAAAATGTTATGTTTTTTTTTTAATTGAATATACTTTGGGGTTGATTTAGACCCACTGACTAGTGAGCAGGTAACCGCCGCCCAATGCCCCCCTCGTGCCGTCCGCATCCCCTTGGTAATATGCGACAGGATTTGTCCGAGAACACATACCCTCGCATGCAGCCAAAGGGGACATTGGATTCGACGACCATCGAATGCTTTCTCTCCCCTTCGGAAATAAATGTCAGTCTAAACCGACTTTTATTTCCAACGCTGATCACCAGAGACGGAGTGGGCACTGATGTCAGCCGCCCAGCCTGAGCAGAGAACACTACGCCTGCGTTCAAAGGGGAACACCCAGCGTTTTCATGGGGATGCCCATAAAAACGCTGTCCATTCTCCTGCAGTCACCCCCCTCCCAGCCTACCAGCGAGGGTGATACTTGTTGAAGGCATTTGCACAGGGTGTCTGCATATGCGCAAATGCACATATGGGCACAGCGGCGTAACTATAGCACCGCAGCCCCCGCCACCGCGGGGGGGGCACTGTGCATGTGGGGGCGCCGGGGGCTGCGGTGCTATAGTTACACCCCCCCCCCCAATCCCCCGCAGACTTACCTATCTTGCTGGTCCCGGCGGCTCCGTTCTTCTGCTGAGGACCACCACAAAATGGCCACCCCCATATAGCACACAGTTCTCTGAAACTGTCTGCTGTATGGGGGCGGCCATTTTGTGGTGGTCCTCAGCAGAAGAAGAACGGAGCCGCCGGGACCAGCGCGATAGGTAAGGCTGCAGGGGATTGGGGGGGGGGGGGGGGGTTTTGCATGGGCGGCGGGGGATTGGGGGTGCGGGGGACTGCGGGGCGGGGGGACGCCCCCCCCTAACGGCGGGGTGGCGCCCAAAACTTAGTTACGCCACTGTATGGGCAGACACCCTACCATCAGAACAGGGTCAAATTCTCCTTGTTCCGATCAAACCTGAATCAAGCCCTATGAGACAAATTGCTTCTCTGTTAGATTTACTGCCAGACTTTGAAATTATGACAGTATTTATATGGTAATTGCAAAAACAATTCCATCCGCTTTTGTTACAAAATGTTTCTGAATGTATATATGATGTCATGACAGGAAATGTAATAATTCGCTTACATTTGTGAACATCACTGGGTAATACTTCAATAGTCTGGGAGCCAGTGATGACACCAAGCTTGTCACTCTGCATCTGCACAAGCAGCCTTCTGGTACCCACTTGTGTTGGAGTGATGGTAAGTGGGTAGAGTAAATTGCCATCTGACAGCACATCTCTGCACCTGAAAATAATATTCAAAGCAAATAATATGCATACATTGTAACATTCCTGACATTAGTGATACTGTCCTGATTTGAGGATGTGTTGATCAAATGTAGTTGTATTTTGGAATGATGGTTTGAGGCTGTCATGAACCAGAAGAGGAGATTATTTTGTCTTGGTTTTCCGCTTTTAATGCTGATAGGGAATCTCACATGAAAAACGTATTTTAGAGTAGGTAAGACTAGTTTGGACTAGATATTTACTTAAAATTACCTGTAGATCTGCTCTTTGTGCAGCAGTCCTTTTCCTGTTACCCTAATTACACATTTCCCCAGAGTCTCTTTCAGAGGGTTCGGTAAAGCCACCATTGCTGTTATTGGCTGAAACTGCAGTGAGACCTTTGGCATCTGCAAAAAAAAAAATCTGACCTCAGACAAACTTAAGCAATATTGGTCCTCAGTGGCGGCTCTTACCTCTGTGTAGGAGGGTGGCTGCTAAAATGTCTCCTCCGCTGATGCCGATACCTGCTTCTCCCTGGTTCTGTTCCCAACCCCCGTAGTGTTTACGGGACCAGCGAATGCACAGTAGCTTCTTCGGTACTGCGCATGCACTGGTCCCCAGCCTCTACGGGCTGCTTCAGCAGCAGTCCATAGAAGCATATTCACAGCCCCAGGTCCTCTGTACTGTGCATACTCAGAACACGTTTTTATGGGCTTCAGCCGCAGTAGCCCAAAGAGGCATCTCGGAGGGAGGGAACACCTCCCAATGGGACTGCCTTGGGTGACTGGCAGGTCAAACTTCCAATAGGAAGTCACTGCTAGTCACAATGAAGCCAGTGCAGTCTCACAGACTGCATATGGCTTCACATTGGCGGATTTTACCTGGTTAAAACCATAGGGTAACATACGTAAAAACCACCACTGTTTGTCCAGTAATCTTCCATGGTGGGACCATGTGTATCATAGAAGACAGAGAGATGAGTCAACTTTAGAGCTGTTTCTTTATACTGTAACTAAAGCATATCAACTAAGATGAAGCAACTTTTATATATTCAACAATTAACCTTGATCTGACCAACTGACTTTTCTAATGTACTGTATATGAATCTGTATCCCAAATAGCATAGCATTAATTATCCGCTCTTACAGTTATTCAGTACTAGAAAAGGAAATTTGTTTGAATTTCACCAGTTCAATGGCTACAAACATGACAGCGGTACCGTGTGTTTGCAATCGCAATTAAGAATTAAGCTTTGCAAAAAAAAAAAAATTAAGAATATTTTTTATTAATAAGATTTTATTTTACATTTTTCCTTGAACATGGACAATTTGTGTTCACAATTGAATTGTACAAAATATAACTTAATGGATCACGAGGACATACGCTGAAACTGTAGAGTAGTAGGTTTAAGGAAAAATTACTTCGCAGATAGGGTTCGGATTATGTGGAGCAGCCTCCCGAAAGAGGTGGTAGGTCATTGGCTTGCTGAGGGCTATTCAATTAACCCCAATGAGCCTGTACGTGCTGCAATTTATCAGGGATTTTATTTCTCCTGCCTCAGGAAGGCTAGTCTGCTTATCAGGCAGGCTATGCAAAATCCCCAAAAGCAGCTCAGTTTCAGCTGAAAATGGGGCTGCTTTGTGGGATTTTGCTTAGCCTATGGCCGAAATTACAGGTTTCACTAAATTGTGGGTTTTTTGGACAAAATTGTTTATTTTTTTGTGGTTCTTATCTGCTCTCAAATTCTGTGTTTCTATATAAATTTAAAATTGATTGTGTGAGACTTGGTTCAGCATCGTTAAACCTGTAATGGACCCTACACAAAGCGATTCTGGGGTATTTTCTAAGCAATCTCACTAGTTCGCTTAGAAAACTTCCCAACACCGCTCTGTGTGTAGGGATATAGCGATAGTGATATGTGGCCCCATGCTTTGCTATCACCCAGTGATTAGTATCCAGCATGTTGGATAAATCTATAATTGTCTGTGTCAGGGTCAGTGTTCTCACCGGAGAAGATCGCTCTTGACAGATCGCTCAGCATACACATCACTATGCAGCGCAGTGTGCTGAGCGATCTAGCATCGCTCAGAACATTCATCTCCCTGTTGTCATGACCGGAGGACTGGGTGGGTTCATGTTATGCTCAGGAACTACTTGAGGACCAGATGTTGTAGGGTTAAAACAAGCTGGTTTTATTTTTGAAGGTTTCATAAATGGAAAGCAAATCACTTATTCAAATTACAGCTTTGAAATAACTCACGAAGTACTAGGTGGGATAGCAGAGGTCTGAGTCACGGAGAAGAGGGGCTTTGGTGGGTTGACGAGGTGGTATGGTGAGAGAATGGAGTAGATGGAAGGACAAAGGAATCCAGCAATCAGGCACGGGAAAGACGTAGGTGATGGACCAAATGAGTTTATAAAAAAAGACTGCGGTTGAAAACTGATGGGTACCAAGGCAGCATGCCACAGGGCCCAGGCAGCCAATACCGGATACACGGACTGGAGGCAAAAAGAGGCAGCAGCAATAGGGTCAGAATTCCAGAGTCAGTTTGCAGGGCGGACTGAACTGTGAGCAGCAAAGATCAGAGAGTACCAGAAGTATCCAACTGCACACCAGAAGTATCCAACTGCACACGGCTAGAAGACTTTTGCACTGACATTGGTTTACCAGGGCAGATCTCCTAAATACATAGTGGGCAGCTGCCATTGGCTAGACAGTGCAGGGAGGCAGGAAACTTTAACCTGGCGGCCAATCTGCTTTTTTCCCACTTCCAAGATTGCAGCAGCGGCCTCCCTGCGCCGCCAGGACCCATGGGAACCTGCCCCAGCGTGCTGCACTCCCCAGCCGACCCAGACCTGGACCCAACATGGCGCCAGGACACCAGATGCAGCACGGACAGGCGGTGGCAGGCATGGAGGGGTGACTACCGACCCTCCATGTCCCGCCGCGGCTGTCAAAGACTGCTTTGTAACCCTCCGATGTCGTATTATTTCGCATTAACAGCCGTATATACGGCCGCTAATACGAATTCCTACAGGCACTCTGCACGGATCAGTCAGATCCATGCAGGCTGCAGTGTGTAAAAAAAAATAGAAAATAAATAAATAAAAAATCGGCGTGGGGTCCCCCCCATAATAAAAAAAATCAGGTAACCAGACAAATAGGGGTTCCCCGATTTTTTAAAACCAGCCCCAGGCTGCAGGTCCGGGGCTGGTTCCCAAAATACGGGGGACAAAATGAGTAGGGGTCCCGCATATTTTAAGAACCAGCCCCAGGCCAAACCAGCCAGCAGGGTAATGCCACAGCCGGGGGGAGACTTTTTATACAAGTCCCCCCGGCCAAAGCATTCAGCCCTCTGACCGGTCAGCCTGGCCAGGGGTCCTGGGGGAGTGGGGACCCCCCCAATAAAGGGGTCCCCCCCCTCCAAGACTTACCTGACCAGGCTGAAGCCTGGTGCTGTCCCCGTCGACCCTGTGCAGTGGTCACTGGACTGATTCAGTGTAAAAAATAGAATAAAAACTATTGTCTTTTACTGTGGAACTATGAGTCCCAGCAAGCCTCCCCCGCAAGCTGGGACTTGGAGAACCACAAGTCCCAGCCTGTAGGGCATTAAAGGGCCCGCTGGCACTTGTAGTTCCACAGTTTAAAAAATAGTCAAATAAACACACACTGACACACAGTAAAAATAAAACTTTAATACATCCAAAGCCCATACATATTGATACTTACCTATCTTGAGCCCGTAGGTAAGTCCCTGGGTCTTGGTCCGGTGTCCTGTACTGGTCCGGATCCATGTCAGCATTCGGCTCCATGTCGATGTCCATGTTGGCGTCCATCCGGGTCCGAAGAAATCCATGGGGGACCTGTGGAAGGAAATCCAACTCACCCAGGTCCTCCTGTGAAGATCTGTCATCTTGATCCGCCGTAGTCCTGGTCTTCTGTCATCTTCTGTGACATGCCGGCGATTCCTGCAGCTCCCGCATCAGACTGTGGAGAGGCACAGAGATCTTTCATCTTCCGCGCCTCTCCACTGAATGATTCTATTGGTCGCTAGGCGGCCAATCAGGACTTTTTTTTTGTAAATTTCCCCCATAATGTCTACTACATAACACACTATTCACTATGTTGTTCATTATTTGGGTACTTATGTAGTATCTGGGCTGCCGATTTTTTGATTGTATGCCTTAAGTTAAGGCATACAATCAGATGCGATGCGATGCGATATCGCATCGCATCGCATACGATGCGATGCGATGCGATGCGATGCGATGCGATGACCCGATTTTTCCATAGGATTCAATGTTAAAATGGACTGAGTCCATTTTAACATGGAATTCAATGGGAAAAAGGGGTCCTTTTCATACCCCTACTATCCAAGTGGGCATGGAGTTGGATATAAACCTGTGGCGAGCGTAGTGAGCCACCGAGCCCGAAGCGTGGCGAGCGAAGCGAGCCCCGCGAGGGGACGGTATTCTGTGTCCCCTCGCGGGGCTCGCTACGCTCGCCACGCTTCGGGCTCGGTGGCTCGCTACGCTCGCCACAGGTTTATATCCAACTCCATGTCCACTTGGATAGTAGGGGTATGAAAAGGACCCCTTTTTCCCATTGAATTCCATGTTAAAATGGACTCAGTCCATTTTAACATTGAATCCTATGGAAAAATCGGGTCCATCGCATCGCATCGCATCGCATGCGATTTGTTCGGGTGCGATGCGATGCGATGCGATGCGATGGACCCGATTTCAAAATCGGCAGCCCAGTTACTACATAAGTACCATTATTTGTATTATTATTATTATTATTATTATTATTATTATTATTATTTTTTTGTGTGGGGGGTGTTGGGTGGAGTGGAGTTTCCAGTGAGCTTTAAACTTCTAAGCTTTTTTATACCTTATCACAGTAATAAATGAGCCTAAATAATTGTCACTAAGACAGCTACTTTTTTTTTTTGATGAATTCTAATTTGTTGTAGTGTGATGCTGGGTACATACCATCAATTCCCGTCAATTTCATTTGCAATTTTTCAAATGACTGTATGTAAATTGGGCATGTTTTAGATCCGATTCCGATCCGATGCGCGTCCCTGCTGGTAGTTTGGTCTTTTTGGAGATCCTACCTGCTGCAGTCAGGATTTCCAAAAGATCCCTTCAACTGGGTACAGATCGTGATCGGATTGTATGCAGATCATGGCCCTTATTCAAATCTGATTGCAGTACAAATTTGTTTGGAAAATGGGCAAAACCATGTGCACTGCAGTTGGGGCAGATGTACTGTAAGTTATTTTGTTTCTGTGCAGGGTAAATGCTGGCTGCATTATTTTTACACTGCAATGTAGATTTCAGTTTCAACACACCCCACCCAAATCTAACTCTCTCTGCACATGTTACATCTGCCCCACCTGCAGTGCACATGGTTTTGCCCATTTTGAGAACAAATTTGTACTGCGATCAGATCTGAATAAGGGATCATGTGTATAAGGTGTGCTCTAACAGATCGTGCGACCATCGTACGATCATCTCACGATCTGCTCACATTCATGATTGTTCTGGTGTGTACCCTACATAAGTACATTTCTATTCAACTTCCACTCCTTTAGTAGTGCACTGTCCCTGCTATAATCTCTGCATTTACCTGAATAGTCAAGGCTGGTTTGCATGCAGTCACATCCTGTTCTGCCAGGGCTAAGCTGCCAGTTTCACTTTTGGGTTCTTTGGCCAGAGCTGTGACTCTCAATAGGTTATTATCCAACAGCTTTGTCTTGTACAGCGAATAGTTAATCCGTCCAGACACACTCCTCTCTGCAAAATCAAACCAAGATTAATTCTTTCCTCACATCACAAATGGTGTGCACAGATGGTCTAATGGTTAGCATTACTGCCTCACCACACTGAGGCAATGGGTTCGATTCCCACCATGGCCCTAACTGTGCGGGTCTGTATATGCTCACCGTGCTTGCCTGGGTTTCCTCTGGGTACTCCAGTTTCCTCCCATAAGCCAAAAATATATTGGTCGGCTAATTTGCTCCTAACAAAATTCACCCTAGAATGTCTGTGTGTGTGTGCATGTACATGTGGTAGGGAACATAGAGTGTTCGCTCCACTGGGGCAGGGACTCATGTGAGTGTTCAGCTATTCTCTGTAAAGCGCTACAGAATATGTGTGCTATATAAATAACTGGTAATAAATAATAATAAATTAATGGTCTATACTAATACAGTAGCTTAACAATCATTTTAAAACCAAATGTTTTTATTCTTCCACTGCACTTTCTATCACAAACTAATATGCCATTATTCATCATGTTACAATACAGTGCTGTAGTTAGACATTTTGGTGTCATTTTGCCATAAAAGGAATTGGTTGCCCCAGCGAGCCTATCCCCCCCCCCCCCCCCTATGTTGCTAAGGAGTGTCAGATAGTCACATGACTAAATTATTCAACTATTATTTAGGATAAAACCAGATATCTATGGGTGAATCTACTAAAATTGTTCGGTTGAAGATAGGATGTTACCCATAGCAACCAATCAGATTAAATGATCTTCTAGAAGGTTCTAAATAAATAAGTAGAATCTGATTGGTTGCTATGAGCAACAGAACTCCCATCTTGGTGAATTTACCACAAAGTGTCAGGAGCTATACTAGTAAATTGTGGTACAGGTTTATATGAGGCTGAATATAATTTGAGTCTGACATAGTCCGTAAAGGTTAATATTTTGACCACGTCGGGCAGTTTCGGTTGGTTGTGTTTTCAGTGACAACTGTTCCAGCAATTCATGAATGGGTAACATAAGACAGATTTCAGATAGAGACTTTTGACTATCTGAATTTCAAGAGGGTCCATTCCAGGCCCTTCAAAGATATTGGGGTCCGCACACGTGGAGATGTGCTGCGAGAGCGTTATGAGCAATACTAGATCGCTCAGAACACTCAGCATCGCTCAGCAAACAGTGCTGCATAACGATGTGCGCTAAGCAATCTGTCAGGGCCAGTGTTCTCCTCTGAGAACACTGGCCCTGACCCCAGCGATGAACTAGATTTCTCCAGCATGCTGGATATTAATCACCATGGCGATAGTGACGAGTGGGGCCCCTAAACAAGGAGCAATGTAGGGGCATTTTCTAAGCAATCTAGTGAGAACGTAAGAAAATGCCTGGGGATCGCCATGTATGTAGGCCCCATTAGAGCCATGAAGCAATCCACACCTGTCTGGGATAGTAGTATTGCTCATCCTCTCGTCTTGTGATGTCAATCTCTTGTTGCACAGTTTTACACCCTTGACTACAATCCATTGTTTAATTAAATTAGGTACTTGTGTAATATCTGGGCGCCCGATTTTTTTATTGCATCGCATGCAATATAGTGGCATGCGATGCAATTTTTCATTGTAAAGACCCAATTTTATATTTTATAGTCACCCATGGGTGATTTCATACCCCCACTATCCAACTACGCATGGAGTCGATTTTATATAGTGTGGCGAGCGCAGTGAGCCACCGAGCCCGAAGCGTGGCGAGGGGACGCAGAATACATGTAAAGTAATCCGCGTCCCCTCACGGGGCTCGCCACGCTTCGGACTCGGTGGCTCGCTGCGCTCGCCACACTATATAAAATCGACTCCATGCGTAGTACGATAGTGGGGGTATGAAATCACCCATGGGTGACTATACAATTAAAATCTGGTCTTTACAATGAAAAATCGCATCGCATGCCTTAAGTAGTGGCATGCAATGATAAAATCGGGCACCCAGATAATACACAAGTACCTTAAATTATTGTGATCTTCTTCAGTGCACTTTTCAGAGCACTCTTATTTCCACTCTGTTTTCTTCTACAGCCAAAGATCATCCAGACACCGTTAGATCTGTAGGAACCACCTACTACAAGTAATGCAGCATCCTGTTAAACCAGACCAGGTACAAGGGTTTCATATGAAAAATCTGATACAATCTAGCGTGTCTGACTTACCTTCCCCTGCCATAAGGTGGAAGTCAAACTTCTCACTCCAAAATTGTTCCTGTGTGATGCCATAATCATTTGCAGTCTGAGCACTGAGCACAAGCTCCAGGTCCTTCTCCTCTGCGCATACATTGCTCACTGTCACAGTAACACTTATGTCTTCTCCAAACAGCTGAGCATTCTGGGATATGATGGACACAAATATGGGGCTAAGGAACATATGGTTGTTCTCACTCAATTGCTGATTTTTTAATATAAGTTGCTTTGCTCTTTGAACAGCTCTATATTCTTCTGTGGAACCTATTATGAGGCACAACAATAAGGTAGGCAACGTGATAATAATTATGTTTGGCATTTTATATTTTAAAGTTCAATTATTCAAATAACTTCTATGCAATATTCCAGTATGTGTAAAGCCGGGTACACACTAGTGGATGTACCCGGCAAAATTGGCGGCAGGGGGACCTGGCACAGTGCCGGCATTGGCAAGTGCATACACACTTGCCGATGCAGGCAGGGCAACGACGGGAAGGGCAGGGATCATGCTGCAGCAGCTTGGCCCTCATTACTGAGGCCCTCCCTTCTATGTAATGAACAGAGAAGGAAAGGGGTCATTAGCGATGTGCAGGAGGCTGCATTGTTAATGATACTGAGTGTACACACAAGACGAGATGGTAATAGATATTGCTCAGAATGGCCCTGATTCTGGTTCACTTGCACAAGCAAATTCTTTCTCTAATGGACAAAACCATGTGCACTGCCGGTGGGGCAGATGCAACATGTTCAGAATGCAGCATGGCAGGATGTGTTCAGTAGCATACCATGTTGCATTCAGTAGCATTGCATTGTTAGCGATATCTTATGGTTGACTCTGTAGAAAGGACGACCAGAGGATGTTTCCTGTGCCTGTGTTAGCGCACAAATCGTGCATACACACTTAACAATATGACCAATTTGTTGTTCCGATTTGGTTGAAAACTAGGCCCAATATTGTGCACCATCCATTAGAACCGATGGAATAAATTTGTTTCATAGTAACTGATTCCACACCTACTTTCTCCCGAAAAATGCATGCCATCTATGGATTTCATCTCTGGATATTTTATTATGGATATGATTTACCTGTCCCCCAAATTAGCCATTTACATTTTTAGAGGCTCAGTACTGTTGTATCAGTGTAACACAGAATCAGCGTAACACTGGCAAAGAGAAGCAGCACCCAGCAGGTGGAACATCCAGTGTCAACATTCTTCATTCACTATGCTCGCTGAGTTAAAAGACTTTTAAAATCAAGTTAAAATACTTCTTAAATAAATACTTGCTTAGCCTTGTAATTTTGGGACATCTAGTGACTATGAGGATTATTCAGACCTGATTGCTGCTGTGCGAATTTGCAGAAGTCTGCGATCAGATAAGTCTGCAAATGACTTACGAAAATATTGCCGATCGCCGGCCAGCTGCAAATCCATATGCTACTTACAATCAAATGATTTTCCCAGTCTGTGCAAATGTGAGTAACTCTGACCCTTCCACAAATTTGTGGCAGAAACAGGCTGATTGAGGCCAGAGCCGACACGCCTGCGGTTTTTCTGTCACTCCCAAAAAACAGCCGATTAACACCCCCAAACAAAGACTTCCTATCAATCAAACTATGGGCAAATGTTGGTCTTACCTCTACAAATGGGAACAAATGTAGAGGTAAGTCACCATGTTGGTCAGGAACTTGCATCCCCCAGCAGTATAACCATGGTTATGTCCATAGTCTCTCAAACATATATTGCATATAGGGGGTTATTTAACATGTGCAGAGAGACTTAGATTTGGGTGGGGTTTGTACTTCAAACTGATATCTATGTCGCAGTGTTAAAATAAAGCAGCCAGTATGTACCCTGCACAGAAACAATAAAACACCCACATCTAACTCTCTCTGCACATTACATCAGCCCCACCTGCAGTGCACATGGTTTTTTCAATTAGAGAGTGATTGTGCCTTTGCGAGTGAACCAGAATAACTACCATAGTTGTGCTTGAATAACTATTCCTAAAAAGCTTCTTTGATCTATAGACAGTGACCATCCAGTACTGAAGGAAACAGAACCAATCTTTCTGCAGGTTGCTTTGCCAGGATTTAATTGGAACAACTTCCGGAACTAACTTCTCTAAACCATAGGGGAACGCATCTTCTACTAGGCAGATGAGGGGTAATAACTGTGGTTCTGCAAAAGCAGTGCCAACATAGAGGACATTGGGTCATTGTTTGTAATAAGCAACAGCTGAACATCATGAGCTGTTGTTTTTAAATGACCAGACAAACATGCAGCGGTGGATTTAGGAGTCAGGGCGCCCCTAAGCACAATAATACAGGGACACAATAAGAATTTGCAGATTAATTTGATGTGTGCCATGCACACTGCGACCCAGATGCATGCACTATACTTTCATAATCGATCGCCTTGCAAATTCACACAACAGCGATCAGGTCTGAATAACCCCTATGCAAAACAGTACTTGGCAACAATATATAATTGCTAGGAGATATTTATTTTGATTTATTTTAAGAACAATCACCAGTCTGTGTTGTACAATGGCGTTTGACACAAATAATACTCACCTTTTGGGTATTTGTAGTCATGGGTTATATCATTTTGAAACTCGCTTCCGATGCTCTTTGTACTGATTCCATCTCCTACATGCCTGGCATTGCTGAATGCCTTACTGAAATATCCATTTGAGTTTCGCACCAAGACCGCACAGTCTGTGAACACCTTGGAGAAGATAAGCTTTGTGTCATAATTGATTTCCACACGCCCTTCCTTGATGGCTTTCACTGGGGCAGGACCACAACCGTACAAAGCACCTGTAATTGTAGGACAAGCAGATGTAAAGGTAATATCTTAAGGAGCTATTGCACTTGGATAATACTCCAATATACACTATTACCATTACAGAAGAATAGTTCCTAATTGTTTAATAGAAGCTGTCATACACATTCATATGGATGGGATGTGGTCAGAATCTCAGCAATCGAGGCCCGACAGAATACTTAATTAATGTTTACTGTATCTGTGTGTGTGTGTGTATGTGTGCGTATCATTTGCCAATATGAGCAAATGTCATACTATCAAATGAGCAAATGTCATACTATCAATTTATTGCAGTGTTTCTTTTTAGTAAAAACTAATGTTTTTGCTCCATATTATATTCAGATTTTTAATAGTCTACTGCAGTGGTGCTCAACCGCGGTCCTCAAGGCACACCAACAGTCCAGATTGGATGACTATCCAGGCTTAGGCACAGGTGACTTAAATTGTACCTGTCAGCATGATTATATCATCCTTGAATAAGCAAGGATAACCATAAAACCTGGACTGTTAGTGTGCCTTGAGGACCACTGGTCTACTTTAACCTATAGTCATACCTGCATTCTAAATAATTAAATGAAAATGTCTACATAGGGCTAATTAAGGCTGGCTCACTTATGCGCTCCAACAAGCAGTTTCCCGATTGTTGGGAAACTGTGCACACACAGGGCCTATTGTGCGTAGAACATCTCTGCCTCTTCATGGGAAGAAATGGGGCAGGAAAGGCTGGTGTTCAGGAAAAGTGGGTCATGTCAAACCCATTTCCCTGGTGTGAAGATGGCAAGGACTGTGTTGCGATTGCAGTTTCCTTGGCCTTGCAATGTCCCCTGCAACGGCAAATCTGAGGAAGGTCTAACAGTCTGCAGTCACAAGATGAATAGCAATCGCATTGCAGTTTTTACACATGCAGGCATGAGATGGAGTGCGCCTCTTCCTGCATTTGCATTGCTTAGCATATATGATCCATACTGACTTAGGCAATTGTCTTTGAAATACATATTACTTCTGAGTACACATGTGTGGATCTATATATACAGTAATATATATCAATTTATCAGATCTTAGTCTCCACCTCCTCCTATGCATGGCTCCACCCACTTTGACCCTGTTCTGGATGCTGCTGTTGACATCCTGACCATTCATATTGTGACTGCTGGGATTCTGCAACCAACCCATATGAATATCTACATAGAAATCTATGTCAGTTACATGGATCTCTTTAGCAGAAAAAATAAATAAAGGTACCTGTTTCCAAGCCCGGCACCCGTCGTGGGTCATCGCATACCTTAAGTTAAGGTATGCGATGGATGCGACCGACGCAATTTTAGGGCTATTTTTAGCCTTTTTCCCGACAATTAAAAAATCGCGTTCATCGCATGCCTTAACCCCACGATGAACGCCAACCCGAAGCATGGCGAGCACACCGAGCTCGCGAGGGGCGGCGGTACGTGTCCTCCGACCTTTTCATACCCCCACTATCCACGTTCGCGTGGAGTTGTTTTTATATAGTGTGGCGAGCGCAGCAAACCACCGAGCCCGAAGCGTGGCGAGCACAGCGAGCCCCGCGAGGAGACGCGTAATACCTGTAAAGTAATGCGCGTCCCCTCGCAGGGGCACGCTTCGGGCTCGGTGGCTCACTGTGCTCGCCACACTATTTCAAATCAACTCCACGCTGACGTGGATAGTGGGGGTATGAAAAGGTCGGAGGACGTGTACCGCCGCCCCTCGCGGGCTCGCTGCACTCGCCACACTTCGGGTTGGCGTTCATCGTGGGGTGGCGTTAACAATGGGGGGGCATTTGACCCATTAGGGTGGGGATACAATGAAAATTGGGGTCTTGGGGGCATTTAACATTGGGGCCAATGTAAAATCGGGTCTCAGGGACCATTTTACATTGGTTCCAATGTAAAAATTGCGTCGATCGCATCGCATGCGATTTGGTTACATGCGATGCGATCGACGCGATTTTTTAGGACCCGATGGATACAATTTTTATCTCTGGCGCCGTGCTAGGAAACAAGTACCTAAATAAACTCTTAATAGTATTTTTATTACCAAATGTGCTGTGAGACTAATATTTGCAGTTAGTAAATTACCTTTTATTGAAAAGTTGTGCAATATATACTGTATTACTTATAATTCTAATAATTTCATTTTTGCAATAACTTATGTTATTACCATTATATTTCTGTTGAGCAGTAGCATCAAGAACCTGCCATCCACTGAATCCTTTAGGGAGATCTCTCCTCTCCATCCAACACTCATTCCACACATGAAAATGCCTGTAAGATGAAATTGCATTACACAAGAAGCCAGTTGGTCACTGATTTGTCAACAAAGTGACAGTATGGACTTTAGGAGAAGAAGTGGGAACCCTGTGGTACACTACATATGTTTTCAAATGTATTGGCTAGTATGGCAACAAATGTAGAGGTAAGTCGGCATGTTAGCCAGGAACTTGCAACCCTCAGCAGTATAGCCATGGTTATGTCCACAGTCCCTCAAAAATATAGTGCATGTAGTTTATGTGGTTGAATTACAAATACTAAACAGCTTCTTAGTTCTATAGACAGTGACCATCCAGTACTGAAGGAAACAGAACCAATCTTTGTCCAGGCTGCTTCCCCAGGATTTAACAACTAACTTCCTAAAACCACAGGGGAATCCAACTTCTACTGAAACTGAGCAGCAAAGGGAAAATCTACATCACGGTGGTTCTGCAAAATTAGTGCCAACATAGAAGATCATGGAGTGCACCTTGTGTGCATGAAGTGACATAAGTTTTATGGCCTATGCATGAAATGTATTCCAGGAGCACTCGGCAACAGGGGATGGGGTGTTTTGTTTTTCTGAAGGTCGGATTGGCCGATGTATATTAGGCTGTTATTGGTTAGGATTTGTTATGGGTGGGGATTAAGGTTAGGATCATGGGAGATTCTAGAATATTCTGCCTCTTTGATTTCAAACGTTGGACTGATAAGTACTGTGGTTGAATTCAGAGACTTATACCCTGTTTTTTCACTATCTATATCTATTCTTTCTTTTCTTCTTATTCTCTTACTGCTTATATACATCACCTATTTTCTATCCTTACTGTCATACCTTAATATCTGTCTTGTCTTTTCTCCTGATCTTATTTCCTTTATTATCATGTCTGGTGTCAGGCCGAGGAGGGAGGCTGGTGTTCCTGCTCGTTTCCTTCAGGGAGCAGGGATGCCGACAACCTCAGGGGCGAGAGGGAGGGCGAGGGCTAGGGAGCCAGCAGGTTCCGGTCCTGTCACTGCCCCCGCCCGTGTGCGCACCCGACCGCCAGGTAGGGACGCGGTGAGAGGCCTGTCCGGCTCTCCCGCTCCACCTGGTAGTCTCCTGTCACCCGCGGCTGATGCCCAGTCAGCGCGCGGGCGGCCGAGGGAGACGGGCCCCGAAGCAGACAGGTGGTCTGCTGACGGGCTGCGTGTAATGGCGCCCGCGGTTGAGACTCAAACAACTCGCGGGAGCACGGCAGCCTGCGGCTAGTACAGCTCGTGGGCGGCCGGATGTCAGTGACGCTCCGGTTGTTAGGAGAAGCCGCGAGCAGGCGGCGGAGGAATCCCTGCACCGCCGGCCCGGCGCTGTGCGTTCGCGTCGGGCTGGCGGGGGTCAGGGGTCAGCGGGGGTGCCGGGAGCTGCACTACGGCAGCGAGGCGCCCCCGTGCAGTAAATGTTACAGCGGGAGTTCCTGCTGGCAATGCAGGTCGACAGCGGCAGGCCAGACGCCCTGCTGCTGCTAGGGGGGGCAGGTCTGCACGTGGCAGAAGCCGCGCAGAGCTGCCCTCTAACAGAGGTTTAGTAGATGCTGGGGAGGATAATATAACTCCCCAGCTAGATGAAGGGGATGTGTATAGCTATGCTCCAGTTGGGGGCAATGCCAGAACAAGGAGGAGAAATAGGAGGGCACAGCAGTTTGATGTGCCTGCATATGGAACAGAGGATGGAGGCTCATCCTCTGGGTCCGTGGATGAGCAAAATGTTCTGGCTTTGGTTCCAACTGGAGGCAGGGGTAATCGTGCGGGGTCCCACCGTACCTATGCGGAGGTGGTCCGGGGGGGTGCTCCCACTGGGAACATGGCCTCGCTATCCACGATCTGTGCAGCAGTGGTATCCACCATCGTGCCCCTGTTAACCACCGGTCCAGGTGGGCAGGGTGCTGGTGGTCAGCGTCCATTAGACGCTGCAGCACTGACTCAGGTCATGGTGCCGGCCCTTTCCTCTGCCCTGGGTGCCACCAGCAATATTTCGGCGGGGTCAGCTGTTACAAATGATTCAATGGCTGAGACAAATGTCCCTTTTGTGCCCGCAGTAGCAGGCACTTCAGGAATCATGGACAGAGCAGCAGCGGGACGCCGACGAGGTGGTGGCAGCAGGTCCGGAGGATCTTCGCATTCCGGGGGTGAGCTGCCTTCTGACCCTGATTGGGTTAATTCATGCGGGTCAGGTAACTCTGACACCGATGGGTCTAGCTCATCAGGAGGGGGGAGGCATACAAAGGCTAAGCGCGGTAAGCGATCAGGGAAGAAGCGTAGGCGCAGGCACTCTGATAGTTCATTGGCCTCCACTTCTTCGGAATCACCCTCCTCGTCGGATGACGGGGTGCGGAGGTCCAGGAAGAAGAGGAGACGAACTAGGAGATCTCCTAGTGAGGATTCAGTGCTTACAATTGAATCCGACTCTGTCCAGTGTGCAAATACCACCGTAATGCGGGGTTTGCGTCCAAGGATGCGGGATAGGATTAGAAAGGGCAAGTATGTTAACATATTTGCTCTTACTAGCAAAAGCCAGAAAGCGCTGATTGCTGCACGAAAGAAAGGTACAGACAGTGAGGAAGCGATAATGACTTACAATAACTAGGTGCGAGGAATGCTGGTCTTCGCGGCTTGTTATATGGAGTCTAGGCCTGATGAGTACATGAATTTGATACACTATCAGTATCTAATTCACAATTTATACACATCATACCGCGGCTACGGATGGCGCACGTATGATGAGGAATTCAGGCGCAAGCAGCACGGGAAGGAGGTTTATGACTTCGGCAGAAAAGACATTGAGCTTTATGTCGAGGTCACAAATTCTGCCGTGCCAATGGGTGAGGCTTCTTCGAAACCTTGGAATAAGAAACAAGGGGGGCAGGCTTCGGGGGGCCGTGCTAACAGAGTAGGTCATGGGAAATGCTTTGCCTACAACAATAACACGTGCACCCTGGGACAGAAGTGTCGTTTTCGGCACTCCTGTATCAGGTGTGGAGGCAATCATCCCATTAAGGAGTGTAGCAAGCCAGCACAGGGACAGGGTGGAGCTTCTGGCAACAAGCAAATCCGCGGTCCAGCGGAACCAAATCATGCTTAAAGCTCCATCCCCTATCCAGCTGCAGGCTATGTTGCCGTGGTTGGATAGGTACCCCTTTAGAGAGGAGGCAGAATTCATTAAAAACGGATTCTCTGGGGGGTTTGCCTTACCAATCTCGGGTAACATTAATCAGGGGTCCGTTAGGAATTTGCGTTCGGCATATCAGTTTCCTTTAATTGTTAAGGAGAAGGTTAATGCCGAGGTGAATTTAGGGCGGATGGTGGGTCCTTTTAAAGAGCCTCCTATTCAGGGCATGATCCTTTCTCCGGTAGGAGTAGTCCCCAAAAAAGCAGAGGGGAAATTTAGGCTGATTCAGCATCTATCCAGCCCAAAGGGTGCATCAGTTAATGATGCCATCTCTGATGAATTATGTAGCGTGGTTTATCAATCTTTTGATGAGGCCATTGCATTAGTAAGGTCATTTGAAAAAGGGGCTTTGCTGTGCAAGATAGATGTTGAGTCAGCTTTCAGGTTATTGCCTCTGCACCCATCAGCTTTTAAATACATGGGTTTTAAATTAGATGATGGGTTTTATTTTGATAGATGCCTTCCCATGGGTTGTTCCATTTCCTGCGCTTATTTCGAGCGATTCAGCACCTTTTTGCAATGGTGTTTGCATGAGGTTTCTGGAGAGTCCGGAATAGCACATTATCTAGATGATTTTCTGCTCATGGGTCCATCCAACTCGGATAGATGTTTGGCCCTATTAGTTAGTACACAGACACTTTTTAAGTCGTTTGGAGTACCGATAGCGGACGATAAAACCGAGGGCCCAACTACAGTATTAACTTTTCTAGGTATTGAAGTGGACACAGTACAAGGACAATGTAGACTCCCAAGAGACAAGATTAATCGCTTACATGATGAAATCTTGTTTGTCCTCGCAGCAGGGAAATTGAGGCTTAAACAGGCCCAATCGTTGCTGGGTGTGTTTAATTTCGCCTGCCGAGTGATACCCATGGGTAGGATTTTCATGAGGAAATTAGAAAGGGCTACTGTGGGAATAAGGAGGCCTCACCATTTCCTGAGGCTCACAAGTGAAATGCGGCATGACCTTGGGATTTGGGATGCCTTTTTGTCCCAATTTAATGGGATTCGCATATGGCAGGAGGCGCCCATTTGTAATTCTGCTCTGGAGCTATATACCGACGCAGCGGGTGCCACTGGCTTTGGCGCTTTCTTTGCCGGTAGATGGTGTTCGGAATCTTGGCCTGCAGACTGGATTGAGAAGGGGTTCACGAGGAACATGCTTCTATTAGAAGTGTTTCCCATAATGGTCGCTATTGAGCTCTAGCATGATTGCTTAAAAAATAAGGAAGTGGTTTTTTGGTGTGACAACCTAGGGGTTGTTTACGCTATTAACAGACAAAAATCTACTTCCTTAGAGGTTCTAAGAGTAATTGGACAGATTGTGCTTACATGTCTGGTTAACAATATAACGTTGAGAGCCAGACATGTCTCCGGCGTACATAACGAAATAGCCGATGCCCTTTCGCGCTTTGAATGGCAGCGTTTTAGACGTCTGGCACCTACTGCACGTTTAACGGGTGACATTTGCCCTTTTTATGTATGGCAGGTAATTCACCCGGAATGGAGGGGCTAGCTCATAGCTCTTTAGCACCGGCTACGTTTGCCGCATATTTGACGGCGTGGCAGAGTTGGAGCCAATTCTTATTGGAAAGGGGCAACAGAGGTAAGAGTTTAAAATCATTAATTCTTGCCTTTGCTTGGCGTTTCTATGTAGCCGGGAAGTCTCGTGGCGCAGTGGGTAAGGCCTTAGCGGGCATTTCTTACTTCCTGCGTTTGAAAGGGAAAAAGGACATTACAAAGTCCTTTTTCCTGCAGAGAATGCTTAAGGGCTGGGCGAGATTAGAACCACCTATCCCCGATAGGCGACGGCCGATTGATGGTCGCCTGTTGGGGAAGTTGGTACGCGCCTTGAAAGCAGTTTGCACATCTCAGTATGAGGCCAAACTGTTTGCTATGGCCTTCGTGATGGCCTTTCATGGAGCGTTCAGGGTAGGTGAACTGGTGGCACCATCTCGGTCATCGGCTTCACCTATGCTGGCAACCCATGTCGTCGTTGCCCCCGATGGGTTATGGTGCAGAGTCCAACGGTCCAAAACTGATGTAGTTGGCAAGGGGCGTTGGGTTCGTATGGGTTCCTGTCCGGATCGGCAGATTTGTCCGTTGGTTGTGGCAGGGGCTTATTCGTCCTTGCGTCCTAATATGCCTGGGGGTTGGCTCATTCACATCGATGGGTCTCCCTGACTCGTTATCAATTTAATTCGGTTTTGAAACGGGGAATTCTGCATCTGGGTCTTTCACCGGAGATGTATGGGACACACTCTTTTCGCATCGGCGCCGCTTCGGCTGCCGCTTCGGCGGGTTGGTTCAATAGATCTATTCGGGCACTGGGTAGATGGAGGTCTGGTACGTTTAGACGTTACATCAGACCTTGATCTGGCAGTGCGCCCCCTTTGAGGATTAGCCGCTCGCTTAAACACGCTTTAGTGTTTGGGGGGCCTTGAGGAATTTTTTATTGCCATCAGCTTTAATTACGGCTTCTGCCGGCTGGTGTGTGTGTTTTTTGCCTTAAGTCAAATTGGGGTGACCCAAATCCCCCCCCCCCTCCCCCCAAACACAGCCCAATGTCAGGAATTACTCTATCTTAAACATTAAAATAATTCACAAATACTACTAATTTTTTCTAAATTCTTTTTTCAGGCATGCGGATTGATCCGCAATTTATTTGGTTGTTGGGTCATTCATTCGTTTACTGGCTATCAGTATCCCCAAATGCTCTGGATTACTCACAGTATCCAGGACTGAATCTGTTTAGATGGCTGGGGCATCGTGGCTTAAGGTTTTCACAATTTAGGGCAGACATTTGAAGAGGCAGTGGATGGGTTCGGATACCCGCTATTTCTAATAGTACACTTGGGGGGTAATGATTTAACATCCAGAACCTGTCTGGAAGTTAGATTCGAGATCAGAAATGAATTGTTAGATATATTGCAGCGTTTCCCCTTTTGCAGAGTCTTTTGGTCGGACATTATACCAAGGCAGAATTGGAGGGGTGCTCTTAACCCTGGTGCAATTGACCTGGTAAGACGGAGGGTGAACTCAGTAGTGGGTCGAGCTGTCTGTCAGCATGGCGGATACTCGATACCGCATGCGGGTATCAACTTCCGCGATCAGAGGTTGTACAGGAGTGATGGAGTACACCTTTCAGAGGAGGGTATGGCCCTGTTCCTTAGGGATATTTTAGAGAGATTGAGGGCTATGTATGTCTATGGTGGCAGTGCCGGATTGGGAGATCTTCGGCAGGTGGCCGGTCTCAGAACGGTGGCTAGGTTATTTTGTGCATTAACACCTTTTTGGGATTCATTTCCCTTGAGGGGCAACTCCTTTGGAGAAAGTGACTTTGGCATGGCAACAGTTTTTCCTTCAGGGGCATCACCGATCCAGGTGGGCCCCTGATGTCACTTTAGTTGAGTTGTGACCTGATGGGGAATATTTAGATCGTTCAGGCAGGTGGCCTGAATTTTATTTTTTAATAACTTTAAATTGTATTTTAAGGACAGGGATGTGGCAGGAGGCCAGTTCTTGTTCCTTTGGGCAGTCGGCCCAAGAAATCTTTATTTAAAGCAGTTCTGACCTCGCCACCATAGATAGTTAAATTTAAATATCATAGTTAGATCAAATAGGCCGCCCTCTTTCAGAAAAATAAAAAGACGACCCCATTCACCACATTTCAGTTGTCCGAGTCGTTATTTTAGATAAGATGATTTGAGTGGTGCATGAATGCAGTGGGTCATGAAAGACTTAGGACATTTGGCTATCATTTGTAATAAGCAACAGGGGAACATCATGAACTACTGTTAAAGAAAGAATGTTTTTTTTTTTAAATTACTGAAAAAATATGAAGTGGCAGATTTAGGGGTCAAAGTGCCCGTAGCACAATATTATGGGCCACCCATGTCCAATTTTAATATTTCCAGTTTGATTTTAAGCCCTCATTTTGGTGATTGCTAGTTTAGTGTAGGGATGGCCATCGACCATCGATCATTCATTTTTTTTTTCAAAGTATTCTTCTACGATAATTGAAATGAAAATAATAAGAATAGAAATAAAAACCATACATGGAACTTATATTATTGTTTTTATTTCTATTCTTATTATTTTCACTTCAATTATCGTACATACATTGTATTTTAATATATGTGGTCAATTTTTAGTAAAAGTAAAATTTGAAACTGGGACAAACACTTGTTATTGGTATATCTTTATAGCGCTGCTCAAATGCCCTGTGCGTGATATCTGTTTTTTTTTTCTACTATAGCGCAGCATATTCCGTTGCGCTTTACAATTGGATAATAAAATAAGCCAAGAGCTCTGACATTGCATTTATTTTATCTACATATTTACTAACTAGGACAGCAGTCTGCCTATGTCCTACCTGTTCACACTCAAATTAAGATTGTGTAGAATATATTAGAGTACACATATTTTTAATTATTGCTAATTCTTGGGCCAATGGCAGGGCCGCCGACAGAGGGGTCTGGGGGTATTTAAGTCCAGGGCCCTGCCGCTCTGACAGAGGGTAGGGCCCGGCAGCTCTATCCTCAGCAGCACGGTCAATCACCCCGCCCCTTTCCCCAGCCCCCTTCCCCCTGCTTGAGCCCGCCACCCGGAGTTCGGAGTTCATTACTGTCCCGGCGGCCGCGGCGGCACATTGTGAGTGACTACATCCTCCAGCAACAAGTTGTCCGGCCGCCGGAACTTGGCACAGGAAGCCCCCCACAGCGCGGCGTGTCATAATGACATCATGCTGCACGTGACAAACGAGGAGCTGCGAATCTGCAGCAGCAGTCACGAGCATCACATGGAGGAGCTGCCAGTGCCAGCCAGCCTGACCCCGGCCTCAAGCCAGGTACCGTACCAATACCTTAAACAGTGCCCAGCAAGGGAGAGTGGGGTATGGAATGCCTGCACACTGCCCACCAATGTGTATATATTTATACATCCACTTCCCACCAATGTTTATATATTTATACATCCACTGCCCACCAATGTATATATTTTTATATGCCCACTGCCCTCCAATGTTTATTAGTAGTAGGTGGTAATGTATAAATTACTGGCGCACGCCAGCAATGTACTGTATACTGTATATGTTACCGCCTATTATTAATAAACATTGGAGGGCAGTGGTGTTTAAATAAACATACATTGGTGGCAGTGGGCATATAAATATATAAGTATTGGTGGGCAGCGGGCATATAAAAATATATACATCAGTGGGCATATAAAAATATACATTGCTGGGCAATGGGCATATAAAAATATATACATTGGTGGGCATCGAGAAATATATACATTGGTGGACATTGAAAAATATATGCATTGCTGGGCAGTGGGCATATAAAAAAATTTTTTTTTAATAATGGGGGGGGGGGGCTTCCAATTTTGTCAGTCCTGGACCCCACAATTTCTGATGGCAGCCCTGGCCAATGGTAATGAAACATGCAATCAAGCGTCCACCCCTAGGAATGTGCCTAGTGGGGAATTCACTGCTGCATATAGGCCAATGTGTGCTACCCCACAGGGGAGAGGCTCATGAAAGGGAAAGTAACTGCCATATAGACACATGACTGCCCTATCATCTAATCACTTATATCTAATTATATCAGCTTCTGTCATTTTTCTGGCACAGCCTGTAAATTGACAGAAGCTGATTGGTAGGTGCTTTATCTCTCTCCAAAGTTTGATAAATCTCCCCCATAATTTGCTAATACCCCTTTCACATAGCAACTAATTACCGGGTACAAGCTGGTCTCTTGCCGGCTCGTCCCGGTATTTAGTGCGATGTGAAAGGGGTTACCGGGTCCCGCAAACGGGTAGCAACACAGCAATATTTAAGCTGTAATGTGTATTGAACTGTGGTACTCTTTATTTGTACTCTACTTTTGTTATTTATTCAATGTTATGCCAAGTTTTGTCTCCCTGTATTGTTCCTTTGTACGGCGCTGCGAAACACTTGTGGCGCCTTATAAATAAAATTATAATAATAATAATAATAGTAATATGAACCGGTAAAAAAAGCAGAGTTCTTACCAGTTTGTTGCCATGTTGCTGTGCAGTGTGAACGGGTTAAATGGGCCGAGTGACCCGTTTCCCATTCCACACTATAGAGGAGGCGGCGCTTGGAGCAGTGCCAGCTCAAAGCGATGCCTCCTCCCCCACCCCCGATGATGCTCTGACTCCCCGACACGCCCCCTGATGACGTCAGCAATAATGCTGGTTCGCTGAGGGGATGTGAACATTCCAAAAGGCAGGGTCGCACCGGGACTGAACCGTTTCAAAGTCCCTGTGCGACCCTGCATTTTGCCATGTGAAAGCAGTATCACTGGAGAGTCCAGCAGAACTGACAGCAATATGCAGAGTATAAACTGGTTCCATTTCACAACAGATATTATATTAGAATATGGTATAATTATTAATAACCATATTAAGATTTATATATGGCTACTTATAGCTATTATTAGGACAGTGCCATTTCAGCAATTGCTATAATTGTTTCCAACAGTTACAGTCAGTAGAGGACACATGTAAATTTGACTGGTGTGTTATATCAGTCATTACCAGATGCTGTCACTCCTTGATCTGTGGATCCGTGCCCCATGCTCATCGTAATATATATTCTTCTGCAGAGTCTGGTCCGTGTCATAGGCGGAGTTGTAATTTGTGACAATCCTGGTTGGAATACCCAGACAGCGCAACACTGTCAAACAAGTCAAAAAAAATGTTTCTAATGTTACTGATAAACAATAGACTATATGAGAAATAAATGCAAAATAGGGCAATAGGTGACCACTAATTTGGTGAGTCAATTAATACTAGTCTCAGAACGGTGTCTGTTGCTTCTACACATATCTCTGGGGCTACTGTGCATAGACATTGGGACCACATACTGGGTCAGGAGCAGCTTCATTGCATATTGGCCCTCATTCTGGTTCACTCTCAAAGCAGAGGTATTTTGCTGCTTTGCTGATTTAGAAGAATTGCCTAGGGTGCTGAGATGGCTAGCACTGGCCCTGCCTGCACATGCCCATATTAGCATATGTGCAAGCACAGATCTTTAACATCGGTCCCGTTGCGAGCCTATTAGAATGAGGGCCATTATCCACTATTCATTTCCCTGGAAGACACACCACAGCTACAAATCCTGTTTTATAGATCCCAACATTTTAAGCACTCCTTTACCCTTTTATTTTAGGGAAAGGCAAGGCCAGTGATAGGGCACCAGGCACCCTATAACTATCCTCCCTCTGCCACCTCATCACTAACCTACATTATACCCCAATGCACTGTAATAACAGTAAATTGTGTTGGAGTAATACTATATCTGTGCTGTAATAGGCATCAATAGTAACAGGAACCAATCAAGAGTCAGGTTGATCTTGCCGCTAACAGGCCAATCTGAGCTAGGCACATAAAGGTGCTATCGCTTGGGGGAAATTCCAATTAACCAAGCGCTGCATAAAAATTAGCGTGACAGCTGTGATGAGCACACATCACGCTACCTGCTAACACTCAACTGATATTCCCCTCTTTTTCTAGAATTAGGAACCAGCAGAAGTAAGGTAGTGCAGGATAGTTTTAAATAACTAAGAAAAAGGAAAGGGTGTTTCATTTAAATACCCAGGGAGGTTGGCTTTCTGGGCTTGGCCATAGTTTCACACGGCCGGCCACCAATCAGTTTAGCCTCTTCCCTGCTCCAGTGACATTCTGCTTTGCGGATGACTGCTCTCACTGTGCAATTGGAGGTGTACAGCTGCACATCCATTTGTACTCGAGCAAATATGTCCAAATGCCATCTGAAGCTGCTTACCATCCAATAACTTTTACAGTGGGTATCAGTCATCGAAGCCGCCATGTAGCCCAGGACTTACCCGGCGACTGCGGTGAATATAGATACACCCAGGCTGCCAATGATGTCACACACCCTCCCCTAACAGGCTTTAGAATTCCTGCTTTTTCCCCGACAGCATTTTTTTCATCACGTGCTGCGTTTTTCTTGGCGGTCCCATGAAACGGTCGGTTCCCACACCCACTCCCTGT
Organism: Crinia signifera; assembly: GCF_055691185.1. NCBI lineage: Eukaryota > Metazoa > Chordata > Amphibia > Anura > Myobatrachidae > Crinia > Crinia signifera. The sequence continues at coordinate 165,557,641 of NC_139222.1, forward strand.
CAATCACTGTGCAGATGGCCAGCAAACAATACAGTTGCAGGACTTGATCGCAGCTGGGCATCACCCAGGCGCACTGCGGTGGCAAATTTACAGTTGTGAGATCAGGTTTGAATCAGGCCCTCAGTGCAGGGGCTCTGCAGGGAAAATAAAAACACAGAATTAATGTTTTAGAAACCCCTTTTGGCACTCCAGACATTGGCAATGTGGAATGGGCATTTGAAGGCATGTAATGATTGACAGAGGTTGTTTAATATTTTAAACAGTTTTAAAAACCATTGACATGTATGTTCTTCAATTTTTCTGCTGTTACACTGACAGGTGTTCTTTTTTGAGATCACTACCTGTACACAGAACGGCTGCAAACACCCAGTGCTGTCCATAAACCAGATGACTTTCATCTTGGAACCATTGGTGTAGTATAGGGACACTGCTTATCCATTTGTAGGATAGTTCTCCGTTCTCACACATGAAAGCCACTCTGTCTTCCTCGTCCCTCCTGCCAATCTGCACATGATAATCAGACATGTATAAATGCTGGGATGGGTAAGAGGTTTTCAGCATGAATCCGTCTTCTGCGCTTACTTACCATGTCACCGATCATCTGAACGATGTAGATAGGATCATATCTCCTCAAATAATGCATTTCTGGCTCCTTCTGATAACAAGGATTCATATCCAGAAACTTAAGACATATGTCAGGAATTTCCTGTTCAAACTGAAAAATAATTGGCAAACAAATCTCAGCATTGGAGGCAAACTATAAATGCATACAGCTTCTTAGGGGTAAATTTACTAAGATGGGAGTTCTGTTTAAGATTAAATATTTCCCATAGCAACAAATCAGATTCTACTTGTCTAGCACCTTCTAGAAGATAATAGATAGAGGGGGAGATTCTCTAAGCTATAAATGCGGTAAAAACCCCGTCCTTTGCTATATTATCGCATATGTTAGAACATATGCGATAATTATAATTGCGATGGGCGGCGAAGGGGGGGCGGAGATTCTTAGAGAATCTCCCCCAGAATCTGATTGGTTGCTATGGGCAACATCCCATCATCAATAGAATACCCATCTTAGTCAATTACCCCTTATTGCTTGTGTGCAGCAGACCCCCACAGAGCATGTTCCGGAGTACACTGTCATTGCTGATTGGTAGGAACTGTAGAAAAAAAAGCACAGTACTGTAGAACTAAAGACAAATGATTGGCAAATATTCCCCTCCTTAGATGTCTCCGAAACAGAGACAGGCATTCAAGGCAGGGATTGTTGAAGAAATGGTTTTGTTTTTTGCACCCTTTTATTGTTATAAATATATTACTTGTTAATCCATGATGTCTGTCTGGAATACTTGGAATGGATTTAGTGGTCTTGTAAATAAAGATGATTAACTAATTGATTATGTGATTTTATGGTTCATTACACACCACAAACATGACCCATTCCATTGGATACAAAATCCGGTTCTGATCCGGGACTTCCCTGCCAGTGACAGTTGCAGCGGTGGGGCTGTGGCATTGTTCAAGATTCAAATAGAGGAGCCCTAGCATCTGCCATCCAAACGACTGGCAAACATTGCCACCCCGGCCACTCGCAGTAAGTGTGGCTCCAGGATTTGAATTGTGGAATGTGCTACAGCCCCACCTCTGCCACTGGCAAGGATGTCCGGGAACAGAGAGGTTTGTACCTTATGGAATGGGCTGTGTTGAAGGAAATTTTATTGATTCTGCTAATTTATTGAAGGTGTACGGTCGTTAGGTTGACACCATTAAGGTTGTCATGCATTGGGTCGACCACTGAAGGTTGGCAAGTCTTAGGTCGACACATGAAAAAGGTCACTTTTTTTCAGCTGACATGTGCTGCCATCCACTAGGGCGTGGAGGGAGAATAGAATAGTGTGCAGAGTGTAGCAAGGCTCTGTGGCCGAAGCATGGCGAGCTCAGCGGGGGGATGAGGTGCACCAATGAAATGCAAGGGTCCATGTCGATATTCAGGACAGAAAAGTGTGAAAAACTAATGCCAAACTTTTGACTGTCGACCTTCCCATTGTTCCCACCTAATGCTTGTGTCGACCTTTTGACCCTGTCCATCTTAGCCATGTCAACATTTTTCATGTATCGACCTTCAGTGGTCGACTCAATGCATGTCAACCTTAATTTGGTCCACCCAATGACCTATACCCCTAATGATTACTTGGCTTGTAATACAAGTACTCTGATGGCTAGATTGCTGGCTTATATGTTCTTCCTATCACAGCCCAAATCCAGACTTTAGCTGAGTACGAACAAACAACTATGAAATGCATAAGAAAAGTGGATGCGAAACGTACTTGCCCAAAGTGCCAGGGCTGGGGCTGGGCACAGCTTTCAGTGCCCAGGTATATGATGCCTTCCTCATTTAGTACATACTCCTGTCTCTGAGCCTCATTGTACATGTACACAGGGTCATCTACAAAAGAGGACAATAAGAATATTATAAAAAGCCGGGTTGGGATCGTTTGGTCGAATGCATTATGGTCGAATGTCATTACATCGAATCCATTAGGTCGAATTGCTAAAAGGTCGACATGATTCTAGGTCGACATGGGAAAAGGTCGAAATGATTCTAGGTCGAAAGGTCATTAGTTCGACAGGTCATTAGGTCGACAAGGTCATTAGTTCGACATTGTCTAGGTCGACATTCACAAAGTCGACATGGGGTTTTTCACTGTTTTTTTACCTGAATGTCAACACAGTCGACATGGACACAGTTTAAAGTGCACTGCATCCCCTCGCATCGCTCGCTGTGCTCGCAATGCGTCGGGCACGGTGCCTCGCTACGCTCGGCACACTATTTTATTCTCCCACCACGCCCTAGTGGATGGTAGGGCATGAAATACCGCCTGTCAGCACATGTCGGCTCAAAAAACAGTGAAAAACCCCATGTCGACTTTGTGAATGTCGACCTAGACAATGTCGAACTAATGACCTTGTCGACCTAATGACCTGTCGAACTAATGACCTTTCGACCTAGAATCATTTCGACCTTTTCCCATGTCAACCTAGAATCATGTCGACCTTTTAGCAATTCGACCTAATGGATTCGATGTAATGACATTCGACCATAATGCATTCGACCAAATGACCGCATCCCTTATTAAGTCACATAACAACATAAACATAATTTTTCTACACACTACCTACACAAATGATAGTTTGTCTATACTAGAGGACTTTGATTTTCAGAGAATACACTTAAGGCCCATACACACTGGGTGACTTTGAGCTGAAATTCGCTCAAAACAGCATGTTTGAGCGGCTTTCAGCTCAAAGCCGCCCAGTGTGTATGGCCTGGCGATGAGCGCTGCTGCGCGTTCCCGCAAAATCGCCGGGAAAGCCGCTCATCTGCTGGTTATACCAGCAGATGAGCGGCTTTGAGGACGGCTTTGCATAGCGCTCCCCCCTTCTGTCGGCGCCGGGCAGGGGGAAAGCCGCTCAGTGTGTATGGACCTTTACTTTGCTTATATCTCCCCCACACAAGTAAAATAAGGGTATAATCTAGCTTCAGACTAGTTTGTGCTGGCACATAATCTGATTTATACCCAAAATGCCACATCCATGTCTCCTGATTTTATAGGAGGCACATATTATCATTAGAAATTCCTGGACTGGGCATTTAGAATCTCTGCAGAGAACATAAATGTACAATCTCCTCCGTGGTTTAACCTGCACTAGTGAAAGGATATGTCTGTGTCATAGGAAATTTACCTACCCACCTTTACACCAAGGGTTAAACAGCAACATGAATTCCCCCAAGTCCTTTACTAAAGCATTGGGGATTTTTATTGCTAGTGAATAGCATCCAATGATGGCGTTGGCTGGTGAAGTGATTGATACTTTCCACAATCCCTGGACGTTGTCAACAACCCTGGCACTCCATGTTTTCCTGTCACCAAGGCTGGATATTGGAAAACAGTTCTTTGATCCATTTCCTTTTAGAGGATTGGGACCTGGTAAGAAAATCCATCCATGAAAGGTCACATAAAAATACCTTATCAAATAAAATGGTTGAGGTATCAAGCAGTGAAAAGAGTGGAGAAGTGGACCAGTAGAGAAGTTGTCCATAGCAACTAGTCCACTCCTATGCTACTGCAAAGCTTATTGGTTGCTATGGGCAACTGACATTCCTTAACTCTTTTCACTGCTTGATAGTTCTACCCCAAGTAATTTGAAGACCAGAGTGATATTGTTATCTCACCTGTCTTAGTGATAAGCGTCAGATTGCATAGATCCTCCTGACTTAGAGTCTGGTCCCGTAGTTTCAGCGTGATAGTGAATTCCTGCCCCCGTCTCAGGAAGAGCCGGGCATCTTGGCTTAAGTTGATGGTCCGATGCTCTGTGTTGTTTATTGGCACTTGAAGATCATATTTTACAATATCCTGATCTAGTAATTAAAATAACAACATTGTGTGAAAAGATCCTGTGTACTAACGCTGCAGTGCAGTATCACATTGTGGGGTGGCCAGTACAAATTATGTCCCCACATCGCATTATGATGACATACTGTACAAGGCCAGATTTACACTGCTTTCACATCGCAAACATGGCTCTGACCTGGTATTTGAAACCGTTTCTGAAATGGGTCTGAGCAAGCTTAACCCCTTGCACATTGCATGGTGGACCCGGTTTATTACCGGGTTATTACTGGGTTGGTGCCTTTCACATTGAGAGATAGATTTATTAAGCTCGGTGAAGTGATTGAGGGGGAGATTCCCTAAGAATCTCCGCCCCCCTTCGCCTCTCTTCGCATTTATAATTATGGCATATGTTCTAACATATGCGATAATTATAGCAAAGGACAGCTCTTGCGTTAAGAGCTGTCCTTTGCGGTGAGAGTCGCCGGGTCCCAGCAGGTCCCGGCGGCTCCCCCCTCACTCACACACCTGGCGCTGCTGCTGCTGCGCCGGGCTCTCCTCCTCCCTGCACCCGGAAGAGGATCAGTGCAGGGAGGAGGTCACAGGTCCGGGCAGCACAGCTCTGTGCTGCCCGGACACAGGTGAGGGGGCGATGCGGGGTGGCCGGGGTCCGTGCGGGGCGTCGGGGGGTCGTTGCGGGACAGCGGTGGGATGCAGTAGAAGCCCATTGGCATCTATGGGGCATCGCCAGCGGTAACCCGGCGGGGGATGCTTACAGCATCCCAAAATGCGGTAAAAACCCAGATAATGGGGTTTTTACCGCATTTTTAGCTTAGAGAATCTCCCCCAAAGTGTCTGGTTTTATCACCGGCCAATCAGTTCCTACCTGTCATTTTTCAAACCAAGCCTGTAACTGCACAGGTAGGAGCTGATTGGCCGGTGATAAAAAACAGATACTTTATCACTTCACCGAGCTTAATAAATGCCCCTGAACCCGGTTCACCCATAGAAAACAGTGTAATGTTATTTGTAATGGACTTTTATGGCTTACATATTTGTGTTATAGCTAAAAATAAACCTGTTTGTTGATGTTTATGCACTGGACCAATTACAAATGTTTCTATATATTAGAGAAACCTTTACAGTGAGAGTGAGTTGCCTGGCAATGTCTGCCTCCCCTCTTAACTCCCTCCCCTCCTCATCAGTCCATGTTGCCATAACTGCATGCTCTTTAGTGTAGAAATATGCCATCAATGCTTCTTCACTACTTCCAATGCTAGTTTCCTTGTTTCCTGATTCAGTAATCAGGCAGGGAGACAGCCTATCACCTTCTGTCATGTGTTCAAAATACCGGGTCTGAGTCTTTCACACTGCAAAATTAAATGCCTTTGAACAGGATAGGATCCTTCTTTTTAAACGGGTTCAAATACAGTTTTTTTTACCTGGTATTTTGACTATGGAGCTTTCACACTGTACCTAGAAGTTAGAACCAGGTTGACATGCTTAAAAATCTGCAATATACTAAGGGGTATGAGTGCACCTTGGAGATATACATTACCAGCCAACCAACTCCTGACTGTCATTTTTCTAACACAACCTGTAACATGGCATTTAGGAGCTGATTTACTGGTACTTTATATCTCTCCGCTTTATAACTCTCCAATGCTTAGTACATTTCACCCATATTCTCCCCAGTTCATATTATAGATCAATACAGTGCTCCCTGTTATTGTTATGCTATACTATATTGCCTCTACTTCATATTGTGCCACATTACAGTGCCTACAGATCAAGCTGTGTAACATCATAGTGCCCTTTGATTCATATTATGCCACATTGTAATGAGTAGGGCAAATTATACAATTTAATGTATTTTTACTATTATTGGGATTTGTAAAACATATGATAACCAAGAACCATAAAAATATCTTGATAGGGATTTTACACAATGACCCTCTAGTAATACATCATATAAATAACAGCAACATTCAGAGGGCTGTTCATTTCCTAAATGTGGCTATATTATATCCAGGAAACACAGGTCCTGATTCTGAGTCGCACTCAAAAAGACATGCAGCAGTGTCTGTAATGCATGCCTGCAAATCGGTGTGGATCATGGGGTCAACAGTAATTAAATTGACAGTAGTCCATGTGATTAATAAAATATGAAAAAGTCCAAAGAATATAAACAAAAGAAATATAACAAAAAAAAACTTAAAAGTGCATCCCAACCTTTCCATGCTGACAATTTTCTTGTGTCTGCATTTTGTCTATGTCGACCTTGTGCTTGTCACCCATATGGTAACTTCATATTGACTGTCGACCTATTATCTGGATCCCCTTGTGAATTTATGCAGATTACACTACAGACTCCTTCCCTTGTGTACATCTAGTAAGCAGAATGTGCAAGGTCTGAGATGCTTTCATCTAGCACCTTATACACCACCAATTCTGATTGGATACAGCAGCTGTTTATATATTTCAGAGATGGTGAGGTCATGGGTTTGTTTCCCACCATGGCCCTAACTGTGCAGAGTTTGTATATTCTCCCTGTATTTGCCTGGGTTTCCTCCGGGTACACCGGCTTCCTCCCACAATCCAAAATTATACAGGTAGGCTAATTAGCTCCCAACAAATTAACCCTAGAATGTCTGTGTGTGCATGTGGTAGGGAATATAGATTGTAAGCTCCACTGCGGCAGGGACTGATGTGAATGTTCAAATAAAGCGCTGCGGAATATGTGTGCACTATATAAGATACTGAGAATATAAGATATAACAATATAAGATATAAGAAACTGTTAATAAAAAATAAATAATCTGGTTATTATGTATATATTAATGCAGTTTATCCTGTTGCAGCAATCTTCAAAATAAATTATTTCACACAATCATTAAATAAATGTGTCTAAAGTGAATATGATATAATACTATTATTATATAACATGATGTAACACTTATTTTCCAAGGACGTTAAACCCTCCAGAAACATTTCTCAAATTCCCTTGTTGGAATAATTATACCCTCTCTGCCCGTCCGTTGTTCTCCCGGTCTCCAATGAAGCTACATTGTTACCCTATAGAACAGGAGGGGCCCCATCTCTCTCCCGCCATTTGCATACACTGCCTCATGTAGCAGAGATGCTGTCAGTAGAGAACAGAAGAAGTCTGCAGTATATACTGTAGCTAGTACAGTAGTTCATGCAATTTAAAGTTGTTAAACGGCCACATGGTCGTTTATTACCTCAGATAAAGAAATATTTATATTACCTTAATGAAAAAATTCAGAAACAAATAATTACATTTTCATTACGAAGACATTAGTAGTATTAATACCTCTTTACTATCATTACAACAGCTCATGGTATTACATTCCAAAGCTCTAGCATGTTAAAAAATATTAGTCCTGATGGTAAGATGAAAGTAAATTACGTGTAAAATGCTTGAAAGAAGTGAGCAAAAAATGAGTGTATTGACCCATAAGCAGTTGTACACATCTCACCATGCTTTTAGTCAGTATCATTGGTCTATACTTGCCCATGACCTATACTAGGGGCCAACAATAATACTTTCAAAAAGGTTCAGATCTGCATAGCATATCAGCCTCACTATGAGCAAGCCTATATTATCATACCAATGTCTGCCTCATTCACATCTACACTCTTACCTTGCTTCATCTTTCCTATGGAAGGCAGGACCCAGCACTTGTCATTCAGCAGCTGATTGCCCGCGCACTGACAGTTGCTTAATGTTTCTGAATGTACTTATCTGTCTACGCACACTGTGTTATCTATCACTGCAACACCTTCCTATGTGATATAGCAGGGAGCCATGGGTGGAGTGTGTGTTCAGTAGTCTGCACACTGGGAATTCCCTGTTTTCAAATTCTGGGTTCTTTGAAAATATGAGCATCAGTTTTTTACGTCTGTTGGTGTCCTCTATCTTTGAAAATGTTCAGTCCATACCAACAAAATTATCCCCTTAAAATAAAGTACATACACACACACACACACACACACACACACACACACACACACAGTATACAGATGTATATAAATATATATATCTATATATACACAAACGCACATGCACACACATATATATATATATATATATATATATATATATATATAGAGTAGATGGATGACCCGGCACTGTGTAAGATGGAAAATACTTGATCCGGTGCCCCCACTTCCAAGCAAGGATAGATAGATCACGGCAATAGAGTGGCACTCTGGATACTTTCTTTATAGAAATGAATCCTGACGAAATTTCTATAAAGAAATGAAACGTTGAAACTGACTACAGTGTCTGCCGTTTATTTGAGAGAAAGTATCCAGAGTGCCACTCTATTGTCGTGATCTATATATATATATATATATACATGACTGGTAAATGGCATTGATTAACTCACTGGCCAGTATTCAATGAGAAAAATTTGCCTTGTTTTATGGCGAGTTTGTGCTATTTTCACATTGGAAGGAGCATTTTGCTCTCCAAAAGTGAACCACCTTATTCAATGTGATATTTTTGCCGTCTTTTTAAGTGATTTTCGCCGTGTCTCTCCGTGTAGCAATTCTCCATCTTTTCATGGAGAACTGGAATGTGAACTTTAAAACTATTAAATTTTTTTTAAATTTTGGTGTAAAAAAATCAGGATTTTTTTTCTGTAAAGGGGCATGTTATTTTTATTCATGTGCTTATAGCACATGAATATATATTTAATTAAAAAAATATATTTTTTTAAATTTTTTTTTTTTTTTACACAGAGCAGCCAGCAGGGGGCCGGAGCTCTCGAGCTGCTCATTAGATATTCATATATTCACTGCATCCGATCATTACATATGCACGATCGGGTGCAGTGAATACTGGGTCCCCCGCTGGCTATAGGGGGGGGGCAGCTTGTGCTGCCTGGGTCCCGGGGAGCCCACCTCCCCTCCACATATGTTCTGGGGCAGCCAGGGAGACTTTAATCTCCCTGGCTGCCACCAGCTCCCTGCCACGGATGCTCGTCTGCTGCAGGGGTTAAGACTCGACGCGAGTGGCGGCGAGTCTTAACCACATTGAATAGTGGGAGCAGGAGTGGCAGCGAGCCCTCCGGAACAGGGCGAGTGCATGGCGAGAGAAAAAATCTCTCGCCATGCACGGAGAATTATTCTCGTTGAATACTGGCCACTGTTACAATGGCACCTGTCTGTGGTAGGATGTAGTAGGCAGCAAGTGAACAGTAAGTTCTTGACGGGTGCCGGACGGGGTCCCAACACTTGGGATCCAGACAGGCATTCTCCCAACTGTCAAAACACAGATAGCCGGGTTCCCGACGGCCACCCACTATTTTCCCTCGTGGGGGTCCTCGACCATGGCCGCAAGGGGCTTAGTTGCGCTCACCATGCTGTCTGGGTCCAGCCAGTTGGGATCCCGACGTCGGGATAATGACTGTCAGGATCCCGACTGTCGGACCCCTATACCACACGTATTCTTGACATTGATGGACAAAAGGGCAAACATAATCAGATCATCTTTGAAAAGTTCCAAATTATGATGGCTAGACAACTGGGTGAGAGCATCTCCAAAATGCAGGCCTACAGTAGTTTGATGTTCCTGGCATGCAGTGGTTAAAACCTGCAAAAAGCAATGTGCGTGGGTAGCAAAGGCTAGTCCACCTTATCCCATCACACAGAAAGCTAATTTTGCACAAATATCCGAAAAAGTTATTGCTAGCTATGATAGGAAGAAAGAGCACGCAGTGCATCACAGCTTTCCGAATATGGTGCTGCGGAACCACAGACCTGTCAGAGTGTCCATGCTGACTCCTGTCCACTTAGAACGGGCACTTGAGTATCTGAACTGGACCACACAGCAATTGAAGAAGGTGGTCTGGTCTGATGAATCACATTTTCGTTTGCAAGCAATGTTCTGCTGAAAATATTGGGTCCTGGCATTCATGTAGATGTTACTTTGGCACAAACCACCTACCTAAACATTGTTAAAGAACAAATTTCCCAGATCTCAATCTGATTGAGTATCTGTGGGATGTACTGGGAAAAACAAATCCGAACATTGAATGCCCTACCTGGCAATTTACAGGACTTAAAGGATCTGTTGGTTACATCTTGGTGCCAGATATGAAACAATACCTTCAGAGGCCTTGTGGGGTCCATGTCTCAAAAGTTCAGAGCTGTTTTGGCTGCACAAGGGACACCTACACAATATTTAGCATGTTGTTTCAATGCTATGGGTCTGTAACAATAGCTCCCGCAATAGTACTATTAGAAAACAATACTTGGATGGACTAAATAGGGTGTATGGACTCTTCTAAAGTATCATATGTAAGAAGAATCATTGGGGGTTTCTGTTCCTTTACAGAGAGTTCAGATACGTTCGTTACTTCAGGGGAAGTATGCAATAGAAGTTCTATAAAAAACCTCCTTATAGTTTAGATTACCATCTGCAACCTTATTTTCCTCCAGGTATTCCAGAGTGGTTGTATCCTATTCTGTCTGATCATTCTTCTTCAATAGCCATACTACATCTACATGGTAGGACAACCAGGGCTGCCAAGAGGGGGGGGGGGGGGAGTACTAATTACCCGGGCCCAGGCTTGCTGGAAGGGCCCAGCAGGGGCCCTGGTCCGACCCCCCCTTCCCCCTCAGTCCCTCCAGGGCCAGGGCAGCAGCAGCACATACCTCTACAGCATGTGATGTGCTGACAGCAGGCTCAGCATCAGCATTTCACTGGCAGGGTGAGAGCTCATGCTGAGCCTACTGTCAGCACAGCATATGCTGTAGGTGTGCTGCTGTTGCTGCTGAGTGGAAATAACACCCTCCCTCAACTTTAGAGTGTTTTTTCAACCCCCTCTAAACATTTTGGGGGAGTGGCCTAATCGTGGCAGGTGGCCACGCCTCCTGTGATTAGGTCACGCCCCCCAAATTTTACCAGGGCCCGGCATACCTTTCGGCTGCTCTGAGGACAGGAATAACTCTTTGTAGTAAAAAGGCCTGTATGCTGGCCAAATGTATGCTATTGACTTCGACAGCTGCAGGGTGGTGATGCCCTATTCCCACAGCAGGGTCAGCGCTGTCCCTGCTGCCTGGGCTGCATAGGAGATATCATGTGAGTAGCAAGATCTTGCGCATGCACAGAAGAGCCAGCCGGGCAGGTAGAGACAGCATGTCCACTGATGTGCTGTCTGCTCAAGGGAACATCACCGGAGGGGGTCGTTTTTGCTCCCACACTTTAGCATCCAAGATGTTAATACAACTGTCTGTGTCCCTTCCCGCTTCGCCTTGGTAATAAGGTGAAACAGGGAGTGTTATAGCGGCGCTTTGAAAAATATTTTTTCAAAAATCTAGATCTTGTACATGTTTAAATAATGTGATCATTCTGTCCACTATACAGTATAGAAACATTTATATAAAATCATGTGCCAAGCAGTAGTAAACAAGGTATTTAATTGAACACTCAGAAACTGGTATGGTTCCATATATATACAAGCCCAGTATTTCAAAATCTCAGGTTATTTGCTCCTTATGTCTCCTGACACACAGCCATCAGAGCTTCTAAAGAAGACCACTCTGTATGTCAAATCTCTATTTCTGCTGTTATCGGTCATGCAGTTAGTGAACCCTTATTTTTCACCACGTGCGGCTGTGACGCTACTACTGCCCTATCAGTTTATAGTGTGGTGTGGTTCAAGGATTGACCAGAACTGTCTTGTAGCCCTTGAGGACCCGGAACTTGTTGCAGCTGAGGTTTGCTAGAAGCTGTTTCAGTCCTGTCTTATAGGGAACCAGGTCTAACTCCAGGATTGATTTTTCCTTCCTCTTCATGGTGCCCACACTAAAAGGAAAGAGGGACAGTCACTTGTTATAAATCAGGGGTGGTTATCATGTGACAATAATGTACAATGCCGGCAGCATTGAAAATCCCCCGCATATTAAATATACCCTGAGGTTTACTAGTCCGTAGGATTCTATAGGGGACCCTAGCAAAGGTATTTACAGATAATAAATACAATTACATTTAATTATAAGATCATCAATTTGATACAGACACTTTGTATTTATCACACCCCACTAAACAACCCTGATCACATTAGTTCATGAACATCCATTTCTGACATTATGGGCCAGATTCTCTAGGCTTCAAAAGTGATAAAATGGAGAGTGATAAACAGCCAGCCAATCAGCTCCTGTCTGACATTTTTCAAACACAGCCTGTGACATGGCAGTAGGAGCTGATTAGCTGGCTGTTTATCACTCTCCATTTTATCATTTTTGAAGCTTAGTGCATCTGGCCCTCTGATAGTAGTTGGATTTTGCTGTGCCGGAAAGAGGCCGGAAGATCTGTTCATTGCCAACTGACGCAAGAAAGAATAGGATTTGAAACCAAGGAGTAGAACAACATTATTCTTGCTACTGTGGAATGAAGCATATACTGTAGATCCCATTACACTAACAACATACATCAAATGCTAATTTTTAAGAACAGGGGTTTTCATCTCATCCTGAAGTACCACCAACATGTCATGTTTTCTGTATTTCTCTAATAATGCACAAGTGAGTTTCTCTAAATTGCTGTGGCAGTAATCATCCCACCCACTTTCACTGACAGAAAATCCTAAATCATGAGACGTTGGGAAAAATTGAGGATTTAGGTTCAGAAACCAATAGTTTAGAGCAAAGCAAGTTCAGTCTTGAAGACCTGGATAAATTAAGCTTAACCACATAAATGGCTAATATTTATATTTTCCAAAAACATGTCAGAAATAGTGTGGGGATGATTTTGGATTGAATTATTTTATGCAGATTTATTTAAAACATATCACCAATTTATATATATATATATATATATATATATATATATATATTTTTTTTTTTAAACATCGATTCACATACTGGAGATGGAAAATATACTGGACCATTGATGATCGGACCATATAACTCTACATTTTCCTGAAGCTCCTCCTCTCTGCAGCCATCCGGGTACACAGGGAATGTGAGTGCTACTTTTTACATTCTGCTTATCTCTAAAGCCAGGGAGGTGGGGGTGCCACCGGCATGCACTGGGGGAGGCAACCACGAAGACTTCTTCCAGCAGATGACAGGTCTCATCTGATGCAACCATGTCAGGAAAAGGCCATCCTAGTGTGGTCACTTCTGATGCAACCACATCAGGAAAGTGGATAATGGTGTAGAGATCAAGCATTCCCAACCTCGGTCCTCAAGGAACACTAACAGTGCTGATTTTATGGCTATCCAGCCTGAGAAGCAACATGTGTATTAGCCTTGGGCACCTAGAACCTTTAATCAGGTCCTTGACTATTACCCTGTTCTTCTTACCCTTTGCACACAATGAAAACTAGATGCACCACCAAATATTTCAAATATCAATTTTACACTTGAATGCTCACTATACAAAATGGGGAAACACTTGCATGAAAACTTAAGCTCGCTTTTACATTGCCAAACTAATTTCCAAAAAAGGAAACCATCACTATCACATACATAGTTACACACTCATTTTTGTTTTGTTTATTTATTTATTGGTGATTTCTTTGATTTTTAGTTTCTTTGCTCTATGCAGATTGTTTGTCCTTTTACTTACAGTAATTTCATTGGTTTCTTCAGGAGACCACAACCTTCAATAACCAGCAGACAGTCGTGAATATCCTCACTGATAGGGTTGCAGATAGTGACCTGTACTTTGCATGGCTTGTTCACTACAGCAGATCCCGGGAACTGCAGGGGATGGGATATAAAGGTTATAGCAGATAAAATGTAGCAGATCTGTTGTCTTCACACATTCTAAATTTCCCCCTGGGAGCAGACAGGTGCTGATACCCATTTGCCCATGGTCTTAGGAACGCCCAATGCATTTTGTCACCGGGGGTGTCTGTTGATGGTGAAATACCATGAATGTCACTAAGACCAGTGGAACTTGTCAAGCCTTAGTAAATTGAGGCTTGGATTGAGCATACCACATAGTCCTGCAAGTAAGGGATTTGGAGTGCAGCACAGAGCAAGGATTTAATACTGCGTTTGCAGTGTAAGCCTCAGAAAGCTGTTAAGCAGGGCTATATGCACTCCTACAAGTGCTTAAAGCAATTGCTGCAGCAGTGTCCTGCCCCTTGTGTCAATTTGCAAGGACTGAGATGTGCACCATCAGCTCCCGTAGATGCTGAAGTGCTGAGTCACACCATCCTACCTTGCACCAGCCAGATATGACAGGTGCAGTTTCTGCATCTGAGTATGGTCTCCTATGTGAGTGGTTCAGTGTCTTTCTATGCTATCGCTTCCAAAGACTCCTCATGATACACCCGCGACTCTGCCATAGGCTGCAACATCTCCATATGTCTTTCTAGCCATCCCTGCTACCTTACAGTCACAGTCCAGGAATGCCCCTTACATTTTGATTCCATGCTTCTAAATCAGGGCAGGTTCAAGGATTTTCAGCACCCGAGGCAGGGCTGAACTGGCACTTGTGGGATGATTTTCTCCATCAATTGCTGAACGGCCACTTAATTTGCATATCTACGTCATGACGCGCCAGAGGCATGACATCATAATGTGACCGCGACTGAGCCTTCCACTCTGAGCGGCGCGGATGGGGGGAGCTAAGTGGATAGTGTGTGACCACGATCTGCTCGGACCGGATGCGCTGAGAGGCCGGGCGTGCAAAATATTAAGTATAGTTTGGTGTAAGGAGCACTGGTGGGGAGAGAGCAGCCTCCGGTGTCTGCGGCAGAGGCTTCCTGAGATCCAGAGCCTGGGAGAGGGTCAGTGAGAGCAGTGGCGGATTGGGGGGGGGGCACCTGGGCACGGGGCACCTGGGCACGTGCCCCCTGTCATTTTGTAGCTGAGGACCAGGGCTTTCCAACGAGCCCAGCCCCGTGTCTCTAGCCCACCGGGAAACAAAGATATCGCCTGGCAAAGCTGTAACGTTTTTTCCCCATAGGATAATATGGGACCCGACAATTACGACCCCCACCTAGTTCCGACGGTTGCCAGTTCGCTCCCTGGCATCAAAGAAGCTTGTGAAGCAATGTAGGGGAGTATGACTCAAGGGAAAGCATGTTGATCTCATTCAATTCCAAATCGCTGGGCCTTCAATATGATGCCAGTCTGGTTCATATCGGTCAATCGGTTCCAGAGATATTGCATGTAAACCAATTTTTTTATTTTTGAAATGTAATTTCATGGCTGTTCATGTTCTTTGAGGGCAGATTACTCTGGAACCAAACGTTCCTGTATCACTGGACCAAAATCATTCAAAGCCCACTCAAAAGTTCTTCAATATGATACTTGTCTCATGTAAATGGGTCAGTGAGTTCCGAAGATATAGCCGGTTAAATGAGATAACTGGTTAAAGAGTGGGAGGGGTGGTTTTCTCTCCCCCTCACACCAGAAAATGCAGGGACTAGGCTGGTGTAAAGGGGGCCAACCTGGGAATGCATTTTCTGGTGTGAAAGGGGTATTATTTCAAATAGCCGGGACCTGCAGTGCTCTGAATACAGCCAGGCTCTGCCACTGTCAGTGGCTATCACTTCTGCCTAGCGGCGGCTGTCCCCCATTTACCGCGAGCATGTATTCTCCCTTGGCAATGAGCATGTAATCCCACATGGCAACGAGCATGGAACCTCTGGCAGTGAGCATGGAACCCTTGGCAATGAACATGTAGATAAGCAGCACTTATGTAGCATAATTTTTAATAGGCATTATGGTGTTTGGCATAATACATAATGGACATAATGGCGTGTAACTTAACGTGTAATGGACATTATGATGTAAATGTTTAATGCGCGCCTTTGATGGACAATGTCCTTGTTTATGAAGTGTATTGGGAATTTTGGCTTAATCTGTATGGCATTATGTGAATTCTGGCTCAATGCGTGTGGCATTTTTTGAATTTGGCTCAATCTGTGTGGCATTATTTGAATTTTGACACAATCCATGTGGCATTATGTGAATTTTGGCTCAATCCATTTGGCATTATGTGAATTTTGGCTCAATCCATTTGGCATTATGTGAATTTTGGCTCAATCCTAGTGGCATTATGTGAATTTTGGCTCAATCTGTGTGGCATTATGTGAATTTTGACACAATCCATGTGGCATTATGTGAATTTTGGCTCAATCCATTTGGCATTATGTGAATTTGGCTAAATCCATTTGTTATTATGTGAATTTTGGCTCAATCCGTGTGGCATTATGTGAATTTTGGCTCAATCCGTGTGGCATTATGTGAATTTTGGCTCAATCCATTTGGCATTATGTGAATTTTGGCTCAATCAGTGTGGCATTATGTGAATTTTGGCTTAATCCATGTGGCATTATGTGAATTTTGGCTCATTCCATTTGGCATCATGTGTTGGGGCAAGTATAGTGGGGTCTAGTATTTTGTTGCATAATGTGTAGAAGTTGTATATAGTGTTGTACACTACACTCAAGGACATGCCCCTTGTTGAGTGGCCACAGCCCCTTTTCCGGAGCGCGCCTTCGGTGCGCGCACAACTGCATCCTTCACTTTTGTCGCCATGGTGGGCCTGCGTACTTTAAATGCCAGGGCCTATTTTTAATCCCATTGCCACCCTCTCTCTGCCGCTCTCTTTGCATGTACACTGGCATTACTAACACCGCCCCTCCCCCACCTAAACCCTCTTTTATCATGGTGCCCCCCTGTCATTTTATCCTGGATCCGCCCCTGAGTGAGAGAGGGATATATTGGGAGGAATGTGGGACTGCGAGTGTTCTGTGAGATGCCCAGTTCTGCGAGATGCCCAGTTCTGCAGTCTGAATGATTTTTTTAATGCTATAAATTAAGAAGCAAAACCAGCCTGGTAATGCCTGCATTTTACCTGCATCTCTCTACTGACACCAGTATCCTGAATGTGGACATTATAAATGTTGACCTGTAGACTTTATTGAGGGCATACCTAGCATTTAGATTTTGCACAGACATTTTACTATTACCCAGGGCTGGTGTAAGGCTTCTCAGCACCCTAGACAACCCCCCCCCCCCCCCCCCCCGGGAAGGTGGGCAAGTCCCCTGCTTTCCCTTGAGATACACTGTACCCTCCCCTTTGCCACCCACAACAGAGTACAAGGAGGAGGGGGCAGCAATGTAGGGGAGTATGACTCATGGGAAAGTATAGAGGTCTTAGAAGTTCCACAGCCACCACCTGCATTAAGGACAACAAGGATCCTCATAGACATCCTTGATTTTTTGATTTGTAGACTTGAAGGAGCCACCCCCAAGATCCTGGCGCTCTAGGCAGCTGCTTAAAGCTGCCTAGTGGTAGAGCTAGCCCTGCTATTACCTAATATGAAATAAAAAAGAAGAATGAGATCTAACTGGTGCACTCTGTTAATACCTTTATTGGTTGCCACTGAAAAGGGGAATTGGGGTTATAAACTTATGGTGCGTACATACGGGGGCGATTATAGCAAATATCGCTGGAAATATGGTCACTGAGCGACCATATTGCCAGTGATTGGAGTGTGCACCAGCGATAAATTGCCGATTGTGCGCTCCCGTTTTCAGCCCCTGAATGGTCGCTGGTCGGAGGAGTATGCTCCTCCGACCAGCGACTTCCCCTGCCTCTTCTCCCGGCAGTGTGACATTTTCATCTGTGACCATCTCTGGTCACTGATGAAAATGGGACTCTGAGCAATATGATTGCTGAGCAATATATTGCCAGCGATCATATTGCCCCGTGTGTACGCACCTTTAGCCTTTATTTAAATCCCCTGAAGGTGTGTACACACGGGGCAATATGATCACTAGCAATATATTGCCAGCAATCATATTGCTCAGTGTCCCGAAAATGTCACACTGCCGGGAGAAGAGGCAGTGGAAGACGCTGGTCGGAGGAGCAAGCCCCTCTGACCAGCGACCATTCAGGGGCTGAAAACACTGATTTATCGCCAGTGCACACTCCAATCACTGGCAATATGGTCCCTCAGCGACCATATTGCCAGAGATAAGTGTACCGTGTGTACACAGCTTAAGAATATCCTTTATTATAAGGGGTATGTCGTTTTTTAGAAATGTATACTTTATTTAAAAATCAAGATAGACAAAGTGAGAGAATTAGTGAATAAAGATTGGAAAAGGAATGAATGTGTTTAAAAAACAGACCTAGCTGTTAAGTCGCAGGTGTCTGCTTTCTGCTTCATTTGTCTGGGCTGCTTTTGCCCTTATTGACAGTTTTTACTTATGTGCTTTTGCTTGAATGTTACTTAGTATATATTCTGTTATCTTGGGGCTTACTTTGCAACATATCTTCTGTATGTTGCAACATTCATACTGTGGATCTATCACTTTCTTTTTTCAGGCTCTCTGGATCCAACCAGTTGGATTCTATCCAGAAAGATTTCCACAATGTATTTTGTTCTTCAAAATGAATCTGTGCTTTTGGGGTTAAACGGGATCTCTCTTAGCCTATTACAGATGGCTATTATCACGGCTGTATCCTTATTTAGTTGGACAGTTGTTATTCCCACTTTCGTTCAGTGATATATTTGTTAGCTTTTTGCGTGTCCTTTTATATCTATTGGGGTGGTTCCTCTGGTTGTCTCCCCAGATATGAATGCAGGTATTCTGAGGGTATTGGTTTAATTAATATTTCCCCTTGGTGGTCCTACTGGTGACACATTCACAAGTATATCAATGTGTGTCCTTGTGTCTGGACCCCTTATTGTTGTTAATTAATGGGGTTTTAACCCGGAGTGTGGCAGAGGTAATAGACAGGCTACTTATTCATTAATAGGCTTAGGAGATATATGATGATTCACTGCATGGCACTGTCTGTAGTATGTGCCTCTATTGTGCTCAATGTCAGGTATTTAAATTGCTATAAAATTCATATGCAAATATCATTGCTACCTACTACCTGGTAGTAACAGCTCATCATTTAGTTAATAGGGGTAATGGAGCATAATGCTGGTTCGGTTAATGTTTTGTTTTATTACGCTAGCTACAGGCTGGTCTATCCCTGTGTGTTTTCCATTGTGCTCAATGGTTACTGATTGGTCTATCTATACAAATGTATTGCACTGATTGGCCTGCGAGTGTTGCAGTGCTCTGATTGGCTTCAGGTTGGTATATCCCTGTGAATATTACCATGAACAGTTTAACTTCAGGTAGAGCTAGGCCAATGGGTGTCCTGATACATACATAATTGGCTAAAGTATACAAATAATTAGCATAAAAACAAAAAAAACTATTATAAATATAAATACAAACATTTGTAGATAAATATTGATTTGCAAATGCAGTTGTCTTACATTAATCATGATCTGTGGTATAGCTAAGTTGATATCCTTTTTTACTAGAACTTTCTCCCAGGTTACGTTCTGTTCCCCAACAGCGGTCACTCTGATCAAATTGTTGTCCTCTAGATATTTTCCATACTGTGAATATGGGATTTGTAACAAGAGCCATTTCTCTGCAAGAAAGTAGTGATAAAGACATTGGCATATATTCAATGCCATGGGCGAGCGGTGACTGCGAGCAGGACTTTTTGCTCGCAGTCACCGCTCACCCTGTCAGTTTTCAACTGACCCCCCTCATTCGCAAATTCCCCCTCGCTCCGTTTTTTGAGCGAGGGAGAATTGGCGAATGTGCCTCCAAAAACTGCGAGAATCGAGGCTAATTACAGCGAGTTTGCTGCACTAGCCGCGGCTCTCGCAGTTTAGGGGAATCCTCGCAGTTCTGTGACTGCGAGGATTCCCCCGGAACGTTGCATAGTGCGAGCGGCCGGCGCGGGGGTTAAACTGCGGGGATCATTGGTTTTCTGTGATCCTCGCAGTTTAACCCCCGCGCCGGCCGCTCGCACCGGCATTGAATACCTGCCTTTGTTAGTTATTCATACAGTATATTCAATCATATAGCCTGTGTGTTGTTATTTTTACTTGTTTTATATTAGTTTTATGCAGAGATTAGTTACATTTCCTGGTTGCAAAGAGTATCTGATTACCAAGAGTTATCGGTACTTGTGTAGTTTCACGATGCCAGCATGGCGCCGTGCTACTTCCGGGTGTACGCTCGCCACGAAATATGTCCAAAAAAGTAACTTAACTCCATACCAACATGGATAGTTCATACCTCCACTATCCATGTTGGCATGGAGTTGATTTTAAATAGTGTGGCCAGCGTAGCGAGCCACCGAGCCCCGCAAGGGGACTCAGACGCGCGGCGCCATGCTGGCGCCGTGAAACTACGCAAGTACCGAGTTATCAGTGTATCACTGTAATATAAAAAAAAAATCTGTTTTGCATTACCTTCATGTGGCCCAAGATCAATGTACTTGGAGTCCTTCCAGAACTGGTGACCCGCTTTCCCCGTATGCTTCATGGACTGCCCATTAAAGCTTAGCTTTAAGGTTTTAGCAACTGAGAGCATGTTTGCAGCCAGTAAAACCAAGTTGATGGTTTGTCCAACATGTGGTGACTCTGTCAATTTAAACTTAAGTAATAATTTCACGTCTTGTAGTGGACGGTTGAGGGACTCATGATCAGGAATGGATCCATTTTGCAAAGTCTGACCATGGTCATGTGAAACACCATTAGAGGAAATGCCATTGGGAACATCAGAGTGCACACTGCCGTTTGAAGACAACATTATATTTCTCCTTTGTAACCTCTGCAAAGCTTTCTGGAATACTTTTCTTTCTTCAGTGGATCCTTATTAAAATACATACATAAGATGTTTTAAACAAAAGCAATATACAATAGACATGTTTGTACAGGAATACACATGCGCGACCGTCGTCTGACCACATACCGTTTGTATACATTCTTTTGCCCTCAATGGTCATCTCCATATAAGGGAGATGAGCACTGTCTATGAACAACGCCATTGACATACATATCGGGTATACACACCCGTTGACTGACTTGCCATATATAACCCAGTGTGCAGCTGGCTTTATTCTCTGCTTCATAGCAGATCAGGACAAAGTCAGAGTTAAGTTCATCTGTTGTTCACCACTGGTCTAAGATACAAAATTTTGGAAAAATAATTGTCTGATATCTATCAAATATAAGTTCTATACTATTATTGTACACTATATTTAAAATGTAAATGTTTGTTAAAAAGCCAATAAACAAGTTTTCTTCTTCTATCTACAAATAATGTGATTGTGCCAATGTTGTGTATTCAGCGACTGACGGAGACATGAAGGATCCACCAGTGGGGTGTATTGGAAGGGATCCATGCTTAAGGGGTGGAGCCAGCCACCAAAGGGGTTGTTACTAGCCACCACAGAGGCGTGGCTTACCATTACATAGTGCATGGTTCGGATCCCCTGATAGCTATAGTAAATACTGCTAGTAATGCATGCATTATAAGGTCCAAATTATTAACAGCAATTCTCTATTAAAAAAAATAAAAAAAAAATGGTACTGTGCAGTGTAATGTAACTTACATATAATGTATAATTCAAGTGCACAGTCTAGAACCTGATCTCTAGGGAAGGGCAGGGTTGGACTTTTCACAGGGGAAACCCCTCGGGGGCACCAGCGCTGGTGATTAGCGCCTTCAGCTATGTGGTGGACTGTCTGGTCACTGCCATCCATGATTGGATGGAACATCAGCGAGTAAAGAGAAAGATTTACTAGTATCATCAAGACACCCCTCCTCAACTGATTGTTTTCCTGTGATCCAGTCCAACCCTGAGTGTATTCCATACATCAGGTAATATAAACCTGCATTTGATTTTAGTATATTTGGCCTGATTCAGGTCCCTAAAGATTGTGGCTACATTCACCCTCCTCACCACCCACCAAATTTGTTATTTCTGTTCTCCCTCTGCCAGTGTGCTGCTAGATACTAGATTTGGTGGGTGGTGAGGAGGGTGAATGTGTTACAGCAGTGGAATTGAAGACACAAAGGGGTGACTCAGATGATAACCATGTTTTATCAATACAATTGGGTTTCAGATACAAAGAAATTAACAAAAAATGCAATGTTTTGCAAAGTGTTCTGCATGTCTTGTGTACCTTCTTCATACTTATAGTTGAGTGTGATATCTTCACGTTCATCTGACCCCACACACTTTGTGCTGATGCGATTTCCAATCAAATGTGGGTCACAGAAATGCTTCTCTTTCTTTTTACCGTTTATTGTCCATGATACACAATCTGCATTTACCATGGAGAACACAAATGGAGTATCATAGCGGAGGTCAACGTCTCCATCTTTTATGGCCTTCACGGATGCAGGACCACAACAATAGATTCCTATTGAACAGAAAACTCATTAACACAAGAGACTTACAGTAGGTATGTAATATGCAGGATGGCATTACCTGTGCTTACCATCACTTGTTTCCTGTGGGGTTGGATCTAGTACCTGCCACCCCCCATAGCCTGGAGGTAAGTCTCTTCTAGCCATCCAGCATTCACACCACACATGGAAGTTCCTTAATACAAAATACATAATGCAGTTCTATAAATTTTGGTCCTGATCACTTTGACACAATAAGCATATGGATACTTTGAAAGATGCTAATGGTGAGATGTATCATACGTTATAGAGAGACAAAGTGGAGAAGCTGTTCATTGCATCAGATTTCAGCAGTTTATAAAAGTTGAAGCTGATTGGTTGCTGTGGGCAGCATCTGCACAGCCTTGCACTGCTACCCCGTGAGAGGACAGCCACTGTCTGGTGACCTGCCTAAATCCTGCTATGCTACAGCTCTGCTCCATTGCTGATCCAACCAGTGTAACAGTGAGGATGGCTGTAAATTCATTTGTGCCACAATAAACCAGAGATCCTGTTTAAGAAACTGTTCTGGTCATTACCTACACAAATATCCACTGGTGTGTACCCAATACACTGCACACCCACTCAACAATACTGAAGTGAGAATTTTTTCATGCATAATGAAAATCTGTGTTTCTGCATGTTAAGACCTATTCGACACAACAAGGCTGAAGTTAGCTTCTTATTCAAATATTAAATTTTGCAAGGGTTAAGGAGTCCTGCCCAAACTAGCGTTGGGCCAGACAAAGTACAATTGGGTCATATGTAAGTGACCCCCCTCTGTTAATTTCAGGTGTCAAAATGTGTGACCCAAGACTCGTTAACCCTAGCAAAATGGCAGCTGCTTATTAAAAATTGTTAAATATGGTGCATGTGCCCACTTTGCCAGCGTATTTAATGCCCAAGTTAGTGTTGGGCCAGGCAAATTTCAAGTGGGTTGTATGTATATGACACATTTCTATTAATTTCAGGTGTGAAATTTGTGGCCCAAGACTTATTAACCCTTGCAAAACAATGTTTTCAATAAGAAGTTGGAGTTCAAATAAAAAGTAAATAAGAAGCTGGAGCTCGAAAGGGAAGTGGTTTGTATCTGCATCTGCAACAGTCATCATTAATATCCAAACTGCACCTGCTACATGCTAGTAAGAGAACCACCTGAAACAGTCCCATCTCTATCTGCAAACTGCGACAAGACAGAGCAGTTCCATTAGTCCTCATGGACACCGTCTAACTCTAGACATGACCATTTTATGCATTGTGGGGTCCGCCAATGGACAAATCCATACACACTAGCAAGCTCCTTCCATGTGCATACAGTATACCTGGTTCTGGGCTTGTCCATATTTCTTTCTATGCTGAAATCCCGGAGATCCATGCACCCTACAACTTGCATACAACTCAGAATCAGACCCTATGTGCAGGTTATATTCACAATAGTTTCAAGCATACCAATAAAAATAAAAACATTTTCAAAAACATAGATATACTGTATTTAACACTATTAATTTAATACTGTCATTTTTCTAGAATCAGCCTGTGCTTTACCAGATGCTGTCATTGCTTTCTCCAGGAAGTTTCTTGCCAGTCGTATCATAATACTCATCAAGGATCAGATTTCTGTTAGTGTCATGAGCAGAGTCAAAGTTTGTTACAACTCGGGTTGGGATCCCTAAACTTCTCATCACTAAAAAATAAAATAAAAAAAAATGAGGGTTACTTTACAACAGTCCAGGTCAATGCAGGAGCTCAAAAAAACATACATTTAGTATTTAACCCTTTGAATATCCGTTAAAATTGGCAGCAACTCTGTGAGACATGTGCAAAATAATGGCTAAATAATATTGCTTAAAAATGCCAGCGTCGCTCACATTTGTTATGTGAATTCAAACAAAAAATGGTATGTATAATAAGATACATTTTCCTATAAAAGGTAAACATTACAGGTCCTTATGATGAATAAAAATAATTGTTTGGCAATCTTCACACCAATTTTGACAAATTCACTTGGCACTCAAAGGGTTAAACAAAACATCTACCATATTATGCCCTAAACCTTTCTTTTTTGTTTATGTATTTGTTTTACATGGACTGCTATCTTTGAAAAAAAAAAAAGATTTTACATAAATCCCTGAAATGCTCAGTGCAGGCTCCACAATTTTATTTTGACCTTCTTGTTTTTGTAGGAATTGAAAACTGGCACTAGGTGGCGTACCTTCCTATTTTGGTAGAGGTCCTAAGAAGAGGACGCCATGCACTAGAGATTTAAAAAAGTTTCTATAGAACGAAATGACTTAAAAACAGCTGTACACTATAGTGCAAAAAAGAGGAGTAGACTCAGCGCAAATTCACTATTACTTCCAATTTGCAGCTGCTAATTAAGGGGTACTCATCCCCTTCAGATAGAAAGAACCAAGAAAAAAAGCAAGAATCAGCGCTATTGAAAGTAATAATTTTGTAGTTAATTCTATAATTGTATAAAAATAGTGCAATCAATAAAAATATTTTTTTGTACACAATAAAAAATTAGCGATACACAATGTTTCAATAATGTGTCTATACCGGCCGGTATTTAATTGGACTTTAAAATATATAAGATAATAGGAGCTCTCTCACAGCCAAAAAAGAAGAAAAATGATCTTATCCCGAATAAAGTGGATGGTTCTTTGCAATCAGTGCCCAGTGCTATATCATGTCAACACTGGCTTTCGCTTATACTGAGCTTCTCAAATGCTCTGGGATATGTTAGTGACCTTTATCGGGAATGTTTGTAGCCCGACAATTCTAAGCTTTTATAGCAAACCAAGTCTCACAGTTCAGCACTGGCTTTGATTTATACTGAGCGTCTCAAATGGTCTAGGATTTGTTTGTATCCTTTAACGGGAATATTGTAGCCTGGCAGTTACAAGCTTTTATATCTCTACAATTACAAGCTATAAACGCTTGTAATTGCTGGGCTACAATATTCCTGTAAAGACATAGATAACTTCCAAACATATTAAAACAAATCCATGTGATAGACAAAGTGTATTCATACTAGAAGTCATTTTCAAAACACCAATGTGGGCATTCAATAAGCCGCCATAGTACTGTGCCAGTTTATTTTTTTGGGCTGTTTTTTTTATCAACCCTATTCAATTATCTTGCAGGATCTCCCCTAGGAGCAATGTTCTATATCAGCGATTCTCAAACTGTGGGTCCTGACCCCAAAGTGGGTCCCAACCACTTCAGCATAGGGTCACGACTCCATGTTGCTGACCATCAGATTAGTGTGTAGAGGGAGGAACAGGGGATAACTCATTAAGTAAACACCCTCTGCTTCCCTTTTTCATCTCCCTTTTCCATCCCATCATTACCCACTGCCTCCCTGTCACAATAGCGGTCACTTTACTTCACTGGCCACACATGTGGCGGCCACTCTGTGGTAACTTGCTGGGGTCTTGTAATAATTTTTATTGTCAGACGGGGTCCCAGACCAAATAGTTTGAGAACCCCTGTTCTATATTATACTGTCTTGGATGCTCAAAAGTGAACTTGTTATAAATGCAAACACAAAAGTAACACTTTATGAATCACCCTAATGTTTTGCCCATTACCTGTACACATAACAGCAGCAAAGACCCAACATTGGCCATATCTGACAGGATGACAGTCACTCTTATACCATTGTCTTAAAATTTCAATACTCCCATTCCATGTAGAAGGAGACACTCCAGTTTTATAATCTTCACTCCAGTTACCTTGTAAGACTCCACTGTCATCATTAGAGTTGATCTACAATTTTGATGGAAAAATCACATATCATTGTACATTGATGTTAGGCATGTCTGTATTCCTGTATATCACCACTAGGGGCATCAGGCACCTGTGGACTTGTCTCTCTGTCTCCAGACTCTGGGGAATCAGGTGCCTGATGATTGGAGACAATCAGCTCAATTGGACACCTGTGAGCGGCCTATTTATTCCTCCTGAGACCAGCACTCAGAGCTGGTCATTGTTTGTTCATCCCTGTTGTGGAAAGGAGTGTTTCCAGCATATCCTCTATACCTCAGCCTTGGTCCGAAGTCCTGCCTGAGATTCCTGCACCTCTGCCACCCTGCCTGAGATTCCTGCACGTCTGCCACCCTGCCTGAGATTCCTGCACCTCTGCCACCCTGCCTGAGATTCCTGCACGTCTGCCACCCTGCCTGAGATTCCTGCATGTCTGCCACTCTGCCAAAGTTCCTGCTTTAGATTCCAGTATCACTGCACATTCCTGCCACCCTGCTTTGGTCCTGCCACTCTTTGTTCCTGCCACTCTGCCACGTTCCTGCCAAAAGATCCGGTACCCCTGTCAATGTCCTGTACTTTCATTACTGCACAAGTTTTGCATCACAGCCTGTTACCTGCATTTTTTCCTGTTTATTCTTTAATAAAAATCCTGCATTTCCTACCATCCGTTTGTTCTGTGGAAGTCTGCTTGGAGCTCCAGGGGTTAATCGTAACAATTGAAAGGAATAAATATATATATATATATATATATATATATATATATTCCAATTATAATCCAAGGGAGTCCGGCACAGCCACTTAGCAGCAAGTTCTGGGAGAGTGCCCGTAATACAAACGGGATACAAGAGATGAATTAACAGCACTCCATCCATATAATAACGAAGCTTTAATCTTAGCATTTGTAGGCCCGACCCCAATATAGAGTGCATATTTGCACTGTAAAGTGGGGGTGGACTCACCTTTGTAGCAACATGCCCCTCAAACAGCCCATCTTTGTGTGGGCTACAGCCCCTATGTGCTGACCGGGCTACTGTCTCCTGGACAAGGAAGCAAACAAGTTGGTATGACTACTGAAGGTTCAAACTCACCATGGCGCATACTACTCTGCTAATGTATACAGGATTATTCCTTAAAGATAAATCCTTAAACGCATCCTGTAGGTAGTTTAAATTCTTGTCCAATATCCTTAAGTTGATGTCCAAAATATCATCTTCCCACTACAAAGAGAGGTTGATTTAGTTTATTACATAATAGTAGTGCAAATATAGTTTTGAACATAATATACAGATGCATGCTGAAAGGCCCAGCTGTTATTGTTGTCCAGCTTCTTATGTACCTCATTCCATAAGGTTCTATTTATCAGTCTGGGGTATCACCACCGATAGGACATTTTACTGGCATTAAGCCTTTGATGTATAATAAACAAGAAAAAATTACAGAGGAATAGCAGCGCTGATAATTAAATTAGTGAATCAATTTTAAAGGTAAAAAATACACTTATTTATTAATACCTGTGTGGTATAACATTTCAAACATATAATAATCATAAAAATGGACAAAAAATATATATATATAAAAAATGTTGGTTTAAAAATAATAAGGTTGCCAGATCTCACGTTTATAGGAGCAGTCCCAAGGCAAGGGGGGATTGAACCTGCACTGTCCTTCCAATTAGTCCCAATTTGAGCTGGAGTCCCAAGTACGGCGATTTGTAATCCAAGTGTGCCACAGCGAGGGAGGAGCTGGTTGTTTGTAAGCTCACCTACAACCTCGTGGCTATGATAATAACTTTTCCTGGAAATTGAGCCGTAGACATCCAAAAAGGAGGGATAGATTGGGCAGTCGATTGAGCAGGTAGATCCTTCAATGTAGGTCCTTGGATCTGGAACCAGCCAATAACACAGCACCTACGCGTTTCGCTGGCCTTACACCAGCTTTATACCTTGATAAAGCTGGTGTAAGGCCAGCGAAACGCGTAGGTGCTGTGTTATTGGCTGGTTCCAGATCCAAGGACCTACATTGAAGGATCTACCTGCTCAATCGACTGCCCAATCTATCCCTCCTTTTTGGATGTCTACGGCTCAATTTCCAGGAAAAGTTATTATCATAGCCACGAGGTTGTAGGTGAGCTTACAAACAACCAGCTCCTCCCTCGCTGTGGCACACTTGGATTACAAATCGCCGTACTTGGGACTCCAGCTCAAATTGGGACTAATTGGAAGGACAGTGCAGGTTCAATCCCCCCTTGCCTTGGGACTGCTCCTATAAACGTGAGATCTGGCAACCTTATTATTTTTAAACCAACATTTTTTTATATATATATTTTTTGTCCATTTTTATGATTATTATATGTTTGAAATGTTATACCACACAGGTATTAATAAATAAGTGTATTTTTTACCTTTAAAATTGATTCACTCATTTAATTATCAGCGCTGCTATTCCTCTGTAATTTTTTCTTGTTTCTCTTTGTGGGGACTGACCCTCCCCTTTCATAGCAGCAGCTTATTGAATAAACAGTTCATAACAAGCGCTCCCGGGGGCAACACCTAGTGCTGACCCCCATTTCCTCTGATGTATAATAAAGCCTATTGCTGGTGAACAGATTCCTAACCAAGCAGTAGGGTTTTTTAGCCATCAATAAAATTTCCACATAGTTTCAAATTATACAGTATGGCGCAGTGCGAACATGTTGTGTGTTTGATGAAAATAGTAGTTATACACAAACTGTTGGCAGTGGCGGTGGCGGCACCGCTCGCTACGCCCCTGCTTTAGACATGTACAGGTCCAGCTAACACATTAAGCCAATACATGTGGTATTAGCGCCAGCCCGCATGAGCTGCATTTTTTTTTTTTATCGGATGTGGGCAACATCCCACAGTGCAAGTACCTACTCTGCAGAGTATTGAAGCAATTCTGGGAGTCTGGAGGAATGGTAGAAGATCTTGGACATATACTGTATGTACACATTGGTCTTCTTATACACTAAAAAGTGTATGTTATACAGTGTTATAAATGAATAATATGGTCTATACCAGGCATTCCCAACCACGGTCCTCAAGGCACACCAACAGTGCTGGTTTTCTAGATATCCAGGCTTGAGCACAGGTGACATAATTAGTATCTGAGGGACTCTGATTAAACCATCTGTGCTGAAGCCTGGATATCTAGAAAACCTGCACTGTTGGTGTGCCTTGAGGACCGTGGTTGGGAATGCCTGGTCTATATAGTGGTGCTATAACCAGATGCTTGTTTTCCAAACCTCCTAATTAGTGCACAGGTGTATTTCTTACTTGTTGACACATTTTAAAAGATTCACAGGTGTGCTAATGATATCACCTGTGATACCAAGGAGATCTGTAAAACTATAAATATACTATTCCTATTTTGAGCATGGTGTAGGCCAGTGGTAGCCAAGACCAATCCTCGAGATCTACCAACAGTTCACAATTTCCAGATCACTTAGCTGCTTCACAGGTGCACTCATTACTCACTGACACATTTTAAAAGATCCACAGGTGGAGCTTATTGCTTCAGTTGTGATTCTGGGTGGAGACCTGGAAAATATTAACTTTCGAGGACTGGAGTTGGCTACCCCTGGTGTAGGCCATGGTGTGGGGTTTTAGGCATACCTCCCAACATGACCCTCACCAGGATGGACCGAATGCTCTGTTTGACTTCCCTCTTCATTTATGATTACCGTTACCTGTGCTGAACCACCATTGTTATCAATTAACTTGTTTAACAGGTGATGGCAATCATATATTAAGAGGGAAGTCCAGAAACAGAGCATAATGTTCCTACTGGAGAGGGTCATGTTGGGACGTATGTTTTAAGGCAGCCTCAAACCCACATGTATTTGCCTATGAAGTACAGATGTGTCCTCCTGCTACAGCTTTTCTGCATATGTAGCATGCAGTAGCTTGATCACAATGCAAAAGCATAATGGCCAACATAGCAGGAACATAGGTATATAGTATACACCCCGCTATGTCGCAATGAGTGCGCGCATCACAGGAATACTGTATCTGGACACATCTGGACATATACTTTTGATTAAAAATATGATTATTATATATAATAAACCTTCATTAATTTTAATCTATTGTGTCTTTCTGTACTGTCTTTAAATATTGTCTATCTATCCATTTTGGTACTGCAACTTATTTACATATTAACTAAAGGCCAGTTAAAATGATGGCTTCTGCAATGTACTTTCACTTTGCGCTGTGACCGTTTTTACTTTCACTTTGAGCTGTGACAGTTTTTAATCCACAAACTCTCCACCCCACCCCCTGTCCCCATCTGCTCCTATCTCCAACCTCTGTCTTCACAGCTCCCTCTCTCCAGATCCAGCAAGTTTGCAACAGATCAGCGTCCCTGCAAAATTTGCTTTCACTTTCTGTTGCAACATCTTTTAGCACACAAAGGAGTCATTTGGTCTGTCGAGTGGTCTCTAGTGGTCAGAGTTGGTGCTTCACCTCATAGCATAGCTGCCTACCCTCCTGCATTCTGCAGGAGTCTCCCTGAAATAGCAGCAATCTCCCTCTCTCCCTCATTAGTCTACCAATCTCCCTCATTTCACCTAGCCCACATTACGATGTTACATTTTTGGGGAAAAAAAGGAATGATAAATACATTTACATTGAATCATCAGCGCCCTTTTCCCAGCACTTTACCAAGTATAGAAGCTCTTACTAACTGCTTTGAGGCTCAACTAAATTTATATACAAGTCATTTTAAATGACACACCCACACTTCTAGGTGCCACATTCACAATCTCTTTTTACAATCTCTCCATATATGGAACACTAGACACACCCTTTGGGTGGAGCATGACACGCCCGTCAATGGGGCGCTGCTGAAAATTCTACTACCAACTATAATCTCCCTGAATCTAGTTTTCAAAAGTAGGCAAGTATGCCTCATAGAGGTGAGTAATAAGCCTTTCATATATATAAATTGTTATGAATATTGGTTGCCTAAATAATGTATGTAGATATGGGTGTTCCCAAGACAAAGTATCTATTTCCCTCCTTACCAATTCCAACTTGTTTCTAGGTAGTACCTGCCCATATATTACAGTATATGACATATATTACAGTAATTACAATGGATGAAAGCAATGCATCAATTACCTGGCCATAGTTCCAAGGACAGGTAGAAATCCATTTATGATTGCCTTGGTAAACAAATCCATAGTCATTCATAATGTATTCCTGCCGCTTAGCTTCATTTTCCAGAAACACCTCATCATCTGTTCAAGTTCAGACAAGGGATATAAACTGATATAAACTGTTGTAGACAATGAAATAACTACTGTACTACAGTATCATACATAGTTGTCTTTTAGCAGTGTGAAATAATTTTGACATATTAAGTACATCATTTTTTTCTCCATTTGCCAGGCCTTACAAAAATGTTTCAACAGTTTCTCCACATTATACTTGGATTTTGATATTTTATGTTTCTTTTGTACCACCTGTATTACTATATTTTGTTTTATTACCGCTATTGTATGCTGTATTTTGCAGGCTTACAATAAATAAATAAATATATATTAGGAAGAAGGGGGTGAGAAAATAGCACTCTTTGGTGTAGTAATTTTAAAGCCACACTTTGGGTTAAATAATATTGTGCGTACCGTATATAAATAAATAATGTGCTCATCAAGTTGTGGTTTTACCAGGATACTGCCCGGATTATGCAATTTGGACTCCTCTCGGATGTCTCCCACAAGTTTCAAATTTGAGCAAGTTCGAGGGCATATGCCCGGTGGTGTATTTCAACAAGGAAAGGAAAACTTCCAGTCAACTCTCCAGCGGCAGTATGGCCGAGAGTCTGAGTTCCCTTGCGGGGCTCGCTGCGCTCGCCCGCGCTACGGGCTCGGTGGCTCGCTAGGCTCGCCACACTATCTAAAATCCACTCCATGCCAACATGGATAGTGAGGGTATGAACTATCCACATTGGCATGGAGTTTATTTAGTTTATTTTAGAAAGTTTGGCGAGCGCCGAACCCGGAAGTAGCCGTGAAACTAAACAAGTACCCCAAAAATTCTACAAAGAAATGTAAACATTAAATTACCTATGGGGAGATCGGTTGGTGTAATGGTTAGCTTACTGCCTCACAGTACTATGGATTTGGGTTTGTTTCCCAACAAGGCCCTAAGGGGGTGATTCTGTACCACTCGCTAAGCAGCGGTCATTCGCTGCTTAGCGAGGGGCTTAATGCCCCCCGCCACTGAATCCCCTTGATACCATGCGAGGGTATGTACACAAACACATCCCCTCACATACAGCCATAGGTGGAGAGAAATCATTCCATGGTCGCTGAAGACGGGAGGGCGCTGATGTCATCTGCCGGCCCCAAGCAGGGAACGCCACGCCTGCGTTCCCAGGGGAATGGCCAGCATATTCATGGAGACGCCCATAAAACGCTGGGCATTCCCCACTAGACATGTATTGGGAATGTATCAAACTATTGAAATAAGGAATTAGTAGAGAAGTTGTCCATGGCATCCAAGCAGCTATTAGATAGCGTTGGTCAGGTTAATTCTATAAAATGGGAGGAGCTAATTGGTTGCAATGGGAAACTTCTCTGCTCTTCAGATAGTGTGATACATTTTCCTCTTAATGCAGTAATGGTGCTCATACACGGTGCGATTTAATATTTTAGTTAAAACCCCATCCCTTCTAGTTCAATTCGCATTAGTTTCCCTTAGTCAATATCATAAGGAAAAATAGTATTTTTTTACTACATCCCATGCTATCGTACTACATGCTATTGTAGTGTAGTTCAAATCACACCGTGTGTACAGTCTAAATCGCATGGCACACATTGTATAGGCTTAAATTGCCCCAGCACACATGTCACCAAGGACCTTATTCTGGTTGGTGCGGTAATGTCCGCGTGCGGTCGGTCCGCCGATGTTTTGTGTCTGCGCATGTGCAGAGGCATCTCTGCGCATGTGCGAACAGGACACACGTCCAAATTCCGCATGAAATGTGTACACTACGAACAGGGGGTGGAGAGGGGCGTGAAGGGCTGTTTGGGCTCATTACCATATGTTTACACCCCGCGTTTCATGGGCGTTCCCATGAAAATGCTGGGCGTACGTATGGTAATGCGGTCGTGACGCACGTGTAGGGGGCGGACATATGACATCGCCGGATGTCAGCTGCCTGCCCAGATCCCTGCTTTTGCACGGAGAAATGCCCGAGTGGTCTGAGGTTGCGGGAGCTGCCTGACCACTCGGTCCTGCATCTGCGACCATCGAATGATGGGGGAGGTTCCCTGAGATGGAGGAGGTGTATTCATGAGAAATACACTTGCGGTCCTTTCGGACAGCTTCTTACCGCATTCGGACGGAGTGAGCGATCCGTACGAAAGGCGGGGTTTAGGACGCACGGTCCTGGCCACATATTCGGCTCCGTCCGCACAGACCAGAATAAGGCCCCATGTGTGAACACCATAAGGAATAGATGTACTAACATATGGAGAGAGTTAAAGTACCAATCTAATTAGAAAGTGGGTGGGGTTTCAGGAGGTTATGGTTAGATCAAAATAAGAAAAAAGCTCTTTTAGGTTGCAGACATCTTGTTACCTGTCTGATCGATGGTTTGCCTGGGGCAGCATGGATGGTGTAACGGTTAGCATTACCCCAGCACTGAGGTCATGGGTTCGATTCCCACCATGGCCCTAACTGTGCAGAGTTTGTATATTCTCCTTGTGCTTGCGTGGGTTTACCGCGGGTACTCTGGTTCCCTCCCACAACCGAAAAATATACTGGTAGGTTAATTGGCTCTCAAAAAAAAAGCTCACCCTAGAAGGTCTGTGTGTGTGCGTGTATATGTGGTAGGGAATATAGATTGTAAGCTCCACTGGGGCAGGGACTGATGTGAGTGTTCAGCTATTCTCTGTGGAACACTGCAGAATCTGTGTGCGCTATATAAGAAACTGTCAATAAATAAATAAATACCTGCACACCAGGGGTTGAAGAGTAGTACAAACATTCCCAGCTGATAGATGGCAGCTTTACTTCCTTTGGAAATGTGAACTTTTAGGGTATACTGCCCAATTATAGCATTGGGAGAAGGCAACATGGTGATCATCACTGAGTTGGACTCATTGCTCTGAATAACTGCACTCCAGGCCCTTCGGTTTAAAGCCTTTGTTAAAGTGAATACTGCTTTGGTTCCAGAGGCCTCATCAGGCCATGGTCCTATTAACATAAAGGAGTTGGAGGATACGAGTTAGGTGGATGAAAGGCAGCGTTCAGCATCAAAGGCCTGCATTTCTGAAGGCGACGTATAACATCTTTTATTTGTTATGGGATACCTTTGTTGTCATGCTAATATTTATGTTGGAGATATTTATTTCTTCCTGCAGTCACTTGCCTGTTTCTGCAATGAAGATAATCTTGTCTGATCCTTCCTGAAATTCCGTTGTTTTGAAGTGCAATGCAATTAAAAATGGCTGCCCCCTCCGGATGATGAGACGTTTGTCACTAATTTCCAACGTATGATGCAAAGTGTTATTTTTCTGGCAGTGAAAATCTGAGAAAGCAACTTCCAGCTCTGGTCAAGGAAAAAAATATTAGTATGCATAAATGCTTAAAAGCGGTAACTTGCGAAGAGTCTACAGTATAGGAGACTTTAAACGCACAGTTTTTTAGGAATAAAACATGTTTTACAAGGCGCTTCTTGATGACTATGACAAGGATCTTTCCATAGGCCAGATGCATCAAGCTTCAAAAACAAAAAGTGATAAAGTGGAGAGTAATAAAGAACCAGCCAATAGTCATGTTACAGGCTGGGTTTGAAAAATGAAAGTAAGGAGCTGATTGGCTGGTTGTTTATCACTCTCCACTTTATCGCTTTTTGAAGCTTGTTGCATCTGGCCCCATGTCTGAAATATGCCTTGTTTCTTACAGCGCAGTAACACAGAGAAACTAAGCAGGCACCAGTTATAATAAGACCAGGATTGGACAGTAAATACTGTAGATCAGTGGTAGCCAAATCCAATTAAACATTCTTCGTGAGAGGTATCCAAACGGATGGTCTCTGCATCGCAAAGGGCAGCAATTATTGGAAGAGCGGTCCTCTGCAAATCTAATCACATATGTCAGTACATATGTGATTAGTATCAATGTGATGTTTGGTGGGATTTACTGCAAATGCTTAATACATCCTGCCCTGCAAGGGATTGAGGGTTAGATTTATTAAGCTCGGTGAAGTAATAACGTGTCTGGTTTTTATCACCGGCAGATCAGCTCCTACCTGTCATTTTTCAAACCAAGCCTGTAACTTCACAGTTAGGAGCTGATTGGCCGGTGATAACAAACCAGACACTTTATCACTTCACCGAGCTTAATAAATCTGCCCCAAAGTACCAATCAGCTCCTAACAAAACATTTCGATTGATTGACTTGTACTTTCATTCTCTCAACTTTAACACTCTCTAAACTATGATAAATCTCTCCCAAGTCTTTTCACAAATATAAATCGCAACAGAAGCATGTCAAGGTTGCAACAGATACAAATTCTGCCCAACACAACAATGAAATCATTTGTAAAGTTCAATTATGTTTAATTACATTAAACCAATAAACATTTATGTAGTTCAAAGAACAATAGTATGCTGTGTTATTTCTCTACTCCAGGCATAAGACATATTATTTATTAGACGTATAATTAGAATTTAATTGCTGAATGTCTGTCTACGTCTGTAGTGATTGGGTGCAATAACCAGGATACGGACACCTGGAATATTGGGTTTATGTGTCTGAGGGGTACATTTACTAAGATGGCCTGTTGCCCAAAGTAACCAATCAGATTCTACGTATTATTTATTTAGCACCTTCTAGAAGATAAGGGATAGGATCAGATTGGTTGTTATGGGCAACATCCTATCTTCAATAGAACTCCCATCTTAGTCAATTTACCCCTGAAAGTTTTAGCAAACACAGACATTAACATTTCCTGGTCAATATTATAAGTCACAAATACAGTGACTATATCAAAGCCAATAAGAGAGACTTCTAATATCAAGTTCAATATAATGGTGCCTTTAAAATGGAGGCGTGCAGAACAGTGGGAGGACAGGGGAATATTGTTTATTAAATAATAGAAAATGATGTACAGTATCTATTCTGATTTACATTTACAGTAAATACAGTAGCTGCTTAAATATCTGCTTCATATACTGTATCTTTACAGTAGTTATTACTGGCAGCATTCACAGTATGTGCTGCATTTGGTGCATTGAAAATGTTGCACCTGGAGTGGTAATATTGAGACACAAACAATCATAGCGAAACCATATACTTAGCATTAATTGCTTGTTGGGATTAGCACAGGGACCTGCATGAGTCATCTGTCCACAACCAAATACATCAAATACACAGTACAGCAACAACTCTGTTTACTAAAACAAGGGCAAAACATTTTGGTAGCTGCAATTAATTAACCCAGGGTTGTTGCCAGGTCGACATGGGTTACTGTGTGAAAGGGCCTTTTGAGAAATACCGGGTCCAGCAACCCGGCAATCCAACTTGGTTTAAAATAAGGGGTTTTACCCGGGTCAGATCCAGGTTGCTGGGCAGTGTGAATGGTAAAGCAACCTGGGTCGTGTTCACTTCTATGGAGGAGGCAGCAGCGTTACCTTAGTGCTGCCTCCTCCCCGCCTGTTGTGCTGCCACTCCGCCCTACCCCCCCCAGATGACTTCAGTGACCCGGCAATAAGCCAAAGCAGTATTACTGTGGTCTAAAGGCCAATACACACTGGGCGATTTTGAGCTGAAAGTCGCTCAAATCAGCATGTTTGAGAGGCTTTCAGCTCAAAGCCACCCAGTGTGTATGCCCAGGTGATAAGCGGTGAGCGCTGCTGCATGCTCCCGCATCATCGCCGGTTAAGCCGTTCTTCTGCTGGTAATAACAGCCGATGAGCGGCTTTGAGGACGGCTTTGCATAGCTCTGTGCTATGCAAAGCTGTCCGCCCCCACTGATGACACTAGGCAGGGGGAGTGCGGCTCAGTGTCTATGCACTGAGCCCCTTTCTCCCCAGTGATGATAGCAATCATCGCTGTCCATACACGCTGGGCATAGTCGCCCAGTGTGTATGGTCCTTAACATTTTTCAATTCCGAACTTTATCATGTGCCTAGTGGGAAATCTGCCACTGGTCCCAAAGTCTAAAGGTGCATAGACACTGTACAGTTTTTTTGACCAATTTCGTTGAAAGACATTTCCCTTGAACCCAGTGCCCTGGGCGAAAGATGTTGATGAAAGATATTGACGACAGACGAAAGATCTAGCTACAGGTTATAGGCTCTTTTTGAATGATCTCCTAATTGAGCTGAATGCACAGTTGACGTACAACCTTGATGAACAACTGGTGGGTATGCGCATCATCATTCGTTGTCCGTCGCAAACGCACTGAATGATATTTTGACCAATTTCGTTCAGAATGGCCGAAATGCACAAAATTGGTCAAAAAAGTTGGTCAAAAAATTGTACAGTGTGTATGCACCTTTACTCTGGTGATTGCTACCCAGGGCCTCATTCAGACCTGATCACAGAGTTCATTTGTTAGCAAATGGGCAGAACCATGTCGCATTGCAGTTGGGGCAGAGGTTTTTCTGTGCAGGGTAAACACTGACTGCTGTATTCTTTCCCTGCAATTTAGATTTCAGTTTGAACACACCTCAACCAAATCTACCCACATTTTAAGTGATGTGCATGATCCTGAAACATCATTATTCTGTATACTTAACATTGTCTTTTTTTTATGGGAAGGCTGCATTCATATGTTTTATAAATACATGTTCACAAAATGAGCCGCAAAGTATTGTCATACAATGAGCCAAACACTTTGTAGGCTTGTAGTGAGAACAAAGCATATCTAATACAGTACATAGAAATATTTATGTTTTACTTAGCAGAAGCTTTGCAAAGCTTGTAATGCTTCCAATTCTTTAGTACATACCATGTCTGCTCTGCGTTATCTATGATAACGCTATGGAATAGTAATACTGTACGTCTCGTACACGCATCATTAATATTATGACTACATTTGTCTACAGTACCTACCTTGCGACATTTTTGTCTTGCCTTTGTTCTTGATGAACAGATCACCAAATCCACTAGACAGACTCCCGGGAGACACTGGCTGCTTTGTTTCCTGCTGAATGGAATATGAAACAGAAGAGACAAGGTGGGGCGACAGCAGGAGTCATTGCTGTTTCTGACTTGGTAAAATCATAACTGGTTTGCTCACTCGAAACACAGTTTTTTTCTTGCCAACTTTGTTTGAGTGCAGGTGCGGCTATGGATTACTAGGTCCTTTCCTTATTTCATCACTTTCTTGGAGACGTATTTTCTTTTGAATTGTCTATTCAAGCTATTAAATACGTTTAGATGCACTTAAGTGAAATTGTCACAGCTTTCTTTAATTTTGATTTCTTTTGTCTTGTCTATACAATACGTATAGAAAATTTAAAGATTGGACTGATTGCACATGGATTAAAATGTGACCATTAAAATAAATGAATATTGATAAAACAAAAAAGATGCAATTGGTGCCTCGCACATGGGGTATCTTGACTGTCTGTTCCCAGAATGCCTCAGAGGACTATAACATAGTCAATAGTAAGGGAAACTGTAATTACCATCCACAAAAGCTGGAGGCCAAGGTGTCTCTTTTCTCCCAAAGATGTAAAGCCAGGACAAATGAAGCTGGATTGTGGTCCGAAAAAGGGGAGTTGTAATCACCGTATGACTGGTCGGTCTGTGTGGCGGAGAAAAGTCCTTTTTCCCAAATGAGTTTGAAGGTCCAATGGATATCCTGGGGCTGGTCTGGTTCAGATCAAAGTGCAAGTGATCACATACATGGTACACCGGTTAAAGATGAAGGGCGGGATTTTCTAACATCCACAGCCCTATTTCAACCCCCTTCACGGCCGCCACATTTTTAATGATCGCGTATGCTCCAACATATGCAATCATTAACGCAAGGGACAGCTGTCCCTTGTGATGCGTCGCCGGTGCTGGACTTCCGGGTCTGAGACCTGGAAGTCCATCTGCGCATGTGCAGAGCACTGCGCCGGCCGCAGGGCATGCTGGGAGGGATCCGTGACGGTAAGAAGCCCATAGGCTTCTGCAGGGAATAGCCATGCTTTTGCTGGCGATTCCCTCTGCAGCGCTGCCACTTCGGAGGGGGAACAGAGCATACAGAAATGCGGTAAAAAACCCGATAACCGGGTTTTTACCACATTTCTGCTTTAGAGAATGTCCCCCGAAGTCTGGCTCTTTTTTTTCTCAGCAGGTAGACAGCATTCCAGGATAACAGATTGGCATTTCTCAAGTTACATTGTGGCAATTCTCAGGTTACAGCAATGGCAGTTCTTTCAATAAGAGTACATCCAGCGAATCCCTAGCGTAAACCCCAAACCCCTGCAAACCTATTGCCCAGACACTAACTGCCAACCAGGGGTTAAAGTGAGGGGGAACTCGGTGGAACTGAATGGTAGGGGGAACTGAGGTACCATATGGACAGAGGGAACTGAGGTACACCTGAACCACAGCCCCGGACAGTAGTTCCAACAGAAAAGCCGGTTCCAGCGGCTTCCTTTTCCGGCATGGCGTATGTGATGTCATGCTGTCACCACTGCCCAGGTGAATATCAGAGGAGAGGTAGCTGCTGGACAAAAAGGGACATATACAGTATGTGTCTTATGTCAGATATATGAAATGGGCACTTACTGCTGACATTTTTAGCTAGGGGTACTACTGCTGTGGGCATTATGTGTATAATCAATACTGCTGTAGGCATTATGTGCAAGGGATACTACTGTGTGCATACATGTAAAAGAGACACTTATGTGTCATAACATGAATAAGGAGAACTACTTTGTGCTGTAACATGAATCAGGGTCACTACATGTGGTGTAATGGGAATATGATTGTGCTATTGTGTTGCATAATTTGAATTGGGGGTACTATTTTGAGATCACTGTCCCTTTATAAAGTATCAGAAGTATGGCATAAAGTTTATAGATTGCACGGGGTGCCAAAAAATCTGGCAGTACCCGGGGCTCCACCTAATTGGGGAAGGGGGGGGGGGGGTTCCGTGGCAGGGTAAATGAGTTCCACCACCTCTCTGGGACCTCTTTAAGCCCTGCTGCCACCCTTCAGTCATGAACACACATATAAAAGGAAGAACTAGTTGCTGCTAATCAGCCAGTCATTCCCAATACAACCTAGGAAAACCTGGGTTTGATCTCCCTAGCCCTGCTGTTCAGTGGCATAAGTTTATCTCAGTTGCCCTGAGGCAAGATAGCTATTGGTGCACAAGCACACACACATGCACACAAACACCACCATATATAAATACGTTATGTTATGTATATTCTGTTTAAAACAAAGAGAATGTGATATCTATGGTCCTGCTAGGAGGTTGAGTCAAACACAGAACTGTTATCAACAGCTTTCAATTAAGTAATAAACCTGCAGGGAAGGAGAAGTGCCCCCTTGGGAGCAGGAACCTGGCGGCAGATTAATCCCTTGTCTCCAAGAGTTCCGCCTTTGCTGTTGCTGTTGTTCTAAATCTTCGACTGTAGCTTCCAAATTACTCTCATGCTGTCCCTGCCACATTTGTCATAAACAAAATTCACATTTCCCTTGAAGCAATGTAGAGGTTGAGTAGGGCGGCCAGTGCTGCCAACACTGGAGGCAAGCCGGGGATTCAAAAAGGGGAAAGCGGGCCCTGACTATTTTGTCAGTCGGGCCCCACAATTTTTGATGGCGGTCCTGGTGATCATCAGAATCCACCTCCATGGAAAGATGCACACATTCCTTGTGCTCAGAGGTGCTTAGCCCTCCATTAATAGCCCAGCCACTCTAATATTAAAGGGACAGAATAGTGCTTGTACAGTACAGCACCGGTGTCTCCTACTAAAAAATTGTACCAGCTCAGTCTACCATTTTTCTTAGACTTCCATGGAAACCAAGTGCTCATTTTTTTTTTTTTTTCAAACTCTTTTTATTGAAAATTTTTCACATATCTCAAATCAACATACATCCGCATTTCAGCGTTTACATTTAACATTGTATTCCATTCTCTCATGTTATACATTTTCCACATTACTTGAGCTTAGGGTTACTTATACATATTCTTTTCTCTACTTACATGTATCTCTGGGAGAGCAAGGAGAGAGGTATATTTTTGTCCTATGGATCTTTTATCTATATTTTTCATCCTTCCAGCCTTCCGTACCTTCTATTGTTTCTAACTTTTATTACAGATGGGGGATTAGTGTGTCACCTTTTCATTATTGTGTTTCTATTTGTGCCCGTGTGGTTGTGTGCCTTATATTATATTTTTAGGGCCGTGTTTATCTTTTTTATGTGTAGCAAGTGTCTTATTTCATTTCCTTTCCCTCTCTATGTGTTTATTTATACCCTTACCCCCTCCCCCCTTTTTTATTTCTATTTAGTCATACTGTGTAATTATTCTTTTTGGCCCCCTAGTGTTTCCCCTTTTTTTTTTTTTTTTTATTATATAAATATAATTAATTATTAATTAAAAATTAAGTATAATTTACTCCTGTATTCCCCCCCTCCCTCCCCATCTGTCTTACTTTTCTTCCTGTTGTACGGATTCGGCTTTCAGTTATTATTCAAATTTTTCCTGGTTCTTCTGGCCCATTTTTTCTTTTCAATTCCCTTCTTCATCCCTTTACTTAGCCTCTCTCCTTCCTCTCCCATCCCCAAAATATACTTATTTTTATTTTATTTTTCTTCAATTTTCCCCTAGCTCATTTAGTTAATTTATTCGTCTTATACTTAACAGAATGGATTCCTTACTTGGACATAACATAAAATAAAATTACACTTTAACATTAACATAAACATAAACACATCAATCCCACGTCGGATAAGGTCAATATTTCATCAAATTATCCTGTTATTTTGTTTTACCTTTTATTTCTGTTTCTGTTTCTAGAGCTATGTACCCTTATTACCTCTCTTTTGATATACCTCCGTTCCTTTTTTATTAGTTGCTAACATCCACCCTATTACCTATTTGTCTTGTTATATACCATTTGGTCTGCTCATACATATATAATATTTGTATCTGAGTTTCGCTGGGAAGAGATTCTATATATGGGCCCCACTTTTTATAGAATCGTATAATTCCTGTCTCTATTTCTGGTAGGGTTGCCTGTCTTTCCATATATATTATGTTAAGTAAGAAAGTTTTTGTTTCCTGTATGGATGGGGCTGATCGTTTAATCCAATGGTTTAATATCATTTTTTTTTGCTACACCTAATATTACCGTCAATATTGGCGTTAAGCATTTTTTCCTTCTCCCCAGTTCCCATTCATCTAACATCGATAGTAGACATACTTTAGGATTTCTTTTCACCCTTAAATTAAATATATTATTAATATAATCCACAATTTTGTTCCAAAATATTGCTATTTTGCCACATTGCCAGAAATTATGATAAAATGTGGCTTTTCTCTGGCCACATTTAATACATGCATCTGATTCATCGACCATCATGTAAGCTCTCTGTGCCGGTGCCACGTATGCCCTATATAGTACTTTCAGATAGATTTCTTGAAGGGATGAAGCATGTAAGTATTTCAATATTTGTTGACTTTGTTTTAAAACTATAGAGCTTTGTAAGTTTGTTGCAATATCGCTTTCCCATTTCCTCATTGATCTATCCCATTTTTTTCCCCTAGTGTTACCCATGCCTTCATGTAGTAATGTCTCAGTCTATAAGTATTTGCATAAGCTCCCTTAAGGAGATTTGCAATTGGATCATGCTCCATACCTTCAAGTCCCACCCGTGGTAACGACTGGATTAAATTTCTTATTTGTAAAAACATATAAAATTGTGTTTGTCTTAGGCCGTATTTTTCTTTTAGGTCTACAAATGATTTAATTTGTCCCCCCGGGTCAAAAACATCCTTTATAGCTGAAAGGCCTTTTTCCCTCCAGATCAAGAACTGGGGATTTTCCAATCCTGGTAGAAATTGTGGGTTACCCCAAAATGTAATAAAGTCAGTTACTAATGAAGATCTTCCTAACTTCTTGTTTGTATAATTCCAAGCCTTATATGTGTCCCCAAACAAAATATTATTTTTAATCTCTGTTGTTATCTTTCCTCTGGGTGTATGCATTAACGCCGCCAAAGAGTATGGTGCAAATAATGCTTCCTCTATTGCACAATTTGTAAATTTTGACTGTCTCCAAAACCAGTCAGTTATATATCTAAACGCTACAGCTCTACTATATGTAATTGGTTCTGGTATACCCAATCCTCCCTCATTTTTTGGTAGCTGTAATTTAGAATACGCTACTCTTGGTGTTTTGTCTGCCCATAAAAATTTTGAGAAGATTGTATTAACTATTTTACAGTCCTGTTTGGTAAGATTTATTGGTATCATCTGCAATAGATAAGACAGTTTGGGGAATGCAATAGTTTTTATAACCGCTGCTCTTCCCAATAACGAAAGAGGTAAGGTTGTCCACCTATGTAATTTTGCAGATATTTCTGCTATTATCGGTCTAAAATTAGCTGAGTATATATCTGCTATGCCAGGGGGAATTTTTATACCCAGGTACTTCATTGTATTTCTAACCTTTGAGAATTGTGGGAAATTGGGTGTCATGGAAATTGGCTTGTATCCATCTGTAAGAGTCATTATCTCAGACTTGTTACAATTTATTTTAAATCCTGAAAATATTCCGAATTCTTCAATTATAGTTGTTATTTCTGGTATGGCTTCCAATGGGTTTGCTATAAATAGCAACATATCATCGGCGAAGAGTGCCAATTTGACCTCCTCTCCTCCTACTTTTATACCTTTATATTTTATAGAGGTTCTCAAGGCTATTGCCAAAGGCTCCAAAGCAATAGCAAAGAGTAACGGGGACAACGGGCACCCCTGCCTTGTCCCCCGTTCTATACTAAATTTTTGGGATAGGTATCCATTATTTAATACCTGGGTGGTCGCATTTTCATATAATAAACGTATACATCCTATAAACTGGATAGGCGCCCCAAATCTAATCAACGACTCGTACAGATGGTCCCATGTTATTGAATCAAAAGCTTTCTCCGCATCCAGGGAGAGAATAACATTCTGCTCCCTGGTGGGATGCAGCTTCCGCCATTCCATGACTGCCATTACCTTCCGTATGTTAACAACCGATTGACGTCCCCATATAAATCCAGATTGGTCTAAATGTATTATAGATGGGAGGATTACTTTTAATCTTTCGGAGAGGATCTTTGTAAATATTTTATAGTCAGTATTTAATAATGATATGGGTCTATACGACCCAGGATTTTCCAGATCTCTCCCCTGCTTCGGCAATATTCTTATTATTGCTGAATTAAAATAAGCTGGAGGAGCTCTTCCAGACACAATTTCCCCAAACATTGCTGTCAATGGAAGGCTCAGTTCAGACCCCAGTATTTTATAATATTCATTAGCAAACCCATCT
Organism: Crinia signifera; assembly: GCF_055691185.1. Lineage (NCBI taxonomy): Eukaryota > Metazoa > Chordata > Amphibia > Anura > Myobatrachidae > Crinia > Crinia signifera. The sequence continues at coordinate 165,602,587 of NC_139222.1, forward strand.
GGTCCTGGGGATTTTCCTGATTTTAATACCTTAATTGTTCTTATAACTTCTTCCGGGGATATTGGTGTTATAAGGGATTCTTTTTGTTCATCTGTAATACCCGGTATCCTTATCTTAGCCCAAAACTTTTCCTTTTCTTCCCTATCTATCTCAGGTGATGTATACATTTTAGAATAGAACTCATGAAATACTTTTGCTATCTCTTCATTTTTTTTCCTTAACCTCCCATCTATGCCTCGTATAGATTTTATAATAGAGGGCGGGTGATTACCTGCTAATAGATGTGATAACAGTCTTCCCGTTTTATTTCCAAAGCGGTGGAATTTACTATTTCTTTGGAACCTAAATTTAGCTTCTATTCCTGACAATATATTTTCAAATGTTGTTTTTTCTTTATAATATGTTGCTTTTGTTTCAATGGTTACTTTTTTTTTAAAATTCTGATATGATTGTGTTAATCTAGCCTGTGCCTCTAAATAGTTTCTGTCCAAGTCTTTTTCTCTTTTTTTACAATAAGATATTATAGCCCCCCTTATCACTGCTTTGGATGCCTGCCAAAACAATAACGGGTCTTCCATTTCAGTTTCTAAATTATTATTTTTATAATCCTTCCATGTTGTTTTCAACATATCTCTAAATTGTACTGAGTTAACTAAATATGATGGAAACCGCCATTGTCGTATTGGGCCTCTATCTATTTTAGTAGCCATCTGTACCCAACATAGAGCATGGTCCGATATACTAATTGTTTCTATTTTGGCATCCATTATTTTAGAAAACATATGTTTGGAAATCAGGATATAATCTATCCTTGATAATGTGCCATGGGCAGCCGACAAACACGTATATTCCCTCTCTACTGGATAGCACAATCCTCCAAATATCCACCAGTTGAAACCTTTCGCATAGATCGGTTATCCTATTTTCAGACATGCCTCTTCTTCTTTTTGGGGTTATATTTCTATCTAAGATATTGGACGCTGCTACATTAAAGTCTCCCCCCACCAATAATGTTTGATTTCTAAATGGGTTCAGTTTTCTATTCAAAGATATGAAAAATTCTCGAGAGTTACCATTTGGGGCATAAATATTGCACATGCCGTATTGTTCTCCTTCCAATTTTACATTTGCAATAACATATCTACCTTGTTCATCTTTATCTATTGATATAATTTCATAGTCTATAGTGTTCCTTATAAGTATCACTACTCCCCGTGCTTTTGAATTATATGAAGCTGCCGCTGCCACCGACCACTTCAACATATTCAATTTTTGTACTTCTGGGGGTATTAAGTGAGACTCCTGTAGGAAGACTATGTCCAAGGCATTCTTATTTAGATATGTCAATATTTTCCTGCGTTTTGCCGGTGTATTAAACCCCCCCACATTCAATGTGCCAATTTTATAGCTCTTCATCTTTCTCTATTATGTAGTATTATATAACATATTTACCCTCCACCTAATTGGGAAAAACTCACAAAAAAAACACAAATACATAACACATATACATTTAACACATATCTCGAGCATCTACGTTAAGGTATATTCCAACGCTAGTGCTCCTACTTTCTAAATTGTTAACTTCCGTATCCTCCCTTCTTAGCATGCGAAGCTCCTAGTAACCCACCCTTCCCCCTCCCACTCCATCCCTCCTCCCTGTCACAGCCATTTCAGTGATTATATTTCATCTCCAAAATAATTTCGGCTTTATTAAATTAAATCCTCATTTTCTCTTATCACATATCTACTCTTCTTAATTTACCTGGTAGGATATGTTACATATCTATACCTTCTCATGTTATATTTCCAGTTTTCCCTACCCTAGTTTCTATTACCTTATTATGTCTTTTCAAGTTACCCACCAAAAAAACTACAAGATTCTAGGAATATTATTCCAGCCTATTACATCTTAATACCTTTTACTTATTTTTGTATAGGGGTATTTAGGTAGGGGGAAATACTTTCTGCACACCCATACTTTTCTATTTATACTTCTTTATGTCCATTTTTTTTTTTTTTTATATTTTTCACTTTTTTTTTTTTTTTTTTTATTACTGGTTTTACTTTCATTTCCTGATTCTTTAGTTGGGTCCCATTGATGTCGCCTTCGGTGTCTTCTCTATATCCTGGGAGGCACTGTCGAGTCTCTCTATCACATATTTATCCGCTGCCGAGACTGAGATAAAGTCTTTGATATTGTCCCCTTCATATATCCTCAGTCGGGCAGGGTACATTAATGCAAACTTTATTTTGGCTTCAAATAATTTTGTGCATACTGGGACAAATTCCCTGCGTGCCCGAGTCACCTCAGTTGAATAGTCTTGAAAAATCAATAACCTTGTATTCTCCCACATGATATCTCTTTGTTTCCTAGATGCCACCCATATGGCCTCTTTGTGTACAAAATTAAGACATCTAAATATAACCACTCTAGGCCTGCCTCCCGGTACCATTTTTGCTAATCCTAGCCGGTGGGCTCTTTCCACCACCATATCCTGGCATGTATCAGAAATCTTTAACATCTCTGGCAGGGTTTTTTGGAGAAATTTGTATAGTTCTGGGCCTTTAAGATTTTCATCTAGTCCCACAATCCTCAGGTTATTTCTTCTGAGTCTATTTTCCAGACTATCTATTTTATTTTGTAATTCCTGGCACATGTCCTGAAGGGCAGGGGTAGTAGTCTTGAGTTTAGAAACGTCTTGGAACAGTTCCCCCATTCTTCCTTCTGTTGTTTGCTGTGCTTGGGCTATTTGTTTGAGCTGTCCTGTGACATCTTGTATTGCGGCATTAAATTTAGCCGCCTGCGCTTCCATCAGTGGAGCCATCGTTTCTTGGATTGCCTTTACCACTTCAGCATATGTCACCTGTGGGTTGCTCTCCCTTCTTTCCGGGGTTGCTGGCTGTGATTGCAATGACTGAGTGCTGAGGCGAGATGATTTTTCCTGTTTATTTTGTTTATCTAGCTGTATGCTAGTTATTGTAGCCATTTTAATTGTGGCCTGTGATTTAGAAGCTCGGTTTCTTTGTGACCCCCTCGGCATCTGTGGGGAAAGGAATTTCTCCATCCAATTCCAATGCTTTTTTTAAGAGAATTTGAGTTTCAGTTATTTATAGGTTTTATTCCTTGTATCTATCAGTTACCGTGCTTTTTAGTCTGATATACCTGGTCAGCAGTTCATTTCATCTCCAATCTGTTCTTATGTTCAGGTATATACCCCAATAAGTATTATAACCCCTCAACGTTTTTACTGCACTTCAGGTTATCTTAAGGTTATAAAAAATTTATTTTCTGCCACAGGGATCACTGTTACCCCTCTGGAACCCTTAGGGCTGAAAAGTTTACACCCCTAGGCAACTCTCATGAGGGTGTCAGGATCCCTCCCGTTAATCCTCTGATTCTGACCTTTTCCTGGCTCCACGGCTTTCAGAAAAGTCACTGTTGTCAGTTCTGAGATTATAAGGTTTTACACCAATGCATTTATAAACATCACTTCATTTTCTGGCCTACTCACCTCAGCTTCTCAGACACCCACCTGCCTGCGATGGATTTTAGATGAGTTGTTGCTGTGGCTGTGAGGGATGCTGGTACTTGCTGGGGGGTTACTGTTTAGCTTAGCCGGTTACTTTCAATGCTGAAGTGCTATTTGAATATAATCTGGCGATTCCGGATCACATAGGCCTAATTTTTCTTGCCGGCATCTTATTTCTGGGCCCCGGGAGGCTCCGGCCCCTTGATATGTATCCAACGATACTGGTCAGGCTTAGGTCACAGTCGCGATCTGGGCTGGAGGTTCGCGGCCTCTGTGTCTATATTCTTAGCTTCTTCAGACACCCGTCTGCCTTCAATGTTACAGCGCTGTTTAAATATGGTCTTGAGGTTCCGAATCACTTATGCCTGGATTCTCCTGCCGGCATCTCGTTTCTAGACCCCAGGTGGCTTCAACCCTTTAGTATGGATCTGGCGATGTTGGTCAGGCTTAGGTCACAGTTGCGGCTTGGACCGGTAACCCGCGACCTCCATATCTATGGTCGCAACCTCCGCCGCCCAGTGGGCACCCCGGCACACCAACAAAGTGCACGCTGTAGCCGCGGTCCGGAATCACCGCGCTCCAGGCCACACGTCACCGCTTCCGCCCTTCAGTGGGACTCCAGGAACGCTGGCCGGGCGTTAGCTGTAGCCGCGGCCAGGGCTGATGACGTATCGGAACCGGCTGACGCGCCTGAGCCGCAGCGTCTCCGTCCCTTCGCTTTATCTACTGCCTCCGTATACCAGGTATTTTTGTCATGCACGAGCCGAATATCTGGCTATGTCATCGGGTTAAGGGAGGCTCCGGAGGGCATCTACGGGTGGAGGTACAGCGGAGCTCTCACATGCCTCAGCCTTTCTCCTCAAGGCCGGAACCGGAAGTCCAAGTGCTCATTATAGTCAGGAGCACCAAAGGGGTATAGTACAGATTAGCTTGGCCAGGGCTTGTTGGAGTTTACTGGGTCAGCTGCTGAGGGGGTCAGATATCAAAGGGGCTATGGCCACCCCTCCTGCATATGGGAATTAAGAAGCATATGGGCAGTCGAAACTCAAAACTGAAGTAGGCTAAAAATGGATTCAAGACCTTAAAACTCAAAAAAAGTAATGAACATTTCAGGACTATATCCTGTTAACAGTAACATGTACCATGGTACCAGTATACCATACTGGATGTTCCCTGTTCAAACGGATTTAAGTGATCACCTTACAGATTCCAGTATTGCCTAATGGTGTGTACACACGGTAGATGTGCCTTAAGATCCTATCCATGGTCCGATCAGATAGGATCGTGGATAGGATCTTAAGGCACATCCGATTTGCATCCTATCTTGACTATATAGTGCAGATCTGCACTATATAGACCAGGCAGCCAAGACTTTCTGGCTTCCGATACGTGAACGCGCATCGGGATCGGATCGGGATCGCAAGGGTTAAAGCCCTTGCAATCTGCATCCGATGTTGATCTGATGCTGATCCGATGTTGAGTATATCGTCAACATCGGAAAGGAAATCGGACCGTGTGTACACAGCATAACTCCTGCAGCCATACTGTTTTGTAAATAAATGCTAGTCCAGTATTTGTGAAGTGTGGACAACTGTGAGTTGGCACCGCCAGACGTGGTAGGTGGGTTTAATATAATGTGTAACAATAAGAAAGTTCTTTATAGTGAATTATACAAGAGTGATTCCTAATCCTTATTAGGTGAACATAACCCCAGAATTATTATTTTTTCTACATTCATTTTTTCAAATATAGAGCACTTGTTGCTACCATGCTCTAAGTACATAATTACTGAAAAACATTGATTTATTCTAGCTGTACAGAAGGTTTTCACATTACACAATAATTTATATTAATTTTTTTTATACAATTTTTTTTGTATCATTTATTTGTCATCTGAATCATTTGTTGGGTGTTTCTTTCTATCCAGGCAGCAACAACCATTCCACTGAACCAATTTTAATTAAGAAGCACAACCCCAGTCAGCTCCAGATTCTTACCATATCTGAGTAACCACATTAGCCAAAAATTGAAAAATCCAAGTAGATAATTTCTCTAAAACCTCCCAACTGATCCAATTTGAGGCGATGGACTGCATAACAGGACTTTTGTCCCTATTTAGAGAGGCAGTTGGTAGTGTGTCCACTACATGATGCATGGGCAGGACGTTTTGAGTTATTTCAGAAAGAAAGTATTTCGATTCAATTTATTTTATTTTTAGTCTTTTATTATACTCCATAGTCTCTATTTGCCAACTATGCATTGTGGGGGAGATTTACTAAGCGAAATAGGCGTATTCGTATAAGCTAAATACGTCTAATTATGGCGGATTCGTATTTTCGGCATTTACTCTGCCGAAATAAGGCATATTCCTATTCGTGTTCATGGCACATTCGTCTTTGTGTTCGTGTTTACAAAAACGAAAGCATACACCATTGAAAGAATAAAACTAGGAATCACCATTCATTCATCTCCAGAATTTACCTGCCCTGGTTGAAGCCTGGGGCAGTCCCCGGTGCCCCTGGGTGGAGGGCACTGGGCTGATGGTGTTGTAAAAAATAAAATAAACTATTGTGTATTGCTGTGGAACTATGAGTCCCAGCAAGCCTGCACTGCATGCAGGGACTTGGAGAACCACAAGTCCAAGCATGCAGGGAATTAAAGGGCCCACTGGAAATTGTAGTTCCACAACAGTACATATAGTGAAATAAACACACATTGACACAATAAAAGTAAAACTTTATTACATACAGAGCCCATACGTACATATACTTACCTACCTTGACACGTAGCTAGGTATCCGTCTGCCCACTGGTTCTGTAGGAATCCATATGGGTTACCTGAGGAAGGAAACCATACTCACCAGGGTCCTGCAGTGTAGTTCACATTCTCTTCGTTCCATGTAGGCATCCCGCTACCTTTACAAATTGAGTAGAGCCACAGAAAGGCTTCAGCCAGGGCAGGTCAATTCTGGAGGGGGGACCCCTTCATTGGGGGGGTCCCCAATTCCCCAGGATCCCTGCCCAGGCTGACCGGTCATGGGTAAAATGCTTTGGCCGGACGGACTTGTGTAAAACGTCTCCCCCTGGCTGTGGCCAGGGCAGCCGAGATTTTTTGGGCGTGGCATAATTGTGGGAAGGGTGGTCGTCTCCTTCGATTAAGGCATGCCCCCAAAATGTTTAAGGGGGTGAAAAACTAAAGTGGATGGAGAGAGTTATCACCCCCTCAGCAGCAGCAGCAGGCTCAGCATGAGCTCTCATGCTGTCAGTGAGATGCTCATGCTGAGCCTGCTGTCAGCACAGCACATGCTGTAGGTGTGTGCTGCTGCTGCTGACTGTGAGGGAAGGAGGGGAGGTCGGACCAGGGCCCTGCTGGTCCCCTCCAACAAGCCCAGGCCCGTCTAAAGAGTACCCGCTCCACCCCCCTCTCGGCGTTCCTCGCTGCGGCATTACCATGCTGACTGGTTGGGCCTGGTACTGGTCTTCAAAATACGTTTTTCAAAATACGGGGGAACCCTACTAGTTTTGTCCCCCTGTATTTTGGGAACCAGGCCCAGCCTGATTCCAGCACTGTTCATTTATTTTTTAATTTTCTTTTACACTGTAGCCTGCATGGATCTGACTGACCCATGCAGGCTGCCGACTCGTATTTGTATTTAGTGGCCGTATATATGGCCATTAAATATGAATCTGTCAGAATACAACTGCCTACCTCGCGGCCAAATACGAATCTGTAAATAGGGCAGATTAGTAATCTGCCCTATTTACAAAACGTATTTTGGCAATAATATGAGAGAGAGAGATAGAGAGAGAGAGATACGGGGTAGTGGGTACCAACATTTGGCCTCTGGAAAATATATTGTAGTTTATCAAATGCAGCCAAATACAGAGTTGGCTCATACACTGGGTGTAATAGTCCCTGTACAGTACATTGTTTGCATGGTAATATTTTCCAGTTACTCTCAGTGACATATTGCTTGCATCCCCACCAAATACCTCCAGGGTAAGGTCTGTTTCTGTTTCAACATGTCCAATGATTGTTTCTGTGATTTTGTTCTCTGTGTGGACAGCTATTGTGTAATAACTCTATGTGTCATCCTTTACTTCCAAGAGCTGTGGACACATTTATCAGCTTGGATCCCAAGGTGAAATACATTAAAATTATGTTCATAAAAACCAAGCAGATGCAATCATGTTCATCACTAACTACAAAACATGTGGCTGTGTGATGCATGTACCTTTTGCACCTGCATACCTCCCAACTGTCCCGCTTATCGCGGGAACGTCCCGATATTTTGGGACATTCCAGCGTCCCTCCCGCCGCCGGCAGTGTCCCGCCGCAGGGGGCAGTTGGGAGTCCCCCCTGTAGTCCGTGAATGCCCACAGCGTCTATTCTTGCAAGCAGGGGGGCTGGGGGCTGGCCAGCAGCTCATAGAGCTGCTGGGCATGCCCCACAGCGGTGAAAAACGGGGGCGTGGCCTCGCGGCAGCGCCGCAATTATAGACCACGCCCCTTCCCGATAGGCCACGCCCCCAAAATAAAAAAAATAAACAGAAGTTGGGAGGTATGCACCAGTGCCCCTTTGCCTATGGAGTACCTACCTTTATCATGTCAGTCCACCCTCATTAATATACTCTATAAACAAAAATAGTTATTTTATGCATATTTTCTTGAAGTTACATACAGCATAATGCAGTTATTGGCATAATATACAGCTGGAAGCCACAAGCTAATAAAATGTCACAAATGACATTATATAAATGACATCATATAAAAAAATAATTCAAGGCTAGGACACTTTATGTTAGTACCAACTCGTCTCCTGGTATCATACATTTTTATGTCGGTACCAAGCTTTTCCCGGCATTTTAATTACTACTTATCTCCTCCACTAGGATTAGAGCCCTATTTAGTAAACATAAAATCGCTTCTATGACATTTCAGCTGCAGAAAACATGTTTTTTTTCCTTTCTCCCTGTTTATGGGAAAACTGCAGTGACGTCAGCAGAGTTTTTTTTTCTCTTCTTGAGACTGTTCAGCTGCTAAGGAGTCATTGTTTTCCTTTGCAGTGTAATCACCAGTGCTGCATTGCAGACGGGAGGTGTGGCTACTCCTCTTCTGACTTGCCCATGCCCATGAGTAACCAAGCCTGTAGCTAATTTTGGTGTCCCTTAGCATAATGTAAATTTTCTGGTTGCTACCTTCTACAATGTGATCAGTCCCCTTATGGTGCCCATACATGGAGCGATAACTTTGCGCGTTTTGAACTAGATGCGAGGCAATCCGCGGAACCAGAGAACAGAGGCTCCTAGCATGTTCTACTGAGGAGCCCGGTATTTTAACGTGGTGGGGTTTTCGGGCTGAGAGTATGCATTGGGTGCTAGCAAACCTTGCACCAGCCCTGACTGCCAGTAACCACTAGAGGCCACTTGGCAGACCAAAACTAAAGCAATTTTTGCAAGGACACTGATCTGTTTTAAACTTGCTGGATATGGAGAGAGGGAGCTGTGAAGACAGCAATTGGAGCAGATAGGGATTAGGAAAAGTAAAAACTGTCACAGCTCAAAGTGAAACAACATTGCAGAAGTTGACATTTTGATGGCTAGTATAAAAAATAAACAGATAATAATTTTATTAGTTTAAAGTAATTGGTTGTCTACCTTGTTAAAGCATCTGGGATGTGTTATATAGTACTCCAGCCCAGTGCCTGGAGTACTATTGGTACAAGGGTAATCAGTGAACAACTACAAGCTAAAAAACACTTGTGAAAAAAGTGAAAAATAATGGCAAAAAACTGCCTTTAACCTAATCTTGTCTGCTTCACTAGGAAATGGGCAGGATGTAGTGCTGCGGGGGTCTACCCTAAACACAAGAGCCTCTGTCAGCATCTGGGAGAGTAGGTAAGTATGTCTTCGATCTATCTTCAATATTGCTCTTTTGTAGCACCAGGTCTAAGATGCTAGAAAACATCAGATTTTGGAGGAGACAGCAAAGAGAGAGATAATGAGGAGATAAAATACCAACAAAACAGCTCCAGTCATTTTTCAAACAAAGGGGCAGATGTATGATGCTGTGCTATGGGGTGAAGGGGTATCAGTTCACATTATGTATGAAGGGGCCGGTGAGCAAAGATAGCAGACCGATATGCAGGGCAAATGTATGAAAGTTCTGCTCTCTGCAGCTATCTACTTCAACAGCTGCAGGGTTGTGATGCCCTATCCCCACAGCAGGGACTGTTGGCTCCAGGCTGCAGGGCAGCCATAAGGGGGGGACTATGGGGCCTCCAGTCCTGGGCCCAGGCAGAAAGGGGGCCCAGGACTGGAGTCTATCAGGTATAATTTGTCATAAACAAATTTGCCTTGAAGCAATGTAGTAGTGCGTCCAGAGCTGTGGACAACGGAGGTCTCATCAGGCATATTTGGGATTTAAGAAGGCGAAAGAGACCCTGCCTATTTTCAGTCCCGGGCCCCAAAATCTCTGATGGCAGACCTGCCTGGCTGCACCGGAGATCTGGTGTGAGTAGAGAGATCCTGCACATGCTAAGTACAGCTGGAAGGAGCGTGAGCCGATGCGCTGTCTGCTCCAGGGGCATTGCTGGAGGGGGCAGTTTGTGTTCTCCCACTTCGGCGGACAAATGTTAACACATCTTTTCGCTGTCCCTTCCTGCTTTGCCTCATTGATGTGGCAATGCAGGAAGTGTTATAGCAGCATGATAAGCGCCGCTATAATATATTGTTAAAGTCGAGTTACACACACGCCATTTTAGGATAGTATGGCCGCCATTTTGGTCGCAGAGTTGCGCAAATAAAGTATAAATACCCGAGTCTGTGTAACAAAGTGGATCATAAGCGCAGCCATACTAATACACATAAATTCATAATACTAAACTTACACCAAATAAAATATAGTTAATTAAAGGTCTAGAGCACTACACATAGTTTAATCAGCAATACACACTATGTCTGTATAATGTTTAGTATCGTTATGTTCCATTTCTTATGCGCAGCACTCCGGTCGTTGCGAAAACTTTGCAACTCATATGGTCCGATAACTACGGACAAAATCCATATTTCAAGGACTATTTCTGCTAAACTGTGTGAGACAAAGGAATCCAGTTATAACCGGTTCTTGTTGCTGTTTACGACCCCCGACGACGATGCCAACACACAAAGGACACCAAAGTACACCCCCCCCCTTGCACCAATCCTTGGGTGCAGTGTTTTGCTACTTGATATTTGAACCTGTGACCAATAGAAATGGCCTTTGACCCCCCTTTGTTTGTAAACTATAAAGATAGCTATCCCTGAGCTGGCTGTCTCTCTCTCTTTGGCACTGCATCTCTCCCTACATCTTGACCGGGCTAAGATCAGTTTGAAAGTAGCGAGCTCTGACCGGAATGCGCTGCGATATTCTCTTTACGGTAACATTTGTATTCCTGTTTATGTAAATGTGGCTGATTATATTCTGTATCTGTTTCTGTTCCCCTCTTAGTTTAAAGTGTGTTTATGAGAAATAGGGAAAAGGGGAAGTGGAATATGTTCCGCACTGAAATCCTTTTGTACGCCTAATAATAATAAATTTTATATCTGCATCCTCTACATATTAATATATTTTTAGATAGAAATATTTTTTATATAGCTGTTTCAAAAATGGGGGTGGTGCTACCCGTCTCCTATCGTCAGATAGCATACATAAAGAAGAGAAGAAAAGTGGAGACTATGTGGGTGCACACAGCAGATAGTTATATTAGGCGTCCAACTGATATGACTCACTTAAAATTTAACTTTTATTACTGTTTAGTTAAAAAAGGAGATGTGCTAGTTACATCTTCTCATTATAACGATAGTGTGTGAATAAAGATAAGAAAAAGTGGTTTAAAAATATCGTGATATAGATGTTCTGTTTTGAATGAGGTTAACTCGCTCTTGGTATTCTTCGTGTGAAATTTATCAGTTAATCACACTATATCCCCTTATTTCTGGGGAGATATCTCGCTGTGAATTTATTTTTAATTTTAAATGGCGCTATTAGTACATCTCAATACGTTGGAGTTCGTTAAGGGCACACCAAAAATGTTGAGGACACACTTCACTTTTTTTAGTTCGTAAACTGTGTGTGGATATTAGACCGTACAGGTAGTAATGTTCATTAAACTAGTCCACTTGTTGGACGTGTGGTTAGGTCTGTTGGTTCTATACACTACTCGGTCATGGGATAGTGGTACACAACAGACCTAACCACACGTCCAACAAGTGGACTAGTTTAATGAACATTACTACCTGTACGGTCTAATATCCACACACAGTTTACGAACTAAAAAAAGTGAAGTGTGTCCTCAACATTTTTGGTGTGCCCTTAACGAACTCCAACGTATTGAGATGTACTAATAGCGCCATTTAAAATTAAAAATAAATTGGCCCTGGGGAACCGGAGATATATGACTTCAAAGAGTGGTCCCCATCCAAGCCTGCTAATTGCTTTTCCCAGTCAGATATTTCAGGTTCTGTCTAACTTAGAGTTTTTCTGAGGGTATATTCCAAAAGCTATCAGCCTTCCAGCGGCTGGTTACTGCTCCAGCTTCACACACCTGGTATATAGTTTTATATACAGTACTCATTGGCAGATTGCTCTGCCTCCTGAAATCTGATCCCCTAGTCCCCAGTACCATTTGGATTCTCTAGTTTTTAATTCCATTAAAAGCTAAGAAATCTAGTTCCAAGAACTGGAGATATCTGCAGTGAAACAAGCTGTCCTCCCACCAGAAAATTCTGAATAATAAGCTCACTCCACTATACACCCCTCCTCTGCATAATAAACATCCTCTACCACCCTGGAAGTTATGCATCAGGGCCCCTTCATTCAGCCCAATGCCCCCTTCTCCCACCCCATCTCCCACCATCTGTGTAGTAAAGGGGTAATTAGTGGAAATTACTGATCCAGGCCCTACATGCTGAGCGGTTGATAATACCCACAACCACCTGCGGGACATCAAAGCTTCCGCTCATGTCACCCCCTACTCCTACCACTGGAGGATTGGTAGGGGCCCCAATACATTGCTATGCCCAGGGGTCTACACTGCTGTTAAATAAATAAATATATATATATATATATATATATATTTATTATTATTATTTATATAATTAATAAAAATTAATAAAAATAATAATTATTATTTATATGGTCTATCTATAATACTTTAACTGACCCGGCATATACTGGGTCACCTAAGTGTCCATCTCCGTGCTTTGCTCCGCCCCTCTCTGGAAACCCCGTTCTGAAAATCTTGCGTTTGCCCCTGCATATGCGCTGGCATCGCATCCCGCCCAGACAGAGGTATTGAAAGTATAGGAAAGGCAGTGTGACCGCGCCCCTTTCCCGTAGCCACACCCCTCTCTGGTTGTTTTTTTTCTTTTTGCACCGATTTCTGACCCTCAGATGTTGGAGGGTATGGATATGTTGTAGTACACTGTCAAATCCTTGACAGTGCCAGTAACTTGTTTCGTTATTTCCTCCTCCCCACTCACAGCCAGCAGCTCCAGCACCTCCTCATCCCTCGTCACCTGATCTCATTCCCCAATCAGCTTGCTTTTTCAAGTCCTGTGTGAAAAACCTGGGTTGCACCTGTTCACACTGGTGGACACCCGTGTAATTCCCAGAAATAACCTTGCAAAAAACCTGCAGGGGCATTACACCTGGGAATTTCACTCACACACATTCACACTGAGACACGACACAGGAAATTACTGCTTGCCCTGGCAAAAACCCAGGTTTGCGGCAGTGAGACCAGTGTATTAAAAACTGATTGGTTAGTACCTTTCCAAGCTTTGATAACTATCCCCTATTTTAATTTCTTACACCATTCAGAATTATTGCACCTCATATTTACCTTCCTTTATTTAACTTTCTTTTTTTTAATGTAGACAAAAATTTTCAGGCCTCTGAATAATTCTTATGTATTTCCATGAGCTTATTTTCTTTATTATATTTACAGTACATCTAACAATTCTTGTCCACTTCTTTCACAAGAGGTTTTTCAGTGTGAGAGTAAGATTGCTATGCAGCATGTGATTATATCCTGGTATGATTATAACCTGTTACACTGCAACACAAAAGCATAATAAGTACTTTAGCGGAAACCTTAGTGCTTGGATACACCATGATTCAGTATTACTGAACAATACACAGTATATGAGATTATAACAGTGGATATATTTTATAAACACCTTTCTATGACGGCACTGCCATCTACTGGTATAAATAGCAAACATCTCTGGCCCGTAGCAACCAAACTGTAAAAGCCTGACTGCAATAATAAAAGTAGCATTCTCACTAAATAAAGGAATTAGTGATTTAAGACTTGACATTCAGAATGAAGTTGGAAAGTGGTTTAAGGGCTTATTTACTAAGCATTGGGTTCTAAAACCCTGCACTGCCAACCATAACTATGCACAACATTTAAAAGGGCAGTGATTTTACTAGCAAAACATAGTAAATCTTAGGAAGAGGCCATACACAGGGCGGTATTCAATGAGGCTGATTCGCCAGGTTTTTATGGTGATTTTGTGCTGTAAGGCGAATTTTTGACAAAAATGGTGAATCACCCTATTCAATGACCAGATGGCGAATACATTTCAAGGTTTTTTTCGCCATGATTCACCGAGTAGCAATCGCTATCTTTTTATGGTGAAGTGGAATGTGAACTTCTAAAATAAAGTGTTTTGTTTTTTACATTTGGTGTAAAAAAATCAGGAATGCTATTTTTATTCATGTGCTGTAAGCACATGAATATATATTTAATTTAAAAAATATATATATATTTTTTTTACACTGACCAGCCAGCAGGGGGCGCCGGAGCCGAGCCGCTCATTAGATATTCATATATTCACTGCTCCCGATCGTTACATATGCATGATCGGGTGTAGTGAATATACCCGGGCCCCTGCTGGCACCCCCGGGGTGCTAATGTCCTGCCGCTGCAGCTTCTGAGTGCTCGGCCCCCACACATAGCCTAACCTTCCCAAAGCCTAACCCTCCCCTCCGCAAACTAACCATCCCAGAGCTAACCCTCCCCTCCACAAACTAACCCTCCCGCAATCTAACCCTCCCCTCCGCAAACTAACCATCCCAGAGCTAACCCTCCCTTCCACAAACTAACCCTCCCGCAACCTAACCCTCCCCTCCGCAAACTAACAGTCCCGCAGCCTAACTTTCCCTTCCAAAAACTAACCCTCCAACAGAGTGAGTTAGATTTTGGGTGGGGTGTGTACTTCAAACTAAAATATATATTGCAGTGTAAAAATAAAGCAGCCAGTATTTACCCTGCACAGAAACAAAATAACTCACCCAAATCTAACTCTCTCTGCACATCTTACATCTGTCCCACCTGCAGTGCACATGGTTTTGTCCATTAGAGAGAGAATTTTATTTTGCAAGTGAACCAGAATCAGGACCAATGTTTATTTTCCTGAGTATGAATGGAGGCTGATCTATGCCCAGGGTAAATTTACTGAAGCTTCTAAAAATTAAATACCGTAAGTTGAGTTGCCCGTAGCAACCAATCAAATTTTATCTACCATTTTCTAGGATGCAAGAGAGAAATGATGGACAGAATCTGCCCATACCCTCCAACATGGCCTATTCCATTAGGTACAAAATGCTCTGTTTCTGGACTTCCCTGGCAGTGGCAGTTGCAGAGGTGAGGCTGCAGCACAGTCAAATATTCAAATAGGGGAGCCACTCCAAACATCACTGTCCTGGACTCACTGGCAGTTGATGTGAACCCCCCTCTTTGAATTTTGGACTGTGCTGGAGTCCAACCTCTGTAACTGCCACTGGCAGGGAAGTCCAGGAACAGAGCATTTTGTACCTAATAGAATGGATCATGTTGGAGGGTATGTCTGACTGGTTGCTATGAGCAACAACACCACTTTCATCATTCATTGATTCATTCAATCATTTTTAGAAGATTTAGTAAATTTACCCCCATGAGATTCAAGATGGTGTTTTTATTGTATTTTATGCTTTGGAAAGCTTACTGTCATTTTGTGGTAAATTGTTATTCCAGAACACCTAGATCAGTGGTGTCAAACGCATGGCCCTCTAGCTGTTGTGGAACTACACGTCCCAGCATGCCCTGCCACAGATTTTATATAATGGATTACAAAAACGGTGGCAGGGCATGCTGGAATGTGTAGTTCTACAACAGCTGGAGAACCACGTGTTTGACAACACTGACCTAGATGAAGAAAAGATGGTTTACACTATCCTGCACACTAGTGTATAATCTATTAAATCATGTATATGTTAGTCAATAGAAAACCCCTTAAAGATCCAATTTTTGTCTAAAATAGACTATTTGTATTGATAGGGGGTGCTGTCACAGACAACTAGGAGTCATAATACACAAAAAAGAGGAAAAGGAGTTGTCTTTTATGGCAGAAAAAAGGGAAGAGATGGGAAGTCACACAGATATGTGTATGGATTGGATATATGGTGGACCCTCTAAGAATAATTTGTTCAATTTTATGTGTATAACCTAGGAGGGTGTGCTACCACTGGACATCAAGAGATCAACATATAAGAGAAAGGAAAGTATGTCACAATGTGGTGCACCAAGGAGAATTTTTAAATAAAACATAACCTTTATTGAATAAATCTTAAAACAGTTGCGAAATATAGACACACATGTACAAACATGAGCAAGGCATATGCCTGCAGACGACCTTATGAGCCATCTAACCCCGATATAATTAAAAGGGTGATATTAGATTGCAACACAATTGTTCTAACTAGTACACCTACCTGAATTAAGGTTATACACAGGGTAGAGCCACACTGAGGCCCTTATTCTGATCGGTGCGGATGTGCAGAGGTCACTCTGCGCATGTGCAGGCGGTTTCGCCGTACGTATTCTTTAGACGCCGCACAGGGGGCGGAGAGGGGCGTGAAGGGCTACTTAGCCTCATTACCCTATGCATACGCCCCGCGTTTCATGGGCGTTCCCATGCAAACGCGGGGCGTATGCATGGTAATGAAGCCGTGACGCATGTGTAGGGGGCGGGCATCTGACATCGCCGGATGTCAGCTGCCCGCCCCCATACATGATTTCATGATTTCATACGGACAAGTGTCCGTGTGGTCTAGGGTGGCGGGAGCTGGTGGAGCGTGCGGGCCTGCATTCGATGTTCGGCGACCATCGAATGCAGGGGCTGCTCCCAAGATGGAGGAGGCGTATCCCCGTCCACTTTCATGCAGACCGCCACATATCCGCGTACGGACGGAGGTGGCGATCCGTATGGAAGGCGGGGATTCGCCTGCACGGTCCTGGCCGCATATTCTGATCGGGCCGCACCGATCAGAATAAGGGCCTGAGTGAGGATTTTTAATTTTTTATGTGTCTATATTTCGTAACTGTTTTAAGATTTATTCAATAAAGGTTATATTTTATTTAAAAATTCTCCTTGGTGCACCACATTATGACATACTTTCCTTTCTCTTGTGAGTTGTCTTTTATGAATGCACATACATTTAAAAATTATCCTTTATTATAATAAATTAAGATTTTTTTTTTCAGGTTGACTTTTACATAAAAAAGATAGTATAAAAGTATAGAAGAGATAAAGTCAGAAAAAGTGTTTTAAAACTCTCACTGTGCTGTGTGGAAAGATAAATAATAGGTAATGGGAAATCAATAGATTGAATACTGCAGTCAAAGTAGCATTGAATCAAACTTGGTAGCAGAGAGCAGAAGTCAGTTGGTCCTCCATCCAAACGAAATTCTCAAATAGATGTAATTCCACTGCCGATTATAGCTACTGATTCGATATATATGTATCAAGATGAAAAAGTGTAGCAATTACAAGTGGATCTTGGAATTTTAACAAAAATAAGATATAATGTATCTCCGACCTGAATATTTGTGTGATGAGTCTTGATAATTATACAAAATACTTTGATTTCTCTTTAATAAAGACAAGGGGTGAAATTTAATAGGATGAGAGATTCAGAAAATTAGAGAATTGGTAAGAAATCTCCAGTTTTTTTAAAGCAGCAATTATTTACACTGCAAAAGCAGTATGGTTTTGCTGTGTAAATGATTGCCGCTTTAAAAACTGGAGAATTCTTACCAAATGTCTCACTTTCTGATTCTCTCATCCTATTACCTTTCACCCATTAACTTCTTTAGGTCATCAAAAAAGTTGGTTTATTTATTGATATAATAGCACATATTCTATCCGCCATATGTGTTTTGGCAAAGCTGCACTTTGAACGTACATTCCGTAATTCAGACAAATTCTCTGGTAAGTATGACAACCCTCTAATATAGAGCACACCTAAGGGGCCTACACACAGGGAGATTTGCTGAGCTTTCTGAGCAATGCTAGATTGTGCATCGCTATGGCCCCAACACATGGAGTGATGTAGGGGCATTTTCTAAGGGATCTAGTCAGATTGCTTAGAAAATGCCCTTAAATCACCCCCGTGTATAGGGCCCACTATAGTTCAGCGCACAGGCACCTGCTTTATATTAGGTATCAGATGGAAGAAAGTGGTCCAGTAGAAACAATAACCTTCTAATGATAAGCACACCAGTAATTCAGTAGGCATACACTGGCTACCAATATATATGTGTAGTATCGTTTTATTAATGTTGGTGACCCGTCAGCATATAAATACATATAGAGCTGATTATAAAGTAGCATATATGCTATCCCTATGTTATTCCTTGGGCCCCGCCATGAATATGTTAGAATACAAGGCGTATAGTGTACAGATATATAACAATATACTACATTGTCAAAAGCTATTCCTGTGCCTGGATATTTATGTAACAGTGTATGTTGCACTGGGGTCACAATTTATATACAGATAGAGCCCCTCTCATTCACTGCCAGCCCTCACCAGATTGTCCCCGCTGGCGAGTGCTGGTGGAGAGGGACTCCATTACACTAGGATGCGCAAGCGCCTCACACGCATGCATGTCCCAGTCACATGGTGGCTGGGTGGCGGGATACTGCCTGTCTCCGCTTCAGGGATTCAGGCAGGGTTAGGGGGGGGAGTTCGGGGAGGCTGTGAGGACCGGCGATGGGGACCGGGGAGGCGTCAGACGGCAGCAGGGAACTCCGTCGGAATGGGGCGCACGAGCATCTCGTGCATGCACCCCCTTCCAATGGATGGTGGGGCCTGGCGGATGGCAGGGGCAGGCGATTCTATCACCAGCGCCCTGCAAGCATGAGGCTGGCTCCATCTGTATATATAAATTTAATATAAATATATATATATTTCAGAAAATCTGCAAGATACACTATGGTCTATTTTTGAGTCCTCCATTTGTTGTCAGGTCCATTCTTATGTATAGTAGTAGAAAGTTTATTCAGAGAAGTAAATACAACTGGGGTACTGTTCATGTTGTACAGATGGAGCTGGGCTCCCTCTTGCTGGCGAATCGCCAAATTGTCTCTGCTGGTGATCCGCCAGCAGCGAGGCCTCCATCTGACTGAGACGCAAGTGCATCTCACACGCACGCGTGTCTCAGTTTCCAGGCAGCGGGGCGATGGTAACCCTGTCCGTCTCCGCTTTAGGGAGACGGGCAGGGTTAGGGGAGGCGGCGGGGGGGGGGGGGGGGGAGCGGGGAGGTGGTGGGGACCCGGGGAATCACATCTCGTGCGCGCGCGTGTCCCCTTTCGCAGATCAGATGGGGATGGCGGATGGCCATTCTGCCGCCATCCCCTGCAAAGACCAGGCCGGCTCCATCTGTATTTCTTTTAAAGTAACTTTATATTTTTAGAGCCTCGCTTATAGAAAGATAGCCAGGTCAATTGAAGATAATGAATACATATTTTATTTGACAATTTAGCACAATGATGTGTGTTATGCAAATTAATGTTCAAAGACATTTATGAGCATTATAAATGGAAAACTAGTGTCTATTAACTGCACCCATTCCATGGAGAAGTGGATGGATTTCTAGGCCACAACTGCTGTGTCTGTATGGGGGGAAATGTCATCTATAAAACAATTGGATGGACTGAGTGGTTCCGCATTCATAATAATCGCATATGCACTCACATGTGTAATCATGGGATTATTAACTCAAAGGAAATCTCTTGCGATAAGAGCTGTCCGGCTCCGAGTCTGAGACCCAGGACTCCCTTTGCACATGCACAGAGTGATGGCTCCACCTGCAGGGCATGCTGGGAAGGATCCGTGATGGACCCCTCACACAGCGCTGCGGAGAGAAGCCCATAGGCTTATATAGGATATCACCATCTTTTTCTGACAATACCCCCCACATTCTTGGAGGGGCTTTAGTGCATATGAAAATGTGGTAAAAACCCTGAAAACTGGGTTTTTATCGCTTTTTCACTTTAGTGCATCCCAACCTCATTCTTTGTCCTTGTATCTATAATTGGATCTGGTCTTTGCCATTGTACCTCTAAGGAAATCTGGTCTTGCTCCCTGTACATATAATGGTATTTGGTCTTTGCCCTTGTACCTATTATAGGATTCAGTCTTTGTCACTGTACCGATTATGTGTTCCTGTCTTACCTCTTAAGCTATAATGGGATCTGGTCTTATTCCTGAATACCTACAGTACAGTGCAATGTATACTGTAGGCATTTGATTTATGCTGCCAATGTAATAAAAGCCTTTAGAAACACAAAAATGACTGCCATAACGTTTCCTCATCAGCATGATTCTTTAAATCATAAATGCGGCTAGACTGAGCAGTATTATAGGAGAAAGACATAAGATTGTATTACTGTACTATGGCGTTTGACCTTACTCCTTACATTTTGGCATGTGGAGACATTGCACTTTCCTTACTTGCAACTTTATTTGCAAAGCCACATGCTTGGAACTTCTGAGGCATATCTATGGGCTGTGAAGTGGGCATGTATATTAATATGAAGGCAAATAGCACCTGATAACATAAAACAGCATTGCCAGCTCACACATGGCAAAATATATCACACTGCAACAAGTGACCTTTTTCAGACATCTCTAAAACATGCCCAACAGTGGTTTGGGAAAAATAGAAGGAACTTTATGTAAAACAGCATCCTGGGAATTCTCCAGTTGTAATGCAGCACAAGCGTTCAGGGCTCAGACAGATCAAACACTGCCTGCCTGGGCTGCAACTGTGTCCTACATAACATGTAGAAACCCGCTGGAATACAGAGCTAAATTATAAATTAACTTGCAGCGTTATACAGTACATATAAATGTTATAAATAAATTATTCATTCTCATGAACTTCTATCTCCAGATATCCTTTAGCATTCTGGAACTTGTTACTTGTGAAATCAACCAGCAAATGCTTCTTCCCAGCCTTATACGGCGTTATTGTTAGAGGAATTATGGTGGTCTCATTCGGCTCCACAGGGCATCCCCTAAAGACAAAACAAACAATAACATTACCTTTATATACAGCACAGCAGAAAAAAAAAATATACATTATTTTTGGTTTTAATGGTAAATGTCATATTAGAGCTATTTTCATCTGATGTATAGTTCTACAGCACAGATTAAGGGCATCATTTGCAGTTAGGATTACATTCACAGACTTGTCGGCATGTATCAAATGGAAAATGTGGTAAAACCCAGTGAAATGTGTCACTGCGGGACCACTGTGTTTCTGCCACAGAGGGTGACGCCAGCTTTTTCAAGCTCCTGGACAACAGCCGGCAGTATGTTTTGCCATTCCGCCTTAAGTACAGTGACCAAGAGTGACACTAAAGAAGGTTGTGTCTGCCTGGAATGCACATCCCTCCAATTTGACCTAGAGGTCCTCACTGGGGTTAGACCTGGACTCTGTTATGACCATTCCATCCAGGTTATCCTATTTTCTGTATACCAGTCTAGCGTTGATCTGGAAACATGACAGGTGCTTCATTCTCCTGATAAAATAGAGTTATCGAGAACAGCTCTGTACTTCTTAGAATTAATGTGACCCTGCATTACAACCAGTGGACCCATGCCAACCCAGCTGATACAGCTCACAGCATAATGACACCACTTCCTTGCTTTACTGTAGGTACTGTTCACTCTGACACATCAGACATTCTCCTGGCAGTTGCCAAACCCAAACAGATCCATGTGATCTGAAAAGTGCAACTTGTGATTCATCAGTCCATTGCCACCATTGTTCCTCCAACCAGTTTTTGGGCTGTTTACACCATTGTGCTGGGCTGCATTCTTCTTCTTTGTGATTCGAGGCTTATGAGCAGCTGCTCGACTGTAATATGGACCGGCCTATAAAGTGCTCTTGTCGAAACCGACATATTAGTGGCCATTGGGAACATGTGGCCAATAGTTTGCTGTTCTTTTGCAGCTCCCTGGTTAGCTCTCTCCGGTCCTGGGTTGCAGTTTCAGAGGTTTTCTAAGACAAATTGCATTCCTACAATGACTGTTCTTCTTCCAGGCATTGACGACAAAAGACACTGTGGATTTATGGACCTTCCTAACATCCGCAATACTTCATACACTTTTTTGAGACTTAGCAGACTTGAAAATGAATTCCCAATAGCTAGCATGTTAATGGGTGTTGTGATCCTATATGCACATAGGTCCAAGAAGGTAATGCCATTTAACATGCTAAATTAATGGTTGCTAAAAAGGGTCTCAGGTCACATTAAAGCCCAAGGCTAACACCTCTATTCACCCCCATTATATTAACCGGGTAACTAGTTTGCTTAATTATTGTTGTGTGAAGGCACATCAAGGACTACAGACATGGGCATAGCTATAGGGGGTGCAGGGGGTGTCATTAGTATGGTGCACAGAGGTTTAGGAGGCCCTCCTCTTGGGCTGGAATCAACTGTTCACAGGTCATAAAGTTACCTACCAGGTTCCCAGGATTGCCCACCAAGCACTGTGTGGCATAATGTGAACTGGGGATGCTACATAGCATTGTATTGGCAGCAGTACAATATGGCATATTGTTAACTTGAGGCACCACAATGTGTTGCTATATGAACTAGGGGAAATGTCTGGTATAATGTGACCTATGGCACTACTATGTGGCATAGAATTAGCAAGGCCAACACTATACAGTAGCTCACTACAGATTAAACTAAACAGAAATGCATTACATTAATAGCAAAAGACAAAACAAGTTTATTTGTAGTGTCAATATTGCATCAATAAGAAATTGTTTGTTTTATGTTCCTTAGAGAAGGGTTGAAAGTACATTGTTTAAAACAAGCATAAGAAACATGCATTACAAGTTCCTGTTCTTATAGCAAGGTGGCTCAGGGCCAGAAATATATCACATTTTCTGGCACAGTTTTCCTATATCATACGGAGCCAACTGATTTGTCACAACCCAAGGAAGTTCTTCTATAGAGAAGAACATACCTCCCAACTTCTGTGCTGATGAAATAGGGACACTCGCGCGAGCGTCCGAAAAGGGGGCGGGCGTATGCAAATGAGGGCATGGCTTATGCTAATTAGCCGCAACCTCATTTTCATACGAGAATAGACGCTGTGCGCATGCGCACAGCGTCTATTCTATTAGATTGGGGGTCTCCCAACTGCCACCCCGAGCAGTGGGACAATGCCTGCCGCGGGTGGGACAGCGGGACAGTACCCGAAAATCGGGACTGTCCCGCTGTAATCGTGACAGTTGGGAGGTATGGCAAAAATGATCGTTTTATACTTATAGCACACGTCAACCTGTGGTTCTCCAGTTGATGAGGAGCTGGAAGTCTTGATAATTTCACTGGATGTGCCAGCATGTCTAGCCAGAAAAAGCACCAGGCCATTGCCTTTGATTTGGTGGCATACAAAATGTAATTGTAACCGCTGATGCTGATGGTGTGGTAAACAGAGGCTTCAAAGCTTACCTTATTGTTATTGGATCCCGGATGAGACCGCTGCCTTCTGCAGTCACCACAATATCAGAGACGTCTTTGCTAAAGGGGTTGGTGAATAATATTTCAACATCGAATGGTTTATTCAAGAAGGCTTTTTCCTTTAGCTGGAAACAATCATGGGATAAATGATACCAGTGTTATAACAGCTGAAGGTATATCACACACATTCCTGCTGGCAAAGTACCCATTTAAAGCCCATCTGTCTACCCATATATACAGTATTTACTTTGCAGTAAATAATGTTTGTGACACATGGGCATATCTAGGCAGAACAGAGTTATCCAGTGGTTCCCAAACTGTATGCCGTGGCACCCTGGGGTACCTTGGGGTATTTGTAGGGGTGTCCTGGATTGGTGGTCATTGACCAATTCAAATTATTCATGGCCAATGTATTAGGTAATTGTGGATTCTGTCCCTGACTACATGACCCCAAGGATTACATATAAACACAATTTACTTAACTTAATATTTTTTCTTGCTTTCTCAATGAGAGGGTGCCGCACAAAAAATCTAATACTCCAAGGTGCCGTGATTCAAAATGTTTTGGGAACCACTGGAGTAGTCTGTAGCAATATCTACCAATAAATGCTAAATGCAGTTTCCATGACACATAATTAACAAGTGTTTCAATGAGATTTTGCAGTGAGAATACTGTATACATTCTACAACACCCATGTAACAGCTGTAACATACAGTTCTTTTAATATCATGATGCAGTTCCAAAATCAATATATATTCATTTGAGTGCTATTATAGCTGCAATATGAGTTTTTCGTTTTTGAAACCATATTCTCACCTCAGAAATATTTTCCTTATGTGGCCTTCCTCATAGCCGAATCAGCAAATTTGTTTTGTTAACCAACAAGAAATAAAATCAGATGTATGTGTTTGAGTGGGAGGACCAATCACTAACTGAGATGTCTTATAAAACCTTCTCCTTAGATTTTTTGATGAGGCTTTAAGGAAAATAGTGGAAGTTCCAGATAAATGTGCTAGATAAATAAGCCCCCAGAGGGAGACGGGCCACTGTAAGAAAATATTATCTTAGGTGAAAGAGACGTTTTATTGCCCATCTAATTGAAATCACTAAACAGATGAATGTACTGTAAGTCATGTGTTTGAGCCTAGGTGGGAATTGTGGTCCTAATTCAGTCACCAAATGACTGCACATGCATATGGATCGCAGCGCAATGTGACTGACAGAATGCCGTTTTTTTGGGAGTGTCTTAAAAAAACACAGGTGTACTCAGGCGTTTTAAGGGAGGGTGTGTGATACCAGTGCCAGCCTCGAGCAGCCTGTATCTGTCGCAGAGTTGCCAGAGGGTCATACTCACATTTGCACAGAGTGGAAAATCTTTTTTTTTTTTCTTTGTGAATTGTGCATGGATGTGCAACAGTATAGCGAATAGCGATGCGATTTTTTCGCATACGATGGCCATCGTGGGAGCCGTGATAATCCACAAGTACCTAATAAACTTTAAAAATTGCAGTTGCCATATTTCAGAAAATAAACTATAAGTATACAAAAAATAAAATCGCAAAAAAGTTTATATTTTTATACATACTTTTCTTTCATGGTTTTTAAAATGAATAATATATAAACAACAATCACATGCTAGATTCATGGCAATGCATGGTTTCCCCAATACTCATAAGAACAAATATAGTGTTATTAGGATAAGTGGTATTTGGACATGAGGGACATAATATACTTACTACAGTATGTATTATAAATCATACCTTTATTTCAAATTTAGGATTATCCAGGACAATGTTTGTTTGGACTATCACAGTTCCATTGATTTGTGCAGAGGAACACGCAGCTGTCACCTCGATTGCATTATCTGCACTCAACAGATCCTCATACTGCGCATAGGTTATGATCACTGGCTCTTCCTTCTCTGAGTGGAAGAATACAACGTACAGTATATTACTTATATGACGTGTTATCAGTAAGAAATACGCTGCTTTCGTTTCATGACCTAAATACTTCAAATACAATTGTGATCTGTCTTCAGAATGATGATATACAGCATTAAATTAGAAACAAGGTTATAGTACCGGGTGACACAAGTCTTTAACCAACTATCTGGTAAATATTTATTATTATTAATAATAAGAATAATAATAATGTCTCCGAAATTGTCAATGTTTAATGAATTAAAAAGGATACTGATACTTATTAAAAATATATTAAATATATGTACACCCTGTGGGTGAGTCTAGAAGACCTTTTTAGCAATATCCTCCCCACTTATTTAGCATTTTTATTAATTCTTGCAGAATCATCAATTGACACTGATATAGCCTCCACCTCTCCCCTTGTAATGATGATGCCACCAGATATTATCCTCTCTCCCCTGTGGCATATGCCTGTAGGCTGGTGTAATGCCTGCACAAACCCTGTCCCGTGGCATAGATCCTTAGGTCATAGCACCCCCCCCCTTCTTGAGAGAGATTCAATAAATATAATTATACTTATCACCACTATCTGTGGCAGTAAAAATGTTAAGGCGCACAGGATAAAGGTGGATCAGAGACACATGGGGAAGGGTGTCAGAAGCACACTCTTGAACATCCCTCCTTACAGAGTTCCTGTCCCTGCATGTGTGGGGTGATACATTTAGGGGATAGGATCGCATATTGCAATACGATCTTGTGTTGTGAGATCCTGCCAAGAATACATTCAATATGCAATCCATGATCAATGGGCCCCATAGTATTTACCATCTGACTGCAGGGCCAGTGCAAGGCTTCTCAGCACCCTAGGCAAAATTTCAACCTACTCCCCCCCCCAAAAAAAAAAAAAAAAATCCACCCAATAGCGTGACCCCCTCACCCCCACCCTGGAAAGGTGGCCAAGTCCCTTGCTTTTCCTTTAGGTCCTCTGCACCCTCCCCTTTGCCACCCACAACAGAGTACAAGGAAGAGGGGGCAGCAATGTAGGAAGTAAGGGAAAGTATAGAGGTGAGGTCTTAGAAGTTCCACAGCCACCACCTGCATTAAGTACAACAAGGATCCTCATAGACATCCTTGATTTTTCGATTCGCAGACTTGGTGGCGCCCCCCAGATCCCGGCGCCCTAGGCAGCTGCCTAAAGCTGCCTAGTGGTAGAGTCGGCCCTGTCTGAATGCTTTACTTTTCACTTCCTCTACCCATCTGTCACTCCTCCTACTGCCGCCTTTGCTACATCAGCTCTACTGCTCTTTCTCTCCTTCTTAACCTTTGCATTTCTCTCTACCTCATTGCATCTCTCATCCTTGTACCACCTACCCTCTTCTTCCCTCTATCAACCCTACACATGTGGTTCCTTCCCTCTCTCACTCTTTGTAGGACTCACTACCTCCATCCATGTCTCAACATTGCACCTTTCACTACATATAGATCTTATATACTCCTTGCAGTGCATGGAACATCTGTAAGAACAGTGATCTCCTGGTCTGTATACAGACCATCATCACATATCACAATCAGCCAGCAGTACATCGCTATATTGCACATCACAGCCACGGGCAGCAGAAAGAAGGAAGTGGCTAGTGGCTTCCGAGCAAGTGCTAAGTGCCCATCTCTCATCATTATACCAGTCTCTGGGGCTCCTCTAGGGGCAGTGATGTATAGGCGGATAGCAGCTACTCCCCCCACTGCACAAGGATAAAAACCAATGGTGTGAACAGCTGAGATGCTTGTCTACCACTGTGCTGTGGACATGCCCCGGTGTGGTGTGAGCACGGATAGCACTGCTAGATAGATAGACTTACACCCAGAGCTGGCCCTAGGCAAGATTTTTGTGGGTGCCCCCTAGCAAATAATCCCACCACTAAGCTTAGTGTTTAGACACCAAATATAACAAGCTGGCAAGCTGGTTTATAGCAATATATATATACTACGGTACACTTAGCAGCACCTCTGGACTAATACGGCACACTTAACATCACCCCTGGACGGATATAACACACTACACAGTACCCTTGCAGTAAAAGAGAAAAAAAAAGAGGGAAATCACCCCTGGACTGGTACAGCACACAAATGGCACCCCTGTAATTATACAGTGTAAATGGCAGCACCCTTGGAATTATACAGCACACATTGCAGCACCCCTGGACTGATACGGCACATATGGGGCACCATGAGAATTATACGGCACAGAGGGCGGCACCCCTGGACTCATACAGCAAACATGGCAACACCCCTGACATAATACAGCATACATGGCGACACCGCTGGATTGATATGGAACACATGGGGCACCCTTGCAATTATACAAAACACATAGCGGAACCCTTGCAATTATACATGGCGACACCCTTGGAATTATACATGACACATGGTGGCACCCCTTGAAAATATGTTATATGCGTTCACTTACTTAAAAAAGTGCTAGTTTCATTGGGCTGGGATTCGGCCGCCTCTGCACTCTGCACTATTGTTATCATACAGATGGAGGAGAAGGGACGGGGCTCCTGGAGTCTGACTGACTCCGCAAAGGACCATGGAAGGAGGGGCTGCTGCTTGGCATGTGCAGCAGCCCTTCTTCTCACAAGTGCCAATTTTTCTTAGGGGCATTCATGTCAACATACAGCGCTGCAGCCTCTCCAGCAGCCACAGCACCTAGCACCTGCTCCGGCGCTATCGCGTGCAGGCGGGGCAGTATCCGGGCAGTGTTTATTTAGCTCAGGGCACTGGCAATCGGCTGCCCTAGCCCCCACTGATTACCAATGGTAAGAGGAGGCTGCCGCCCCTAGACATAGACCGATGCCCTAGGCAATTGCCTAGTATTCCTATGCCTAGGGCCGACTCTGCTTACACCTCTCGTCCTGATGCTAGGGTACCCCTAAAGGTGGGCATCCCCCTTGTTCCTGCCACTGATCTCTACTATCTGCTACCCTCATACACTGCTCTCTTTTCCATAAGGCCAGGGGCCATGGAATGCCATTATGCCTGTTCCACAGCCCTATCATGGGCTCTTATCCCTGGACACTAGCCTGTGCCCTCCATGATCAACTCCCTGTCCATTTGTCCTCTTTTTCCTAAGACGTCATGTCCATTCCCCTGCATGTCCAAGAACTGGAACAACTGGTTTGGTCCATAAACTCACTGATAAGGCTGCATGGCTTTTGTAAAACGTTTCACTATTCGTTAACCCCTGCAGTGTCTGCTGCTCAGCTAAAGCTGGCCAGTAAAATCTTGGATGCCACATATAGACTGGGCAATAATTACTGCCCAAGGGAAATGCACTTGGAACCATTATGTAATTGCTTATACTCATTTAATTAATAAATGAAAATACTATTTATTAAATATTTAATAGTCAGGAAAACTAAAATACAACACAATACCACATTAACACATTCACACCACAGTAGAAATTTTCTTATCAGTATCATACATAGATATTTTATTACTGCATTCATCTACAGATTATTACCTTCACAGCTTTCCAGCTTAATTGTCCTGCTCTCTTTCAGAAGTTCATGGAGTTCCTTCCTGGTGTAGAGGACGGAGGTTGCCCTTATGTCAACAATAATAGTCTTTGAGTCTGTTGTCAGATTTGTGATTAATAAAGTAAGATCCACATCTTTGCCAATAGCCCGTACATTGCTCATCTTAAACTCTGCAGATATCTCATTTTCAAGGCATGGAGACATGCAGAACTGGGTCATCATTTCTTCCATGATTAGCTATGGAATTTTGAAAATAGCTGTAGGAAGACAGGACAATCATTAACCCATATCGCACTAGAAAAGTATATGTCAAAGAAATAACTCCTGATGTAATGTGTGTATTATTTACGGACTACTGAACATAAGCCTTATGTCACTGGTTCTGTATCAAACCTTGTAGAAAGAGACAGGATTATGTGCAAACTGATAGACAAAGAGTGTTTGTGGGCAGGCAGTGGGGGAGTGGTGCAAAGAGTGTTTGTGGGCAGGCAGTGGGGGAGTGGTGCAAAGAGTGTTTGTGGGCAGGCAGTGGGGAAGTGGTACAAAAAAGCAGATGAGTTGCGACCATTTTTAGTGAGTATTTAAGCCAATGTGTTTCAGCCTGTGACTGCAATCTTATACACAATTACATTGGCTCCAGCATCTTTTTCTTCACATCTTGCCCTCATGATCTGTTTTTTTCTCTTCTCTTTTCTCTATCACATTTCCCCTACACTTTTCTGCTCTAGACAAAAGCATTAAACTCCCTGCTTCCCAGCCTAAGACAGCCTCTGTGTCTATCTTGACACGGTCAGTTTCTGAATGGGTTCACTACCTTTCAGCTGTGCCAGTGCTACACTCTCCCCCTGTGGACTGGCATTCCACTGACGTGTTCATGAGCCAGTTGCACACAATGAAAAGGAATGTGTGGCAAAAAAACCCTGTCCGTTTCCACATTCACACATATGTCCTGACTCTATTTCCTATCCTGCAACCAGGTTCTCATACAAGGTTGCGTGACACTCACAAATTTGCGGGCAGCCCTCAAACTCCCAGACAAGTAATTGGCCTGCACATTTCCTAATAATGTGTACACAATGCAGAGGACAATGCTACAAATTGAGGGTAAACGGAACAGGCAGAGCATATATGATGTGTTTGTATGACAGTTACATAATATTGGCCCCAACTCCTCTGGATAAATCCATGATTCACGAAATTCACTGGGAGGGGGTAGAGCCTACTGATGCATTGGGCCAGGTGACACCTTCACTTACAATCACCTGCATCTCTTCTCTGAGAGATCAGAAAAAATGGTAAGTTTGCATTGTACAAAGAGCACTAATGTTTATGACTATTATGATACAACTTTGGGGCCGATTCTGTTTCACTCGTAGTGATCCGAATTCGGCCCCTGCCCCGATGGTCAAGGTTTGTGCATGCACATTTCCATGCATGTGCAAACCCTGATTGCGAACGGCCATGGAAAGATGCTCGCTCGCTGGTAAGTTCGCAGTGGGGAGGGAGGGATGGGGTCAGACGGGGACAGTGGCGGTGCTGGGTCATGGGAATGCCCAGCGTTTTATGTGCGTCCCCATGAAAATGCTTGGCGCTCCCATGGGTATGCGGGAGGGCTGATGATGGGGGCAGGCGGTTCTTAAACTGTGGGTCCTGATCCCAAAGTGGGTCCCGACCTTCTCAGCATGGGGTTGCGACTCCATGTTGCTTACCATCAGGCTAATAACTCTTCTAATCTCGGTCATTGATTCAAGGAGTCTGAAAAATCTGTTGAAGTGTCTGTTATTTTAGTCTCTTTCCATCCTTTTGTACCCCCACAATGCTGCCATGTACGTGCTGTCTGCTGACTACACATGTGATGTAATGACCTTCTGCAATAACTTGCTGGGGTCCTATCATTAATTTTATTGCCTGATGGGGTCCCAGAGCAAAAAAGTTTGAGGACCCCGTTTTAGATAAATAACTTGTATTTTTTTTTAGTTCATGGATCTGTGTTATTGGATTTATTTTAAACCATTATCATCCTCTACAGAACAAATGGTACTTTTTACCTAGCACGGCGCCCACGATTTTGATCGTGGGCATCGCAGGTAAAAAAATCGCGAGCATCGCGGCCATTGAATGCACTAAAAATCAGGTGCGACGCGACCGACGCGATGCCCGCGATTTCCCATAGGGAACAATGTTAAATGTCTCAATTGACCCGATTTTCATGTTCAATGCCTCAATTGACCCGATTTTTCCATAGGAAACAATGTTAAATGGCCCACAGAGGCCAATTAGCCACCCTGAAGTGTGAAATGGCCCCCACAATTGTTAACGCCACCCCACGATCAACATCAACCCGAAGCGTGGCGAGCGCAGTGAGCCCGCGAGGGGCGGCGGTACGCGTCCTACGACCTTTTCATACCCCCACTATCCACGTCGGCGTGGAGTTGAGAATAGAATAGTGTGGTGAGCGCAGCGAGCCACCGAGCCCGAAGCGTGGCGAGCGCAGCGTGCCCCGCGTGGGGACGCGGATACCTTCACAGGTAAACGCGTCCCTTCGCGGGCTTCACAGGTATCCGCTTCCCCTCGCGGGCGCTCGCCAGGCTTCGGGCTCGGTGGCTCGCTGCGCTCGCCACAGTATTCTATTCTCAACTCCACGCCGACGTGGATAGTGGGGGTATGAAAAGGTCGTAGGACGCGTACCGGCGCCCCTCGCGGCCTCGCTGCGCTCGCCATGCTTCGGGTTCACGTTGATCGTGGGGTGGCGTTAACAATTGGGGGGGCCATTTCACACTTCAGTGTGCCTATTTGGCCTCTGTGGGCCATTTAACATTGTTTCCTATGGAAAAATCGGGTCAATTGAGGCATTGAACAGGAAATTGGGTCAATTGAGACATTTAACATTGTTCCCTATGTGAAATCGCGGGCATCGCGTCGGTCGCTTCGCACCCGATTTTTTAGTGCATTCAATGCCCGCGATGGGCGCCGTGATAAGTAAAGAGTACTGAATAAATATATTTAAAAACAAACCTTGAGAAATAGGGGGAAATAGGGGTATGTACTCATGATTTATATTTACTAAAATGTCTATTTGATAAATATGTATACTGTTCTGAGTTGGAATAACATAGCTTCCAACACCTATAATATTTTATTAGAAATAAGAACAATAAACCAATCAGTTGCATGGATTTAGAAGCAATACTGTAACATAAAACAAACTGCACACAAAGTGGAGAAAATCTATATGTTTCATGATTTCGGCTAGCATAATTAGTTCTCTGTTGTTATGCCAATTTTCTTTCAGATGACACCGGGATTAGAATGACAGGGTGGCGTTAATTGTGAAATGAAGCAATATTTGTTCATCCATGTTGGGTGGATGGAAATTGATTATGTGTGAAAGAGTACATTAAAATTAGTAACAAGGGATAGAGATTGTGCAATTTTGCAATTCTGGGTGGAGCTGTTATGCCTCACAAAATTGACACATTCTGACTGATAGATGTGATGTGACGCTGGATGAATTGTGGCATAGGTATTGAGGAACCTCCTGGATCACCTGGCACAATAATGCTCCCCTTCTATCTGTGCATGCACAGCTAATGTCATGATGTCACATGCTCTGCTGTCTTAAGGAGGAGCAAGGAGAAGGTCCAGGTACAGTAAGTGGTGCTGGGGGCTGATGCAGAGAAATAGGGGGAGGAGACAGAAGCAGATAAAGGGGGTAGCCCTGGTGTCCTGGGCTCCACTGTCTCCACAGATCGGATCTGCACCTCCACCCAGCTGCCCTGACTGACAGCCGATTGGGCCATATAGCAAAACAAGATAGCTGAGCGATGGCTCAGCTGTGTAATAGTGTCCAAATAAGCAGCCTGCAGCTCCTCAGATTACTTTGAGCTTAAATTTACCTAGTGTGTATGTACTTTTAAGGTTAGGCTATTAAGGTTATTGCTACACTGCTGGCAGGGGGATTAGGATTAGGTACTGAGAAGAGGGTTAGGCTGTGGGGCGGGTGAGGACTAAGTTTAGGCTGCAAGGTGGGGGTAGGGTTAGGCATTAGCAAGGATTGCATGGGTCAGGCTGCGGGGGGGGGGGGGGGGGGTGTTAGGGTTTGTTTATGAAGAGGGAGGTTTAAGGGCATGGGCAGGGGGGAGGGTAAATATTATTACCTGAACCCTGTTGGAATGATCTCCTTTGGGATGCCGGTTTAGGTATGCACATGCATGCAGCATCTATACGCTAGTAGAGAGGAACAGGGGTCATGCCAGCAGCTCATAGAATGCTGGACATGTCCCCTAAGTGAAAACTGCCCCGATGGTCGCGATGGTCGCCGTTCTAGGTAAAGAGTACCTGTTTGTGTTAGGAGTCCCAGTGGACTGCAAGACTAATTGAAAAATACTTGCTGAAGTAAAAGACAATGGAGGCAGGATGGCTGTTAGCTAATAGTTAGCAGGATCAGGAGCAGGTTACAGGTACAGGAATCAAGTACAGGAACAGGTCTCAGGTCACAGGTCACCGGTCACAGGCAAGCTACAGCAGTACAGACACGCCACAGAAAGCTATAACTGGCCCTGAGCTCAGGGCAAATGCAGTTTTAAAACCAGAGCAGACCAATCGCTGCAGCACACAGAGACAGGCCCCTCAATGATCAATATGTGCTGCAGCTGGGAATGGCATTCTGAGAACAGCCCAGTCTAGCTGATTGCACCAGCTAGAACTGCTCTCAGAAACCACAATTCTGCAGGCAGAACCCAACAGCAGCACCTCTGGCCAACCATAGGTACTGCAGACCAAGAAATTACAGCATCACCTCTGGCCACACAGAGGTACTGCAAGCTGAACATAACAACAGCAGTACCTTTGGCAAACCAGAGGCACTGCAGACCAAACAATGACAGCAGCACCTCTGGCCACACAGAGGTACTGCAAGGTGAATATAACAATAGCAGCACCAAACAAGACATAAATGGCAGTCCTGACAGTTTGATATTTTTTGATAGTAGATGTGATTTTTGATAATAGATGTTTGTGTGTAAATTTGTGACAGCTTCCCAAAATACATCACCTCCATGATAGGGTTATTGATATGAAGTATTATTCACTTTGATAAAAATAGTTGGTGCTTTAGTTGGCGTTAACTAATAACTTCACTTTTCCATTATAATAGGAATTAGTCTATATTGTATATCATCCACATTTAAATATGTTGGATGTAGTTGATTGGCTGATAGTAGGGATGGTCTGTGAGTTCCACCGGGAGGAAGTTAACAGGATTATGTTAAAATAGCTAGATTAAATATAAACACACATCTACAATAACTGCTATACCACAAAGAAGTGGGCATTTATTGTGAGAATAAAAAATAGGGAATATTGTGCCCGATATGCTCTATTGATATGAAAATGGGCGTGATAGATAGGAACTAGGAAGATGGCTGTGTGTTCCAGGATGCGGGTCACCCGGTGGATGTTGAAAGGAACAAAATATTTAAATGTATTTGTTATACTTGCATACTTCAGATCTGACCCCCTGGGATATGCTGAAAACCAATTGCTAGCTATTTATAATTATACATCTGCTCTCTGTTTTCTATTTACAAGGCAAATTATTGTAATAAGTACATATTATATAAACCACCAAATAATGCTTAACATCTGCTCATCATATTTAAGCTACTTCCTTGTGCTTATAAGTACCAACCATAAATCAAGCTATATTTTAGAAGCATTGTGTCAACTGATGTTGTCATATTGTCTTTATATAACCTTAACATATAAGTATGTGTAATTAGGTAATTACAATAATTATTACGATTACTGTACCCAAACGTGAAGTGGTTGTATAAAGAAAGTCTAAAATGTTTTGCTAGGGGCAAATATACAAAAGCATAATTTAGTATGAAGATACTTTACAAACACCTTTTATTTTCGCAGATATTAATAATACATGTAATGGGGTACACTGTTCCTAGGTATTGCATATATGGGGTTTATTTTTTTGTAGATTTTTGAGTTGACCATTATTATTTAGATTTCCATTGTTTGGATCTAGAGTGAGTGGACGAGCAGTCTGAAGTACAAGAGAAGGGGTTGATCCCGCACCAGAATACACAAGTAGTCTATATAAATGTGTACACATGTAATTAACCAACAATACATTTTAAATTAGACAAGCTGATTCTTTCATACATTACATATGTTGGTAGTGCTACCTTGCTTTAGCAAGAAAGGGATACACCAGAGGGTTCTGCAGGTGTGCAGGACTGAAGCAAAAATCTCTTTTTGGTAGGACCGCTTTGAAAAATATATCATTTTATAAAAGATTTTGGTACTTGTTTCCTACCACGGCGCCCACTAAGCAATTTGCTTAGTGGGCTATTCTGCGTAGTGAAATTGCATTGCATGGGCCATTTTAGGGCCATGCGATGTGCGATGCGATTTTCCTATGTAATTTATTCACTGCTCTCTCAGCCCCGGGTCATCGCTAAGCATCTGCCGCAAAATCGCATGCGATCGCATATGATTTTTAATCGCATGCGATCGCATGTCATTTTATAGGGTGTGTGATGCCATGACATTAGGTATACAGTCATATGATTGTATGTCCCAAAAAATAGGTTTAACGCACCCCCCCCCCCCCCCACTATCCACGCCAACCCAAAGCGTAGTGAGCGGCGGTGGAATGCATATTAATTGTTCAATGTGCTAAAAATCACTTGATTACAGTACAGGTTGAGTATCCCTTATCAAAAATGCTCGGGACCAGCAGAATAACGGAGTATTCCGTATTTCGGAATATTTTAATATTTCAATGATGTATTTTGAAGTATCTTGCATTTATGCTGTATAAACACAACACCCACATGAAATGCACACAAATATATTTTATTTGTTCAAAAAACAAGGTTTCAAAACATGAAACAAAATTTGTGTACTATCTCAGGCACTGACTTTGAATGCCAAGCAATCATCTTCTTGCACATATATAATGCCAGCTACATATCATGTCCTCAGTAGTGCTGTTACATATCATGTCCTCAGTAGTGCTGTTACATATCATGTCCTCAGAAGTGCTGTTACAGTTGTCCCCAGTAAGTTTTAACAAAAAAAAATTTTCTTCCACTTTCTGGAATGTATGGTTTTTGGAATAATTCGGATAACGGATACTCGGATACGGGATACTCAACCTGTAATATATTGCTTTTTAAATTGGTGTACCAGAAGGAAAGTAATACATTGCTGCTATTTGTACTTCATACAACCCATATAGGGATATACTTAGTACAACACGAATCGCCAGACAATTTCAAATAAGTATTAAGATCTAAATGTCTCCTGTACAGCAGTGTACAAGAATCTTTTACACTTACACATTATACAATCTTTTACACTTATATATTTTAGAATTTTATAAGTACTGTATATATTCTCGAGTATAAGTCGACCCGAATATAAGCCGAGGGACCTAATTTTACAACAAAAAACTGGGAAAACGTATTGACTCAAGGACCCTCACTCGAGTATAAGCCGAGGGGGGATTTTTCAACATAAAAAATGTTCTGAAATAGTTGGTGTATACTTGAGTATATATGGTATGCCCTGGTAAATCTCTCCACATACAAGATTCAGATCACATGAAATGACACCTTTAATATTCAGTCAGTCTAAATTTATGCTATATTGGCATTAAGATGTATCGCTTTGTAGTTTGTACAGGAGACCACACATATAAAGGAAAATGTTTAACATAATATAGCTTTTCTTATACAGTGCAAATGGCTCCAATCAATATTAGAATTCACTGTAATAAATTTGAATTAGAACACAGGTACATATAGTTCCAGACATATTTTAGAGGGGAGCTTAAGCCCCATTCAGTCTATTTTGTCGTTTATTTTATTTGAACATGATCAAATCTAGCAAAGTAATTGTATAAATGTAATCACTAATGGGTTTTGGGATAGAAAAGGTACAGAAACAATGCTCCATCTGCTTCTGCTGTCCTTCCGTGTGCTATGGAACCAGTAAATGGAGGGCGAGAGAGCATCATGTTGTTCAGACTGATAAGGATAGTCACACTTATGATGCCAGAACATAGGCAGTTATTAAGGCTTGATCACACAGCTGCAAATTGGCAGGCCGGGCGATAATCGAACGGCTGCACATGCGTGCAGCTCCTATGCATGCGCTAGACCAGGGCTGGGCAACACCGGCCCTCCAGATGTTAGTGAACTACACATCCCAGGATGCTTTGCATTAGTTTTGCTATGTGGCCATGCTGAAACTGATGCAAGGCATGCTGGGGTGTGTAGTTCACTAACATCTGGAGGGCCAGTGTTGCCTAGCCCTGCGCTAGACCATCCTGCAATAACATGCTACTTTTTTTTATCGCTGTCAAGTTGATTGACATGAAGCCAGCATTTGGGGTGGTAACAGGACATTTCTGGGAGTGCCAGAGAACAGCAAGAAGGGGACTGCCCTAGGGTAGTCCGAGGGCGCTGTCAATGGGGTGTATGTCAAGTGAAAGCTGCTACTTTAAGGGACTGAGTAGGTCCCAGAAAAAGGAGAGTAAATGAAAGAAGAAGTAGCGCTTAACAATGAGGAATAATCAATGTAAAAAACATTTATTATGCAAGAACCATAAAAAATTGCCAGAGAACAGCAGGCATTCACAGGCGTTTGAAGGAAAGTTGTGTGATGTTAGCTCCAGCCTTGATTAGCCTGTTTCTATTGCACCCGCCAAGTAAGTTCTGGGCTGCGCACAGGTTGGACACATTAGAAAAGTCATTGGATGGTGAGCATCTTGGATTTGCTGCTAATTGCTGATCGGTGTAATTTTCGCAAACCAATTGCAAGCCTTACAAAGCAATTTGCAGGATTGCACAGGGGGAGATGTTACTCTGGCTGGGTAATTAAGTGATTGTTAGCACATTGAGCAAGTAAGATAAATATATTGCTGAACATATTCTCACAGAGGACAGTGTGTCCGTATTAGGCTTAACAAAGCAGGAGCAAATTGATGAGAAATAGTCAATAAAAGTACCAGTAAATGAAAAAAAAAATAAAGTGTTCCCTCCCACAAAGAGGCTTTTTGCTTCAGTCCTGCACACTTGCAGGAACCCTGTTTTTACAGAGGAAGAATGCAGCATTTCAGAACACAAGCATTAGCTGAGTGTCCATGGTACAGGTTGAGTATCCCTTATCTGAAATGCTCGGGACCACAAGCATCTCGGATAAGGGATTTTTCTGGTTTTTGGAATATATTTTTTAAACATACTTACCTTGTCCCCCCGATGTTCCCCTGGCATACCTGGCGGCCTTCAGGAGCTTCTTCATCGGTCCCAGGGGTGCATTGGGCATCCGCACAATGCACTCCTGGGACTGCTGAAGATGCTGAAGAAGTCCTGAAGGCCGCAGTGAACATCAGGGGACTTGGCAAGTATGAAAAAAGGGGCTGTGGGGAACCCCCCACCCCCAAAAACGAAATATTCTAAAAAAACACAGGTTTTGGAATTTTTCAGGTAAGAGATCTCCGTATACGGGAGACTCGACCTGTATTACATTTATGAAATGGATTGCCAAAATTTGATTCATGCTGATTTTATTTAAACTTTGATATTATTAAAACATTTTCTATAAAATAAACTTGGATGTACGTTTGTTTATGTAGAACCACAAAAATATTTGCAATTTAAACCATTGAATTATATGCAGTCATCCAATATATCTCCTGCTGTGTTCTCCCAGGTAAAAAACAGATGTTGAGCAACAAATACACTATAAAGTGGACATAAAGTGAAAGGTGATAACGCACCAGCCAGTCAATTCCTAACTGTCATTTTTCAAACATAGCTGTTTGGCTGGTGCCTTATCACTTTTATTTCCACTTTATCTCCACTTTATCTCTTCACAAGACTTAATACATCTGTCCCAATGATCCCTATAATAGGTACAGTTTCATTTTTTTTTTCCTATATGTTCTCAAATGGGAGAGCAAGCGTTTCCTCAAAATGATGGTCCAGCTACTGTAAGATAACTACCCATGATCTATTTAAGCAATTCCGAAATACCACTTTTGGGAGAGTCCCTCGCCCCCACCATCTAACTTGAGCTCAAGGTGGTGTTCCAAAAACAGATAATACATTTGCGAGTACCCACACTGCTTGCCCCTCAAACCTTCATTTTGATGACCATATTATCCACCACAATATTTTTCGAGCTTAATAATGCAAGATACATAAGAAATAAATAATGTTTTTGAAGATATGGTCCATGTGGTTACTCTTGGTTTTGGTGCTTTCTAGAAAATTGTGGATTATTATCTTTGTCATGTTATTAAATAACTTTTCTGTAAAGGGGTGTACACTTGGTGCAATGTACTTTCTATTCAATCACGATCGAATCGCACTGCGTCACTTTAGATTTATACTAAGATCTGTACCCAATAGCAGTGGTTCCCAAACTGTGTGCTGTGGCACCCTGGAATGCCGTGGGACGCTTAGCAGGGGTGCCTTAAATTGGTGGTCCAGGACCAATTCAAATTATTAATGGTCCCTGTAATAGACAAAATCATTGCTGGTGGCTGACAATTTTAAAATATGTATGCAAACAGAAGCAAATCTTGCCCCACATCATATAACTAAACCTAAGGATGACATATAAACACAATGTAATTCATTTTTGATTTTTTTCTAAAAAACTTTTGGCCTATGGGTGCCATGAATGAATTCTGATAATCTGGGGCACGTGATTTAAAAAAAAATTGTGAACCCTTGCTATATAGTCTTGCTTGCACAGTATATTTTTCTATTCTATTGGGCAGCTTATCGGGATTGAATTGAAATTAAATTAGCTTAGTTTCAGTTCGATTCGATTTTGCTTATTTAAGCAAAATCAAATAGTAAAATAGTTGAAATCGAATTATGTGTATGTCCTATACGAGTCTGGTCTTTAACTTTTTGTGTCATTTATTATCTATTAGTTCAAAATAAATCAATTAATAAAGAAACATTTGTAAAAAAATAAGGGACATATATTCTTGCTTGAAATTTGTGGCTACTGCTGAAAATATATTCTTGATGATAAACCCAAATCAGATAATAAATAACTTACATTACATAATACATACAATAAACAACAGCAGATCATTAAACATGAGCCATCCTCCTTTCTATCCCCCTATTTCTTAGCATTAGACATATGGAATGCGGAATCCTATTACTGGTTTAGTTTGTTTTTTACCTTTGTGTTTAAAATCGTTCCTGACAGAATCTTTCCAGCATTACCCTATGATTTAGCGAATGAGGCTGTTGGCTTTTTGGAATGGTGAAAGATAAAAGTAAAAGAAATCTCTGCTGCATCAAATCTCTGTCTCCGCTGGTGTGTTCATCTCAATCAGCAACAAATTAATAATAAATGTTAGTCAGTGCCGAGCATCTTTTGTGGTGTACAAAAACACACCCTGTTTAACTTGAAACTCTAGTATGTGACTCGGCCAAATGAAATCACCTTGATCATCATTTTAGTCTTTAATTCCATCGCTTTGTGGTTTTTTTTTTATGTGTCATGTGATCTTCCTAAAATTTACATTGTAAATAATCTTGGGCTTCTTATACAGTTGATTAATCAATCAAAACAGATCATCACGTTGTGAGTAAGCATCTCAGGCAGTGGTTACATAAATTTATACTGAACATATACTATGCATCACAAGTGACTAATATAAATAAGCAACTGTACTGAGAAAATGTTCATTAACTTGTTTTCAGGTACAGTTTATTACTAATAACACATTCAGACATGTGACCTGGCAACTACCCGGCATTTTGCAGTCTGACCCCCTTTATTTTTTTATTTATTAGAAGTTTCTTATATAGTGCACACATATTCTGCAGCGCTTTACAGAGAATATTTGAACATTCACTTCAGTGAAGCTTACAATCTATATTCCCTACCACATGTACACACACACACAGACATTCTAGGTTTAATTTGTGGAGAGCATTTTAACCTACCAGTATATATTTTGATTGTGGGAGGAACCCGGAGTACCCGGAGGAAACCCACACAAGTACGGGGAGAATATAAAAACTCCACACAGTTAGGGCCATGGTGGGAATCGGACACATGACCTCATTGCTGTGAGTAATGCTAACCATTACACCATCCATGCTGTGAAAGGACTCCCTTTCACACTGAGCAGCAAATTACCGGTTTAAAAATGTCAACCAGATAATTTGCTGAATAACACGGGTATTTCTTCAGTGTAAAAGGGTCAAACCAGGTCACAAATCCAGGTTAATCGCCACCCCTGATTAAGACCCGGGTTGACTGAACAAATTACCGGGTAGAATTGTTTCACCCGGTAAATTGATGTTCAGTGTGAAAGACGTATTAGTGACATTTGCAGAAGCAAATTAAATAAGTGGATAGGTCTACTCTTTGTTCTCATGGAAACAGATTTTTTATCTAGTAGTTTATTTTAAGAAATAGTAATCACAAAAAATATCATATGCACAAAATTTCCCACCATGGCCCTAACTGTGCGGAGTTTGTATATCCTCTCCGTGGGTTTCCTCCGGGTACTCCAGTTTCCTCCCACAATCCAAAAATGCACTGGTAATTGGCAGTGGCGTAGGGTGCAGCCAGGGCACTTGGAGAAAGGTCTCCTCCATCCCACCAGTGCCCCCCTCTCCCGACTGCCCTCCCGCACACCACCATACACACCCCAACCCCCCCCTCCACCGCTCTCACCGTCAGCCCCCTCCTGGCACACAACTGCTAACTACAGTATCTGCTGCTCAGTCACTGCGGGCAACAAATGAATTAAATGCGACAGCCAGGCTGCCTGTATGGCGACACAGCACATCACAGCACCGTAGCTCCCCAGGGAGCCGTGGCGCACAGTTTGGGAACCACTGGGGTGCCATTAGGAGGTTCCTGTGCACCCCTGGCACCCCCGTGCGCACGCCTATGTGAGCTTAATAGACAGGTGGGTGGCCGTGGCGGGCGATGTACGGAGAGAGCATGCAGTGAGTCATCGCTGCTCACTCCGTACATTGGCCGCCACGGCCGCCCGCCTGTCTACTCAGCTCACATAGGCTGGCACGCACAGGACAGAGCAGGGGGCGCCCTGCAAACCGTTGCTCTGTCCCCGGCATCCCTAGAAAGCCTAGGGAGAGACACACAGCGCTGGTAACCGCCAGATCCCATGCGCTGGCGGGTGCCGGCGAAGAGGCGAGCATGCAGGCGCTGGCGGAGAGGCGCTCATCTGTCTGAGATGCACGAGCGTCTCAGATGCTTGTGCATCTCAGTAACTTTTGCGGCAGGGTACGGCAACCCTGCCTGTGTCTGCTTCAGGGAGACGGACAGGGTTAGGGGTTCGGTAGCGCGTGCGTCTCCTGCACAAAGGGGTGGTGAGGTGCGTAAGTGCTTGTTATACACAACTAAGGACGCATTTGCCCTTGCTCCATGTTACATACTGGCAAATGCCTCCATTTGAAACCCCCAGTATAGACGTGTGCCCGAAGTGTGGCTACGCTCGCCACACTTCGGGCACACGTCTTTACTGGGGGTTTCAAATGGAGTGTTTTCTGCGTCCCCTCGTGGGGCTCACTGCGCTTGTCAAGCTTCGGGCTCGGTGGCTTGCTGCGTTCGCCACACTTTATAAAATCAACTCCACGCGTGGATAGTGGGGGTATGAACAGTTCGGGAGGACACGTACCGTGTCCCCATACGGGGCTCGCTACGCTCGCCATGCTTCGGGCACACATGGATAGTGGGGTTGTTTCAGGAACACATTCACACCTGTCATGTCAGGGTAGTTAAAATGGTCAATGGTTCCCACAGAATGTAATACGCTCTGACTGACTACACTATCTACAAAAGCTCCGGCTAGCCGCGAACAGGCGGGAACACGACGCTGATACTGACAGGGACGCCTGACTGACTACGCTAACTACGTACGCTCGATACTGACAGGGATGCTGACTACGTTGACTATGCTGGCCGCGGGAACACTATGCTGATTCTGACAGGGACGCTACGCTGACTACGTAACTGCCGCCATGAAACTACACAAGTACCAAATGTTGGCTTCTAGATAAATAGCTCTAAATAGAATTAACTATTTAATACTGTACCAGGGTTGAAAGGGTTATTATACGGCTTTTCCAGACAAGTTTAGGAGGGGAGGAGGATGGAGATTGCTATGAATGGATCAGAATTTACCTCTTTGAAAATAACACATTCATTAGTATAAAGCTGCAAATACTATTGGGAGGTACGGTTACATAATGGGGCCAAGCTTAACATTTTGGGGCTAGGTATATTGTCCCAGACCACAGTTTCTGTTGAGAATAAGTGGGAGCTGTGGTCTGAAATTAGCCTAAGGCAGGAAATACACATGATAGACTATTCTTTAATAGCCCACCACTTACTCATGTGGAAAGTGATGCTAACATATGACTGTAAGGAAATAGGAGTGTGACATATAAGCCACAAAGTCTTTTTAAGCTTTTACTAATTGTACTGAGACATTATGAGGCTGATGCAAAGTTGAATGCAAGTCAGAAGTAGATACTTGCACAATGGGCCTGATTCAGAGATGAGCAGTAACTAAACACAATGCTGATGTTTTATCAGTTGAGCTATAATTACATGATAATGTAATTCACTAAATTACTCTGGATACTCATACTGTGCATGTGGTTCCTCTGAATGTAGGCACAGAGGCACTGTTGCATATGGAGGTGTTGGCATCAGAGATGACAAGGCAAAGCAATGGCTATTCCTGGTCGGTAGGCTGGAGTGAGCACAAGGAAAGGTCATCTCGTGGGTGTGTAATATCAACGTCACAGGTGTGTCACTGTAAGCGGCCTGCGTTCCCACATGCAGAGACTCTTCTAAGGAGGCCATGTACACATGGAGACACTGTATCTGCCATCTCCATCTGGCAATGCTGGGTGCCATGTGGTGATTATGGGCTGTCTGGAACCACCAACAGGGTTACAGCATGCAGGGTCACAGAGAATAGCCTTCTCCTGGCTTGTACATTCCGGCACATGTATCTGTACTGGACAAACTCTGCAGACGAGTGCAGATATACCAGCTTCCACCTCTGGCTGAGGACATTGTGTGCATGGATTTAAATGATTACATTCACTAGTGTGCAGAGTTTGTAAGACTGATCTTATCTCTAAACTTGGTTTCATACCAGTTATCATGATCATTACACACTTATACCACCCACTAATTCTCTATAGTCCACAATGCTGATGACATGGCCTCACTGAAAACTGCCTACATGGGAATGCCAATGCCAGGTCACAACCTTCAGTTGCCATTGGAGATGTGTTCGGTTTGGATATGACTTTGTGTTACCCATACTTGGTATGATTCCAGTGCAAGCGTAGATTCAAAACATGTAAGGTACAGACCTCAGATGGATGTATATTCAATTCTGCGCCAAACCCTTCTATGTTATCACTTATATCAAGCTGACAGCCTACTACAATTATGAGCCGAGCTCATTATGCCCCATTTAGAAACCAAATCCTACTCCAGTGGAATAATAAAAAAATATATAATCAACTAAACCATACCATTAGGTGCTCCATCTCACCTGAATATGAGGGGCCAAGCTTCATGCTCACTACAATCTGT
Source organism: Crinia signifera (assembly GCF_055691185.1). Taxonomy (NCBI): domain Eukaryota; kingdom Metazoa; phylum Chordata; class Amphibia; order Anura; family Myobatrachidae; genus Crinia; species Crinia signifera. Next base: position 165,647,082 of record NC_139222.1, read on the forward strand.
TAGTATTTTGCAATTACAGTACTCATACTGTACTTAGATTTAGATGCAAACAGAGTTTTGAGTTGACCACTGTCAGCAGTTAGAACAGTTGTTTGTTATCGGCAGTGATTTATACTGTAGGCAGGGCCGGCTTTACCATTAGGCAGTTTTAGGCAGCTGCCTAAGGCACCAGGATCTGGGAGGTATGACCAAGTCTGCCTATCACAAAATTAAGGAGGTCTATGAGGAAGACATCCTTGTTGTACATAATGCATGTGGCAGCTGTGGATCCTCCAAGACGCCAACACTTGAAGGGCTGGTAAGTGCATATTGGTGACAAGGAGGGGTCGGGAGGGAAGGAATGGTTTCTAGGTTGAAGTTTTGCCTAGGGTGTCGAGAAGCCTTACACCGGCCCTGATTGTAGGTGTTTTAGCTCTGAGGCTCCAAGGATGCAGTGCTGATAGCCAAAAGAAGATGTCTGCCACCTTTACACACTCTCATTGAGGAGGAAACTGTACCAAAGATTGCCCATTCTGTAAACGGATTCTGGTTCACCAGTGAAGATTCAGCATATTGTTTCACTTGTAGCCAAAATCTTTGGACTATTGGGCAGGACCAAAAGCTTTGGTAAAGATCTGCATATGGTTCCCCATAGTGAAGAGCGACCCACAAGGAAGCTTCTATGTGGTGATAAATAAGCTCTGTGAAAAATGTTTAAAAACATTTATGTATATATCATTACTTTTAATTAGATCTCTGAGTTTTCAGCTGTTGAACACCCTGGGTGACATTCTATGGACTGCGATTTTCGTTTTTTGGCGTTAATTAGACCACAAAATGGCGATATCGCATTTTTCCATTAAATCGCCAATTTAATGGGATGCGCTAAGGGACTGAAATCGCATCTTATGTGCGTTAAGGTATGCTGAGTAAAAGTGCGAGATTAATTAGCATTTTTATCGCATCCAGATGTTTTCGTACAGAAAAGTGTACAAATCGCTTATTTAATGCAATGCGCATTTGCACATCGCACTTTTAGGTGCCTAATTATCGCACTTATTTCAGACCAGGGTCTGTTTGGCGAATTAGCCAGAACCCTGCACAGATCGCAATGTTCTGTGCAGGGTTCTGGTGTAAAAAATAAAACAAAGGGTTAAAATAAAAAAAAAACGAGCACGGGGTCCCCCGCCCGAGCATAACCAGCCCCGGGCTCACTGAGCCGGTGCTGGTGACGTAAAATCAGGGTCCCCGACAAATAGGGGTCCCCTTGATTTCATGAAACCAGCACCAGGCTCAAGGTCCGGCGCTGGTTCCCAAAATACGGGGGACAAAATGACTAGGGGTTCCCCGTATTTTAAGAACCAGCACCGGACACAACCAACCAGCAGGGTAATGCCACAGCCAGGGGGAAACTTATTATATAAGCTCCCACGGCCAAAGCATTAACCCCCTGGCTGGTCAGCATGGGCAGGGGTCCTGGGGAAGTGGGGACCCCCCCAAATGAAGGGGTCCCCCCCCTCCAGGACTTACCAGCCCATGCTGATAGTCCGGGGCGGTCCCCGATGCCCCTGGGCGGTGGGCATCGGGCTGATGGCTTGTGTAAAAAAAAGAATAAAAACTATTGTTTTGTACTGGCGAACTATGCGTCCCAGCAAGCCTACCCCGCATGCTGGGACTTGGAGAACCACAAGTCCCAGCATGCGGGGCATTAAAGGGCCCGCTGGCACTTGTAGTTCTGCAGTACAAAAAATAGTTAACAAAAACACACTGACACACTGTAAAATAAAAGTTTAATACACACAAAACACACACACACTGATACTTACCTACCTTGAGCCCGTAGGTCGGTCCCTGGATCCTGGGTCCGGGCTCCGGGGCTCCAGGGCAGAAGAGTCCGGTTCCGGGGCCTTGGTCCTGGTTCCGGGGCTGGTCCTGGGGTTCCGGGGCTCCTGGGCTGCAGAATCCGTGGTCCGGGATCTGAGGTAGTCCCCAGGGGTACCTAAGGAAGGAAATCCAACTCACCTGGTCCCCGGCGACGACCTCGCCATCCTCTCCGGTGACAGCGCTGCTCCCATCTGGTACCCGGCTCGCAGGACTTTGACAGGCGCAGAGATGTTTCCTCCTCTGCGTCTCGACACAGAATGATTTCTGGCCAATCAGGAGCCGACTTTCTCGGCTCCTGATTGGCCAGAAATCATTCTGTGTCGAGACGCCGAGGAGGAAACATCTCTGCGCCTGTCAAAGTCCTGCGAGCCGGGTACCAGATGGGAGCAGCGCTGTCACCGGAGAGGATGGCGAGGTCGTCGCCGGGGACCAGGTGAGTTGGATTTCCTTCCTTAGGTACCCCTGGGGACTACCTCGGATCCCGGACCCCGGATTCTGCAGCCCAGGAGCCCCGGAACCCCAGGACCAGCCCCGGAACCGGACTCTTCTGCCCTGGAGCCCCGGAGCCCGGACCCAGGATCCAGGGACCGACCTACGGGCTCAAGGTAGGTAAGTATCAGTGTGTGTGTGTTTTGTGTGTATTAAACTTTTATTTTACAGTGTGTCAGTGTGTTTTTGTTAACTATTTTTTGTACTGCAGAACTACAAGTGCCAGCGGGCCCTTTAATGCCCCGCATGCTGGGACTTGTGGTTCTCCAAGTCCCAGCATGCGGGGTAGGCTTGCTGGGACGCATAGTTCGCCAGTACAAAACAATAGTTTTTATTCTTTTTTTTACACAAGCCATCAGCCCGATGCCCACCGCCCAGGGGCATCGGGGACAGCCCCGGACTATCAGCATGGGCTGGTAAGTCCTGGAGGGGGGGGGACCCCTTGATTTGGGGGGGGGGGGTCCCCACTTCTCCAGGACCCCTGCCCATGCTGACCAGCCAGGGGGTTAATGCTTTGGCCGCGGGAGCTTATATAATAAGTTTCCCCCGGCTGTGGCATTACCCTGCTGGCTGGTTGTGTCCGGTGCTGGTTCTTAAAATACGGGGGACCCCTAGTCATTTTGTCCCCCGTATTTTGGGAACCAGCGCCGGACCTTGAGCCTGATGCTGGTTTCATGAAATCAAGGGGACCCCTATTTGTCGGGGACCCTGATTTTATGTCACCAGCACCGGCTCAGTGAGCCCGGGGCTGGTTATGCTCGGGCGGGGGACCCCGCGCTCGTTTTTTTTTTTATTAGTTTGCGCTGTCCTGCAAACGTGCGATTTTCAGACATGAAAATCGCACATTTTCAGGACTAAAGACAGCGCACCACTTCGCCGCAAATCGCCCCTCTTCGCACTTTTCAGCCTCCAATGCGCATCACATTAAATATGCGAATTTTTACTGAAAAGTGCGATTTGAAAAAGGGCAATTTGCGGCGATGTGGTGCGCGAAAAAAACATGCGCATTTAGCGCAAAGCATAGAATGTCACCCCCTATTTCAGTTATGCCAATTACTGCTTTGCGTTCTTGTAAGTTCCTTTCCTGTGTTTTGATTTGCAGATAATGTTTCTATTATTCATCCTAAGTCACAATTCACAGTTTCTAACATTTAGGACACTCATCTTATTTAGTGACATGGGGCCAAATGTAATAGGGTGTGAGAATTAGAATGTGAGAGATTTTGGGAAAGTTTTCCTATTTTTTTTAAAGCGGTAATCATTTACACTGCAAGGATTGGAGGGTGGTTATCTATGCACCGATTATATTGTGCGGAGCTAGCGGTATAGGGCCCAAGTGTTGGCGCACCGTGGTGTGCTACAAAACTGTGGTCACATACCCGTTCACTGCAGAACCTGTAAAAAGCAGGTCCAGACCAGCAGGACGCCGCGGTCAGACCATATGTGTTGGACATCCCCACCACACACCCAATAACCAACCGGACTGTAGTTTATCTCACTCTCTATCCCCCCACCAGTACCCTTGGACAATTGCAATAAGTGACCGCATCACTGATCAGTTAAGATCTCTCACTTGTTATGATCATCAATTATATTTTATGCTAATTGGATCCAATTGAATTGCACCCAATCAAAATTGTACAACTGAATTGTACCCTCTGCATTGTATCATTTATGCATGATTGTGTATTGTTCATTAAGTAAACATTGTACCCAATTTAATTGTACCCAATCAAATGGATTCAGTACTGAATCCCGGCGGTCGGGATCCCGGCGTTCAGAATCCCGACGCCGGAATCCCGACAGCCAAAATCCCGACAAGGGGGGGACGTGGATCGCCCCCCCTTGCGGGCTCGCTGCGCTCGCCACGCAGCGGGCCCGGTGCCTCGCTACGCTCGGCACACTAATTTATTCTCCCTCCAGGGGTGTCGTGGACACCCACGGAGGGAGAATGTGTCGGGATTTCGGCGGTCGGGATTCCGGCGTCGGGATTCTGAATGCCGGGATCCCGACCGCCGGGATTTAAACTGCATCCTAATCAAATTGTACATCTACATTGCATCATTTATGCACGATTGTGTATTGTTTTATTAAATAGACATTGTTTACCCATTACACCGCATTGTTGATCGTTATTTACACACAAGCACAAAGGAGCCGAGCACAGCAATATCCTATTCTTTGTTCATTTACACTGCAAAACCAGGTTGATCTTGCCATGTAATTGATTGCCACTGTTAATGGGAAAATTCGGCCAAAATCTCTCACTTTATGATTCTCACACATTTGGACAATGGAGCGGGCATCCCCAGACAATTCTATTGTGTGTTTATTTACTGTAGATTGTGATATGTTTCTGTCCTTGTAACTCAGCATTTCTTCATAAGCAATGGCATTTCCATGGCTTGAGCAAAAGTTGTGCCACATGCGATGTTCCCAAACATAGCAAATAGCCTACCTAGTGCTGTGCTGTATCTGGAATGATTTTGTTACTTCACTGAAGTGTCATTATAATAACAGTACCGTAAATGCAACGGGCTAAGACGAGTATGCTGATGACACGTCTTTCACATGTGCAGTGCAAGCAGACACATGTCTCTCAACTGCAAACACATCAACAATGGTCACATCAGTAGGGTACTTACAAACCTACGAAGCACAACCATACCGTATTGTAGTTATATCAATATTATTTTGTTTTTCTAGGTTTCCTTCTAAGGAATGTCACCTTGCTAGGGTTGTGCATATTGATTGCATTGTGCAGCATTACACAGGGCAGGGCCTGCTTTGTCTGTTTCATCAGATATACTAGTTCTATAACTTACTGAATGCCCTTTAATGTGTTAAATATTACATCAGGCAATGTTATGTGATAAGTCCAGCACTCACCTAGCTGTCTTCATGCAGTATGTCTACCACCCGTTGAATCAGAGTGATGATTATTTACTGATTCTGGTTATGAATGCTGCTGTTGTACTCTGGGGAAACGCCTTTTGAAGCTTCACCAGAAGCAGCTGATATAAAAAAATAAAAAAACAACAAAAATAAAATGTGACTCACATCCCTTGTTCTAGCATGCTAACAATTAGCACAATAGATTTAACTTTTTAGAAGCCCCTAAGACATCCCTTGGCTAAGCACTGCATAGGAATAGTTAATGCACATCAGACGTTACAGTTTACTCCTAAGGGCAAGGCCTGCACATATTGACAATAGTTTCTTTTTTTTTTAAATACGTGGTGGAATGTTTTTTTTTTAATGTGTGAACTAATGGGCCCTACACACATAGTGATGTGTGTAGGGTTACCTAGCTATGCTAGGTCGGGCAGTGCTGCACCATTGTTGCTCAGCACACAGGGCTGACAGAGCGAGCTGTCAGATCTGTGTGCTGAGCGAGCAGACAGCGCCAATGTGCTTCGGTGAGAGAACACTGGCGACCAGCGAGTTTGATGGACACTGCCTATCAATCTCAGCCAGCAACAGTGATGCACAGGAACGCAAATTGCTGACGCTACATCCCCACACACCCCGATGTTGGGACATTTTCTAAGTGACTTTGCCAAACTAAGGAAAGTCGCTTAGAAAATGCCTTAATATCTGCATGTGTGTAGGCCCTGTAATACTTCAACACTATACCACTGTAACAATACACTACTAACAGCGACAAGAATGGGGAACTGATCAGTATCCAACACATATTACAGACATAGGCATATTTGTATGGGATTGGTACTGAATCCCTGCGGTTGGAATCCCGGTGTTCAAAATCCCGACCGCCGAAATTCCGACAGGGGGGGGATGTGGACCGCCCTCCCCTTGAGGGCTCGATGCGCTCGCCACGGAGTGGGCCCGGTGAATCGCTACGCTCGGCACACTAATTTATTCTCCCTCTATGGGTCTCGGCGGTCAGGATTTCGGTGGTTGGAATTTCGGCGGTTGGGATTTTGACCGCCGGGATTGTAACTGCATCCCATTTGTATAATGAGTGCAACAAAGGCACACAGACCTGTTGCCAACGAGCAGGTCTCCCACATGTCCATGTGCATCTGAGTGATTTAATTGGAGGTCTTATGTAGGATGTTGGAGCCCGAAATTGCAGGCTATGCAGAGGTAAGCACATGTAGAGGACCATCTGATTTTAGATGGATCTCCATAGGCAAACCGGAATCCCCCTCATCTTGGCAAGTGACTTAAATTCTGACAACAATAGCACTGTTATATATAATATGATCAATATAGCTTCCACCACATCATGCAGTTAAAGGGACAGGGCAGAACTGCTGCACGTGCCTAGTGTACCAGCTTCTTCTACCACATTTACTGTATGTGTGGATCTGAGCCCTCAAACATCGCAATGGACCAGAGAGCAGCTGCCAGGAGGAAAAGGCAGGAGCCTTGCCATGATGTGGGAGATTGTGAGCTTAGAAAGTGTAGTACTGGTTCTATTATGTTTGTGTATTTATTTATTATGATATGTTTAACCTTTTCCTGACCACTTATCTTATTTAAATGCTTGAAACAGCCTATACTAAAGACCATCTGTACTGTTAAATACAGTATCCAATGTATAAAAAGACCAATTTTCAGGACTGTTACCGCTCCGCCAGACTCCCATATTTATTCCAACATTTGGAAACTTCCCTCCAAATACCCTGCATTTGCCACTGATCTCTTGCAACATACCGTATTTTTCGGACCATAAGACGCACCTGACCATAAGACGCACCTAGTTTTTAGAGTAGGAAAACAGGAAAAAAAATATTCTGAACCAAATAGTGTAATAATTAAGATGAAGATTGCAATATAATTCTTCTGGTCAGTTTTTACGAACATGAAGTTAGCAGGGGTTTTGAGTACTGAAAGTGGGTATATTAAAGGCAGGAACAACTGCACTCCACTTATCACTTCTAAGTGAAAACAAAGAAATTCATCAGTTATTTATGTACAAATCAAAGTGTGGGCTGAGTGACATTAACATTGCACTTTATAGAGCATACACATAGACACATACACACATAAGAGCCAGCGTACACACACACACACACACACACACACACACACATACTGTAGATAGTATTGTAGACCCAGATCCAGTGGTTCCCCTCATCCAGGTTCTCCGTTAACGCTGCCCGCGGTGCACTCCTGTGGATGGAGGTGGGGGGTGGGGAGCAGGGGAGTCACATAGTGCCGGCTCTGCTGCTAGGCTCTGAGATGCGGGCGCTCTGCTGCCGCGCTCTCAGATGTCGGGCTTTGCTGCCGCGCTCTGAGATGACAGCGCAGCAGCAGCAGTATCCAGGACCCGGCGCTACCCACACACTCTATCTGGGCTCTCCCACCCAGCGCAGTGGGAGCGCTGCCCCTTACGTAAGCTCCATGTAAGCTCCAGCTGTCTGCTTCACATGTCATATTCGGTCCATAAGACGCACATAGTTTTTCTCACACATTTTGGGGGAGAAAAAGTGCGTCTTATGGTCCGAAAAATACGGTATGTAGGTTATGGTATTTAGATCTACAATGTCTAGGTCTGCAGTCAAAAGGTTGACCACTATAGGTCGACAGTCAAAAGGCCGACAGGGTCAAAAGGTCAACAGGGTAAAAAGGTCAACATTCAATTCCATGTTTTTTGGGGTGTCTATGTCAACATAGGTCGGTATGGACACAGTCTAGGTCAGGCATTCCCAACCACGGTCCTCAAGGCACACCAACAGTGCATGTTTTAGTGATATCCAGGCTTCAGCACAGATGGTTTAATCAGAATCCCTCAGATACTAATTAAGTCACCTGTGCTCAAGCCTGGATATCTACAAGACCTGCACTGTTGGTGTGCCTTGAGGACCGTGGTTGGGAATGCCTGGTCTAGGTGTACCGCATAGCTCGCTAGGCTTGCCATGCTTCGGCCACAGTGTCTCGCTATGCTTGGCACACTATTATATTCTCCCTCCACGCTGTAGTGGATGGTAGGGCATGAAATACCGCCTGTAGGCACATGTCGGCTCAATTTTTTTTTAAAACCTCATGTTGACTTTTTGACCATGTTAACCTTTTGCACTGTCGACCTTTTGACTGTCAACATTGTGACCCTGTCCACCTTTTGGCCGTGTTGACCTTTTGAATGTCAACCTTTTCACCCTGACAACCCTTTTGACTGTTGACCTTTTCACCCTGTTGACCCTTTTGACTGTTGACCAATAGTGGTCGACCTTATGACTGTCGAGTTAATCGATCACGAGTCCGGATACTGAGTAGGACTGGTACAAATGTGCACTGATAGGGCGAGATGTACTATGCCATGAAAAGTGATAAAATGTCAATTTTCAAACACAGTCTGTGACATGGCACATAAGAGCTGATAGGCTGGTGGTTTATCACTCTCCATTTTATCACTTTTCAAGCTTAGTACATCTGGCCCTTAGTGAGAATAGCTCATTCACAAGTGTACTTTGCATGCAGTATACTTATGAGCACATGCGGCTGACTTGCATGTGACTGTGAACCATCCCCATATGTATATGCTCAAATATTGCAAAGTGGAAATCCATGCACCTCTTTGCAAAAGTGCCCAAGTCCTGATTTCCTGTCAAGGGATTTTAAAATATGTTTTTAAATATGTTACCAAGGGATTTGAAGCACCCATAGATCAAATAGGAAACAGATACATTTTATATTTTGTTCTGGATCATTTTAATTTACATTATGCCAGTTTCAATGGATCTAAAATTAATTTTAGGGAAATTAGGTCACAAGCATAAAGATTTTTCAAGCCTTGCAGAGAGATAAAGAACCAACCAATCAGCTTCTGTCCTCTTGCAGGGCTGTTCTAGAAAAAAAATGACATGTAGAAGATAAGTGGTTGATATACAGTAATATCTCCCCTCACTTCTTGTTCCAAGATTTGATAAATGTACTCCTTTGTCTTTTTTATTTTCCTGCATCTCCATTCACTTGTACTGAGAATACAACTGCTGAAGCGGAATGTCAACAGGGTCCAAGGACTGGGCAAACTAACAACTGGTCCAAAACAACCTGATATTTTCCTAAACAGGAACTGGATTGACATACAGAGAAGGACAATACAGCCTGTGAGTGAAGTCCTTGGTGTATTCCAAAAAAGCACATTTTGATGTCATGAGATGGTCTCATGTAACGGCCCTGTACTTAAAACAACTATATTGGCATGGCCATTTATGGAATGGTGTTTGTATATGGGGTACAAGCAGGAATCGTGCCATAGGGGTCGGTGCGAGGTATATCAGCACGCTAGGCAAATTTTCTGCCAAACCCCGCCCCCACCTCCCCGCACAGACTTGGGAGATGTCACCCTCCCTCCTCAGCACAGCAGTACAGTGACAGCGGCAGGAGCCTTCACTCTCCGCAGTGACAGCCGTAGGAGCCCTTACTCTCCCCCAGCGACAGCCGCAGGAGACCTCACTCTCCTCCTTCAATAAGTGCCGTCCTTGAAATGCTGCCGCTCATAGACAGGTGCTTAAAGCTGCCTAATGGTAGCTCTGGCCCTAGGGGTCAGGGGTGTAAGTTAATTTCAGTTGCCTGGAGACAAATTGCAGTTTGGTGCCCCCACCCCAAATATGGTGTGTGTCAACATTCACCTGTGCGTATCATCGCAGAGTCCAGCAGCATTACTAGGATAAGTGGTACCAGACAGGAGCCACCCTGACCCCTATTGCAGATGTTAGCAGGGCTCCTGGTATTCAGCGAATTAACTACAGGTGCCCCACAGAGTTCCATTGTAAGAGCAGTGGCGTAACTATAAATTTTGCTCCCCCCTGCCAAAAATCTTTTTGGCGCCCCCCCCCCCCCCCCATAATGCACCTTACATTATATGCCACTAGGACGCCTTTCACAATATGACACAATGTAAAGACACATCTCATATGTATAATGCGCATCACGGTGTGTGGAATATGTGCATTATACATATGCCACAAACCCTGATGCCCATTATACATTTGCCACACACTGTGATGCTCATTATACATATGCCACACACTGTGATGCCCAATATACATATGCCACATACCGCGATGCCCAATATACATTTGCCACACACTGTGATGCTCATTATACATATGCCACACACTGTGATGCCCAATATACATATGCCACAAACACTGATGCACATTATACATTTGCCACACACTGTGATGCTCATTATACATATGCCACACACTGTGATGCCCAATATACATATGCCACATACCGCGATGCCCAATATACATATGCCCCACACCGTGATGCCCAATATACATATGCCACAAACCGTGATGCCCAATATACATATTCCACACACCGCAATGCCCAATATACATATTCCACACACCGCAATGCCCAATATACATATTCCACACACCGCAATGCCCAATATACATATTGCACACACCGCAATGCCCAATATACATATTCCACACACCGCAATGCCCAATATACATATTCCACACACCGCTATGCCCAATATACATATTCCACACACCGCATTGCCCAATATACATATTCCACACACCGCATTGCCCAATATACATATTCCACACACCGCATTGCCCAATATACATATTCCACACACCGCAATGCCCAATATACATATTCCACACACCGCATTGCCCAATATACATATTCCACACACCGCATTGCCCAATATACATATTCCACACACTCCCCTCATGTATAAGCCCCGCCTTCTCATGGCCCGCTAATCCCAGCACTCACAGAGTCCCTACTCCAGCCTCTCCAGGTGATGTGCAGAACACAGCAATCAGCCCCAGCCCAATCACGTAGCTGCAGCCTGACCTGGTCCCTGGCAGCCGGAGCATCCTTCCTGGCTGTGAAGTATATGCACACAGTGCAGCAGTGCTACATTAATGCACTGGCTGGGGCACATGGCACCCTGCCCTCAGCCACTGCGCAGAACCCTGCTCCCCCTAGAACTTTACTGATGTTCTTCAGCCTCCCAAACCCAAGTCTCCCCAGCACACACTCACCCTGCTCGCTGCTCCATCTTCGTGGGCGGCATGGCTCCTCTTCAACGTCCCCCTCTCTTCAGTCATGTAGTAGGAGACTAGGGATTTCCTGGAGAATGCACGGGGGGGGGGGGGCTGCCGTCTGTGTTTAAGTGGGGATTGGGGGGGGGGGGGTGTCATGGTGGAGACTGGAGAGGAGACAGCTCTGTGAGAGCCCGGGGGAGGGGAGGAGCAACGGCTTGCTTGCCTGCATGCTCACCACAGCTGCAGGCTGGTGCCTAGCTAGTACTGCCTACACGCGTCGCTATTGAACAGCTGAGATGCCGCTCGGCTCCCCCTGAACTGCTATGCGGCACCGGCTCAGCTGTCACTCAGCACAGCAGGGAGCGAAGAGCTTTCTTATTAATCCGATCTGCAGTACTGCACATCCCTCTCCCTGCTCTGCTGAGTGACAGCTGAGCCGCCGCTGTGTAGCAGTGCAGGGGTTCCGAGCGGCAGCAGGGGGGCCCTTAATCCAGCTCTAGGGTATGGAGCCACCTGTGACCTCTTCTAGGAGGGAAGGGGAGGAAGGTCCCGACTCCCGGGCAGAGGAGGGGGAGGAGGTATCCACCGGAGGGGACATAAATACTCATGGGCTACAGACATCACAGCGGCAGCCTCAGCGGATGTGAGAGGTACTGTGGAGGTAGAGTTCCTACTGTCCCGCGCCGCTGACTGACAGCTTGGGACAGCAGTTTTTTTGCCTGGTGGAGCGCTCCTTGCAGACGGCGCCCCCACTGCCGCACGCTCCCCCAAGCGGCAGCGGGGGCTGCCTTACGCTAGCTACGCCACTGTGTAAGAGTAGTGGTCACATCCTGCTGTGAACCACACAGGTGCTGGTTTACATGCAGGGGTCCTTTCAGGACTTGGAGCCCTGGGCTGGAGCCTCCATTGCCTCTGGAATTTACACCCCTGATAGGGGTACTGCATATGAATCAGAGTGATGGGTTTGGTATTCATTATTTCTTTACTACTGAAATGTGTAAACAAATTGAAATTATTATTTTAATGTTAAAATATCAGATACAAATTATGAATACAGCACTTACTTTGTATGGCATTATATCTGACTGTAATGCAATAAGATATTTAGAATTGTAATGCAAATATCTGCCATTTGAATTTGCAATTGAAATATTAGGGTTTTAACATGCTTTGAAGATACTGTAAATGTAAAGTGACTGAACTCCTAACAGCCAATATGAATCTATAAACTTGCTTTTACAGCTTAGAAATTGAAAGCAAACTATAAAGTTGTTGCTAGAAGTGACATTTTATTCATGTTCATTTTAGAACAGTTCCATAAATGTCACTTCTGTAAGAGATGTCTTTTAGATTTGATGAAGAACCCACTATAACATAACACACCTCTGAGCGCTCTGGTATGACAAAGTAACTTGTACAAATAATTCTCACCTTGTAAAGCAAGACTCGTATATAATTATGTTGCCTTCCTGATTATATGTCATCCGTGGTTTATGTAAATTGTTCTTCATTCCAAATATATTTGTCACGTTCCATATAATTAAAAGTATTCAAAAGGTCAATACAGAAAAACAAAGAGCAAACAGTGACATATAACATAGTGATCCCATAGTTTGGGTGTATTTTATCTGTGATAAGTAATCTAGGCTTATTTTTCTTAATTTGATCCTTTGTAAATCAACTACACCTATTACGCTGGGTACCCTTAATTGCTAAAAGAACTTCACACTTATAAATAACAATCCTGGACAAAATATCCTCTTGAACACTATTTCATGATGTGTGTGGTTAGTGGAAGTACAGCTTACAAATATGTGAACGTCCCTGGCAACAGCAGAAACAATGGAAACAATCACTGCAATTATTTCTTTCCTATGGTATGAAGTGGGTCTTCCTTGACTAAAGCAAAAATTAAATTATGTTTTTACATGTCCATTGCTGTGTGTTCTAATATATGTAAACATAGACAACTGTGACACGCACCTAACAAATAAAGCATAGGAAATTAAAAAGGAAAAAAAAAATTAAAAACTACTATGCACCAGAAGACAGAATCCCAGCCAGAATTCAGGATGCCCTTGGTTTCCCTGCCTGTCATCTTAGTGTCTTTGAGCAAATTGCGATGGATTTGATAGGAGCAATGGAGAAATCTGCTTGTGGGCATTAGTACATATTAGAAGTGGTTGAATATGCCACCAGATAACCAGAGGCCATACCACTACTCTATATGAAGTCTAGAAGTATTGCTAGATAATTACTAGTCTAATGGACCCGTTTGGGAATACCAAAAGAGGTCCTGAGGGACAAGGGTACTTCTTTTGTCTCAAAACTAATGATGTCTGAAGTGTTGCCTGTTAGGGGTGGTTCATATTACTACGTCAGTTTACCATTCACAAACAAACGGCCTGGTGGATCGCTTTAACCAAACCCTTAAACATTATAAAAAGGGCGGTGTCTCTGTGTCTTCCACATTTAGGGCCAGATATATCAAGCTTCAAAAGTGATCAAATGGAGAGTGATACACAACTAACCAATCAGAACCTACCTGCCATGTCACAGGTTGGCCTTGGATTTGGATGGATCCAGGGAGATTTTGCAGATTGCCCATTGTTTTTAGCCTGTTTGGAGGTTTGTCCTTCAAGAGAGTATTGCCAGGAATGGTGCCAATTTGGGCCCTTATTCTAATCGGCTCGGTACGGCCCGCGTGCGGCCGTACCGCCGATGTTTTCTCTCTGCACATGCGCAGAGGTCACTCTGCGCATGTGCAGGGGAATTCTCCGTGTTAAAAATTTAGACGCCGCAAAGGGGGCGTATAGGGGCGTGAGGGGCTTCATCCCCTCATTTCCCTATGTGTACGCCCCGCGTTTCATGGGCGTTCCCATGCAAACGCGGGGCGTACGCATGGTAATGAGGGCATGACGCCACTCATGGGGGCGGAAAGCTGACGTCGCCGGATGTCAGCTTTCAGCCCCCATACAAGCTACCACACGGACGATTGTCCGTGTGGTCTCAGCTTGCGGGAGCTGCCGCGGCGTGCGGTCCTGCCTTCGATGGTCGTCGACCATCGAATGCAGGGGGCAGCTCCCAGCATGGTGGAGGCGTACGCCTCCACCATTTTCGTGCGGTTCGCCAGCCGTCCGTGTACGGACGGCCGTGGCGAACCGTATGGTGGGCGGGGATTCGTCTGGTGCGGTCGGAGCCGCATATGCGGCTCGACCGCACCAACCAGAATAAGGGCTTTGGAGTGGTGGATGTGGGTACCTGGGAGCTCAACACCAACGCATTTCGCTGAATTGCATCAGCTTTTTCAAGGTCTCTCCCTGGATCCATCCAAACCCAAGGCCACCACCTGCTAAATAGGGAAATTCCTGCAAGATCCCGGCATTCCATCCAAACCCAAGGCCACCACCTGCTACATTGGGAAATTCCTGCAAGATCCCGGCATTCCTCCAGCGGCATTATACCACCAGTGCACACCCGCAACATAGTGAGCACAGTTGGACTTTGGAAATACCCAGCCATGACATCTGTGGTGAGCTAACATACCAAGTTTGCCTATATTACAAACCTTGATTAGAGGACTTCCTCAGCCAGCCAAAGCCTAGTAGGAGTGTAGGGTACCATTCTTAACTGCCATCCATGTCAATTTGTCACTTTTTTTTACTGACCATTTAAACCATTGCATTTAATGTTTGAACCTAAGCGCTGCTTCATTGTTTTTTCCTTGTTGTACACATTTTCAAACGTGCTGCATTCATTCCTACTATAGAGCCACAGGTTGCCTGAAATACATGAACCGTTGGTAAATCTTGATGACAGGTTTGGCCACCCCTGGTCTATATGGTAGGCAGCCCAGGAGAATTTTAGGTACTTGTGTAATAGCACAGTACCCGGATACGCTACGTTTGCAGCGTAGGCTAAGCTACGCTGTCAGCGTAGCCCAAAGGCTGCCTAATATAGTTAGAATAGTGACTCCGTGGCAGCCAAACGGCTGCCTAGCGTATTTAGCATAGTGACTCCGCAGCAGCCCGGCTCTGTCCCCGGCATCCATGGCAAGCCTAGTGAGCGCCTCTCACACAGCGCCGGTAACCGGCAGATTACCTGCGCTGGCGGACACTGGCGGAGTGGGGATCACGCGGGCGCCGACGGAGAGGAGCTCCATCTGTCTGAGACGCAGGTGCATCTCAGACGCTCCTGCGTCTCAGAAATTATTTCGGCAGGGTACAGCAACCCTGCCCATGTCCATTTCTGGGAGACGGGGTTAGGGGGTTCGGTAGCATGTGCCTCTCGTGCACAAAGGGGGTATGCACAATAAAAGGAGGCATTTGCCAGTGCTCCATGTTACGTACTGGCAAATGCCTCCTTTTCAATCCCCCACTATCCATGCCAGCCTGAAGCGTGGCAAGCGCAGTGAACCCCACGAGGGGACGCGTTACGCGTTCCCCGACCTGTTCATATCCCCACTATCCACGTTGACCCGGAGCTGATTCTTTAAAGTGTGGCGAGCACAGCGAGCCACCGAGCCCGAAGCATGGTGAGTGCAGTGAAGGGACGTTGAATACATGTAATCCGCGTCCCCTCGCCACACTATAAAATAAACTCCACACCGATGTGGATAGCGGGGGTATGAAAAGGTCGGGGCGACGCGTACCACTACGCTCGACACGCTATAGATGGCTGGCTTGGATGGCTGCCGTGGATAGTGGTTGTGTTTCAGGAACACATTCACACCTGCCATATCATACATCTGAGACAGAAATGACTACGTGATAAGTGATAACTGGAAAAGTACAAAAATATGAAATAACAAGACAAAGAAAATAATAAAACAGTTATTCTTCAGTTTCTGCATTCATGTAATGTAGCTGAAGTTGGCGCAGTTGTGTCTGGATCTGTGCCGTCTGCTTTGTCAGCCTTTGGGGCATATAGAATCCGCTGGAAAGCGTTTTCAGCACCGACAGTTTTGCGCCAAATGAATAGGAGTCCAGATGTTGGCATGCAGTGCCCCTTTTCCTTTTGTTATGCCACTTACAAGATCCCCAAAGGCATTCAGTGTTTTGGTTATGAACCCCAGTCTCTGGATCAACAAAATTATAGCAGTGGTTTACCCATGCATGGTGGTACCCTGCCTGCTCCAGCTGTTGAGTGTTATATGCACGCCAGTAATCCGAATATATAGTCATCCCCGGCTCTATATATTTGTTGATAGGGGCCATCAGGGTGCTGGCGTCACGTCTGTCAACAGGCATAACAAAAAACACTCACCGGTGTCTCTGGATATGCCTCCAAACAACCACTGTTGAGGCAGCACGAGTCCAACATGACTTTTTCTCTGTACAAAGAGACTCTCGTCCACCTCAACTATTTTTCCCGGACCGCTAATCCGGCGTTGGGGCTGCAATATTAAATCCACAGTGCAGGCCTCCCGCATAAGGTTATTTTACAGCACGGTGTTTTTGTTCGACAACTTTAGTTGTCGTTCACAAAAAGATATGCTTGTGAGCTCCTCTGCCCATGAATAAATAAAGTGAATGAGGGTAAGAAATGGGATACGACACCCCAGAAACTAATGTGCCGCACAGAGACTTATCTTCTTTCGACAGGTTTTAATGTGGTAGCGCCACATGTACTCCTTCATTCTCAAGCGCATTGGGTGTCCATTAACACAGGTTTGTGTCAGTGGCAGTAAATGGTGCTGCTGAAAAATGCCACTGACTCCTCCTCTGTCTGCGGCAGGTTAAACATTGTGAGAGGTTCTGCAGCCATTCCTAATTAACAAGGAGATTCTGAAATAATGCCAGGGGCAAACTCAGGATTTTCAGAAGGGGGTTTCCGGAGATGGAAACTTAGGTGACCCAGTATATGCCGGGTCAGATAAAGTATTATAGATAGACCAAATGTATATAAATAATATATATATATACACACATACAGGGGCAGCAACAGCAGTGTAGACCCCTGGGCATAGCAATGTATTGGGGCCCCTACCGATCCTCCAGCTGTAGGGGTGGGGGAAGCTTTGATGTCCTGCGGGTGGTAGGGGGTATTATATCAATCGCTCAGCATGTAGGGCCTGGATCAGTAATTTCCACTAATTACCCCTTTATTGCACAGATGGTGGGAGATTGGGTGGGATAAGGGGGCATTGGACTGAATGAAGGGGCCCTGATACATAACTTCCAGGGTGGTAGAGGATGTTTAATACGCAGAGGAGGGGTGTATAGTGGCTTATTATTCATAATTTTCTGGTGGGAGGACAGCTTGCTTGATAGATATCTCCAGTTCCCAGAAAAAGATTTCATAGATTTTAATTGGAATTAAAAACTAGTTAATCCCACCTACCAAATGTTATTGGGGACTAGGGGATCAGAGTTCAGGAGGCAGAGCAATCTGCCAATGAGAATATAAAACTACATACCAGGTGTGTGGAGCTGGAGCAGTAACCAGCTGCTGGAAGGCTGATATCTCTGGTTTTGTGAATAGTAGAGACAAGCTACTAGAGTCCATCAAATATGGAGAGTCCCAGCTTTTGGAATATACCCTCAGAAAAACTCTAAGTTAGACAGAACCTGAAATATCTGACTTGGAAGAGCAATTAACAGGCTTGGATGGGGACCACTGATTAGAAGTCAGATATCTCCGGTTCCCAAGGGCCGATTTTTTAAATTCTTGTACCCATGGAAAGAGGGGACCCTCAGCTTTCAGCCTATGGTCGTTAGACTCCTAGGGAGGTTTCTGGGTACTCAGAAACCCCCCCTGCGTGCGCTACTGAATGCAGTCACTTCGCCTTCACCTCTGACTGTACACTACGCTCAATCTGACAGGGACGCTGACTACGCTGGCTGCGGACACACTTTGCTACTTCTGACAGGGACACTAACTACGCTAACTACGCTAAGCGGCTGCGGGAACACTACCCTACTTCTAACTGACTATGCTAACTATGCTGGCCGCGCGAACACTACGCTGATTCTGACAGGGACGCTATGCTAACTACATAACGGGCACCGTGCTATTACACATGTACCGTATTTTAGATCTGATAAAATAAGGGTGGGAGCAACAATCACCCCAAGAGCCTAACACAGTGATGGCTAACTTTTTCAGCTTGGTGTGTCGAAAATCGTTAAAAGGTGTAGCCTTCCTCGAGTCGCATGTCACTTCAAGAAATATCAATAATTTGGTGATATTTGCAGCAATAATAAAGATCATCCATAATAAAGAGTTAGATTTTAAATATATATTATATTTATTAACTCAAAAAGCAAAAAGGAAATACTGATTTACATTAGTGACCCATCACACCAGCCCCGCACTGTAGTGTCCCCATCACACCAGCCCCATGCTGTAGTGTCCCCATCACACCAACCCCACACTGTAGTGTCCTCATCACAGCAGCCCCACACTGACCTCCATCACAACAGCCCCACACTGTCCCCCCATCACTATCACTTTTCAACTATCTCTGCTACTCTCCTCTCTATCCCATGCTCTATCTCACTTTATCTCTCATCTCTATCCCACCCTCTCTGCCTCTGACTCCTCTCTATCCCACTCTCTCTCTCTGTCTCTCTCTCGTTCCTTTCTATCCCACTCTCTCTGTATCTCTCCTCTCTATTCCACTCTCTTTCTAACTCTCTCTCCACTCAAACCCACTTTCTCTGACTCTCTCCTCTCTATTCCACTCTCTCTTTCTCTCTCTGCATCTCTGTTCTTTCTATCCAACTCACTCTCTATGCCTCTCTCTTCTCTCTATCCCACTCTCTGTCTGCATCTCTCTCACATTTATATCCCACTCTCTCTGCCTCTCTTTCTATCCAACTCTCCCTCTCTGCCTCTCTTTTCTATCCAACTCTCTCTGCCTCTCCCTCCTTTCTATCCCACTATATCTGCCTTTCTATCCAACTATATCCCTGCCTCTCTCTCCTCTCTGTCCCACTCTCTCTATCTGCCTCTCTCTCTCTCCATTCTATCTTACTTTCTCTGTGTATCTCTCCCCTTTCTATTCAACTCCCTCTGCCTCTCCGTTCAATCCAACTCTCTCTGCCTCTCTATCCTTTCTATCCCACTCTCTCTCCTCTCTATGCCACTTTCTCCCTGCCTTTCTCTCCCACTCTCTCTGCTTTTTCCTCTCTATCCCATTATCTCTGCCTCTCTATCCCATTTTCTCTCTGCCACTCTCTCCTGTCTATTCGACTCTCTACATATACAACACATGTAAAGTAATCCGCATCCGCTCGCCACGCTTCGGGTTCGGTGGCTCGCCACACTATATATTATGAACTCCACGCCGACGTGGATAGTGGGGGTATGAAAAGGTCGGAGGAAGCGTACCGCCGCCCCTCGCGGGCTCGCTGCGCTTCGGGTTGGCATTGATAGTGGGGGTGTCATTGACAATGGGGGTGCATTTAACATTGCGAATCGCATTGCATGCCACTTGCTGGCATGCAATACTATGCGATATTTAATTGTACAATCAGGGGCATTTTCCCGAAAATCGCATTGCATACCATCGCATACCATCGCATATGTACCTGGGGGTGTGCAAGGATGGAATAGCATGCAAATCGGCAGGAAATGGCTGAAAATCTGCAAAAAATCGGCCGTCAATCGGCTGCAAATCGGATGCGATATCGTATCCGATTTACATTACATCGGGCGCCCTGATAATACACAAGTACCTAAATATCTACTGCCAGCTCCCATCTTGTTTCTTGCATTTGTCCAAGGTATCTCTCTCACCCACTTTGTTGTTGCTGGCCCACTTTGGCTTCCTTCTCTCTCTCAAACTTACAACACAAACCTCTCACAGCACTGAGAGCTTCCACTAAAAGAAAAGTATACATTTGTCCCTGCTGCTCTTTAGGGATAATTCTGCTCATCTGGGCCTTCCCTGCCAGCAACAGCATGGCTACTGGGAGAGGTGGTGGTAGAGGCTGAGCAGCATATGTTGCATATATGTTGCTAGTACTCAGTCAGTACTCGGATAGGGTTCTCACAATAATTTGAATGGGAAACTAAGTGTGCTGTGTCATTGGATGTATGTCTTTGTGGCCACACCATAGCAGGTATTAGTGTCATGTAGCCCATTTGGTGATTGAGTCTTTTGAGTGGATTGCTGCCCCCAATCTCTTGTTTTTCCTGCTACTATCTTTGCTGGTCTGGAATACCATATATATATATATATATATATATATATATATATATAACGAAGTTTTTGGGGGGGTCCGGCACTCCTCCTTACAGTCCACTGGCCTCGGTGCCTTCCATACAACAATACAGTAGACAGTGTACCAAGGTACTCAGGCGGCACTCACAGGACTTGCAAACGGTCACAAAAAACTGCAGACTACAAGAAACATGCAACTACATGTTGCATGTTTATGTTTTTAGGTGCTGTGTCCCGGATTTATTTTTCACAGTACTGACATGTCACTGAAGCATTAATCGTCACAGTTTGAATGCACCATGTATATTGCTCTTTGTAATCTATGACGCTCTGTATGCCTCCCACAGCCCGCCCCACGTGACCGCAGGCCAGCCCCGCTCTGATGCGCCGGAGGGATGACACTGTCAATCACAGTGACGTCATCACGGCGCGATCGCACCCGGAAGTCAGCCCAGCGGTCCCGGAGAGTGAGCGCAAGCTTCAGGAGGGGTAAGTCACTGAGCCTTTATAATTCACTTGCATTGCACTTCTATGTTATTATACCTTTACCTGTCCGGACGAAGGGGGAGACCCCGAAACGTAGACGGACCATCCGACTGAATAAACAGTCTTTGTTTCACCACTATCAAGACCCTGAGTGCCCGTTCTTTCCCTATTTATCTACAAGGGGCTGGAAGGTCCCTATCGCCGGCACCTGGGCATATACAACACTCTCTGGCTATCCTAAGACCTGCTGTGCCGGATCCTTTCTCTGTAATCCGCGTCCCCTCGCCACACTATAAAATAAACTCCACACCGATGTGGATAGCGGGGGTATGAAAAGGTCGGGGCGACGCGTAACACTACGCTCGACACGCTATAGATGGCTGGCTTGGATGGCTGCCATGGATAGTGGTTGTGTTTCAGGAACACATTCACACCTGCCATATCATACATCTGAGACAGAAATGACTACGTGATAAGTGATAACTGGAAAAGTACAAAAATATGAAATAACAAGACAAAGAAAATAATAAAACAGTTATTCTTCAGTTTCTGCATTCATTTAATGTAGCTGAAGTTGGCACAGTTGTGTCTGGATCTGTGCCGTCTGCTTTGTCAGCCTTTGGGGCATATAGAATCCGCTGGAAAGCGTTTTCAGCACCGACAGTTTTGCGCCAAATGAATAGGAGTCCAGATGTTGGCATGCAGTGCCCCTTTTCCTTTTGTTATGCCACTTACGAGATCCCCAAAGGCATTCAATGTTTTGGTTATGAACCCCAGTCTCTGGATCAACAAAATTATAGCAGTGGTTTACCCATGCATGGTGGTACCCTGCCTGCTCCAGCTGTTGGGTATTATATGCACGCCAGTAATCCGAATATATAGTCATCCCCGGCTCTATATATTTGTTGATAGGGGCCATCAGGGTGCTGGCATCACGTCTGTCAACAGGCATAACAAAAAACACTCACCGGTGTCTCTGGATATGCCTCCAAACAACCACTGTTGAGGCAGCACGAGTCCAACATGACTTTTTCTCTGTACAAAGAGACTCTCGTCCACCTCAACTATTTTTCCCGGACCGCTAATCCGGCGTTGGGGCTGCAATATTAAATCCACAGTGCAGGCCTCCCGCATAAGGTTATTTTACAGCACGGTGTTTTTGTTCGTCAACTTTAGTTGTCGCTCACAAAAAGATATACTTGTGCTCCTCCGCCCATGAATAAATAAAATGAATGAGGGTAAGAAATGGGATACGACACCCCAGAAACTAATGTGCCGCACAGAGACTTATCTTCTTTCGACAGGTTTTAATGTGGTAGCGCCACATGTAATCCTTCATACTCAAGCGCATTGGGTGTCCATTAACACAGGTTTGTGTCAGTGGCAGCAAATGGTGCTCTGTCTGCGGCAGGTTAAACATCGTGAGAGGTTCTGCAGCCATTCCTAATTAACAAGGAGATTCTGAAATAATGCCAGGGGCAAACGCAGGATTTTCAGAAGGGGGTTTCCGGAGATGGACACTTAGGTGACCCAGTATATGCCGGGTCAGTTAAAGTATTATAGATAGACCAAATGTATATAAATAATATATATATATATATATATATATATATATACACACATACAGGGGCAGCAACAGCAGTGTAGACCCCTGGGCATAGCAATGTATTGGGGCCCCTAAAGATCCTCCAGCTGTAGGGGTGGGGGAAGCTTTGATGTCCTGCGGGTGGTAGGGGGTATTATATCAATCGCTCAGCATGTAGGGCCTGGATCAGTAATTTCCACTAATTACCCCTTTATTGCACAGATGGTGGGAGATTTGGTGGGATAAGGGGGCATTGGACTGAATGAAGGGGCCCTGATACATAACTTCCAGGGTGGTAGAGGATGTTTAATACGCAGAGGAGGGGTGTATAGTGGCTTATTATTCATAATTTTCTGGTGGGAGGACAGCTTGCTTGATAGATATCTCCAGTTCCCAGAAAAAGATTTCATAGATTTTAATTGGAATTAAAAACTAGTTAATCCCACCTACCAAATGTTATTGGGGACTAGGGGATCAGAGTTCAGGAGGCAGAGCAATCTGCCAATGAGAATATAAAACTACATACCAGGTGTGTGGAGCTGGAGCAGTAACCAGCTGCTGGAAGGCTGATATCTCTGGTTTTGTGAATAGTAGAGACAAGCTACTAGAGTCCATCAAATATGGAGAGTCCCAGCTTTTGGAATATACCCTCAGAAAAACTCTAAGTTAGACAGAACCTGAAATATCTGACTTGGAAGAGCAATTAACAGGCTTGGATGGGGACCACTGATTAGAAGTCAGATATCTCCGGTTCCCAAGGGCCGATTTTTTAAATTCTTGTACCCATGGAAAGAGGGGACCCTCAGCTTTCAGCCTAGGGTCCTTAGACTCCTAGGGAGCTTTCTGGGTACTCAGAAACCCCCCCTGCGTGCGCTACTGAATGCAGTCACTTCGCCTTCACCTCTGACTGTACACTACGCTCAATCTGACAGGGACGCTGACTACGCTGGCTGCGGACACACTTTGCTACTTCTGACAGGGACACTTACTACGCTAACTACGCTAAGCGGCTGCGGGAACACTACCCTACTTCTAACTGACTATGCTAACTATGCTGGCCGCGCGAACACTACGCTGATTCTGACAGGGACGCTATGCTAA
The DNA here is from genome assembly GCF_055691185.1 of Crinia signifera. Taxonomy (NCBI): domain Eukaryota; kingdom Metazoa; phylum Chordata; class Amphibia; order Anura; family Myobatrachidae; genus Crinia; species Crinia signifera. Next base: position 165,670,768 of record NC_139222.1, read on the forward strand.
CTACATAACGGGCACCGTGCTATTACACATGTACCGTATTTTAGATCTGATAAAATAAGGGTGGGAGCAACAATCACCCCAAGAGCCTAACACAGTGATGGCTAACTTTTTCAGCTTGGTGTGTCGAAAATCGTTAAAAGGTGTAGCCTTCCTCGAGTCGCATGTCACTTCAAGAAATATCAATAATTTGGTGATATTTGCAGCAATAATAAAGATCATCCATAATAAAGAGTTAGATTTTAAATATATATTATATTTATTAACTCAAAAAGCAAAAAGGAAATACTGATTTACATTAGTGACCCATCACACCAGCCCCGCACTGTAGTGTCCCCATCACACCAGCCCCATGCTGTAGTGTCCCCATCACACCAACCCCACACTGTAGTGTCCTCATCACAGCAGCCCCACACTGACCTCCATCACAACAGCCCCACACTGTCCCCCCATCACTATCACTTTTCAACTATCTCTGCTACTCTCCTCTCTATCCCATGCTCTATCTCACTTTCTCTATCTCTCATCTCTATCCCACCCTCTCTGCCTCTGACTCCTCTCTATCCCACTCTCTCTCTCTGTCTCTCTCTCGTTCCTTTCTATCCCACTCTCTCTGTATCTCTCCTCTCTATTCCACTCTCTTTCTAACTCTCTCTCCACTCAAACCCACTTTCTCTGACTCTCTCCTCTCTATTCCACTCTCTCTTTCTCTCTCTGCATCTCTGTTCTTTCTATCCAACTCACTCTCTATGCCTCTCTCTTCTCTCTATCCCACTCTCTGTCTGCATCTCTCTCACATTTATATCCCACTCTCTCTGCCTCTCTTTCTATCCAACTCTCCCTCTCTGCCTCTCTTTTCTATCCAACTCTCTCTGCCTCTCCCTCCTTTCTATCCCACTATATCTGCCTTTCTATCCAACTATATCCCTGCCTCTCTCTCCTCTCTGTCCCACTCTCTCTATCTGCCTCTCTCTCTCTCCATTCTATCTTACTTTCTCTGTGTATCTCTCCCCTTTCTATTCAACTCCCTCTGCCTCTCCGTTCAATCCAACTCTCTCTGCCTCTCTATCCTTTCTATCCCACTCTCTCTCCTCTCTATGCCACTTTCTCCCTGCCTTTCTCTCCCACTCTCTCTGCTTTTTCCTCTCTATCCCATTATCTCTGCCTCTCTATCCCATTTTCTCTCTGCCACTCTCTCCTGTCTATTCGACTCTCTACATATACAACACATGTAAAGTAATCCGCATCCGCTCGCCACGCTTCGGGTTCGGTGGCTCGCCACACTATATATTATGAACTCCACGCCGACGTGGATAGTGGGGGTATGAAAAGGTCGGAGGAAGCGTACCGCCGCCCCTCGCGGGCTCGCTGCGCTTCGGGTTGGCATTGATAGTGGGGGTGTCATTGACAATGGGGGTGCATTTAACATTGCGAATCGCATTGCATGCCACTTGCTGGCATGCAATACTATGCGATATTTAATTGTACAATCAGGGGCATTTTCCCGAAAATCGCATTGCATACCATCGCATACCATCGCATATGTACCTGGGGGTGTGCAAGGATGGAATAGCATGCAAATCGGCAGGAAATGGCTGAAAATCTGCAAAAAATCGGCCGTCAATCGGCTGCAAATCGGATGCGATATCGTATCCGATTTACATTACATCGGGCGCCCTGATAATACACAAGTACCTAAATATCTACTGCCAGCTCCCATCTTGTTTCTTGCATTTGTCCAAGGTATCTCTCTCACCCACTTTGTTGTTGCTGGCCCACTTTGGCTTCCTTCTCTCTCTCAAACTTACAACACAAACCTCTCACAGCACTGAGAGCTTCCACTAAAAGAAAAGTATACATTTGTCCCTGCTGCTCTTTAGGGATAATTCTGCTCATCTGGGCCTTCCCTGCCAGCAACAGCATGGCTACTGGGAGAGGTGGTGGTAGAGGCTGAGCAGCATATGTTGCATATATGTTGCTAGTACTCAGTCAGTACTCGGATAGGGTTCTCACAATAATTTGAATGGGAAACTAAGTGTGCTGTGTCATTGGATGTATGTCTTTGTGGCCACACCATAGCAGGTATTAGTGTCATGTAGCCCATTTGGTGATTGAGTCTTTTGAGTGGATTGCTGCCCCCAATCTCTTGTTTTTCCTGCTACTATCTTTGCTGGTCTGGAATACCATATATATATATATATATATATATATATATATATATATATATATAACGAAGTTTTTGGGGGGTCCGGCACTCCTCCTTACAGTCCACTGGCCTCGGTGCCTTCCATACAACAATACAGTAGACAGTGTACCAAGGTACTCAGGCGGCACTCACAGGACTTGCAAACGGTCACAAAAAACTGCAGACTACAAGAAACATGCAACTACATGTTGCATGTTTATGTTTTTAGGTGCTGTGTCCCGGATTTATTTTTCACAGTACTGACATGTCACTGAAGCATTAATCGTCACAGTTTGAATGCACCATGTATATTGCTCTTTGTAATCTATGACGCTCTGTATGCCTCCCACAGCCCGCCCCACGTGACCGCAGGCCAGCCCCGCTCTGATGCGCCGGAGGGATGACACGGATATGACGTTACGCGGGTACAGACAGAAGTCCTTCCCCGCGTCCGTCCCCACGGCAACTGGCCGCATACAAACTACTAGTAGTACGGACAGCCGGATATGACGTTACGCGGGTACAGACAGAAGTCCTTCCCCGCGTTCGTCTCCACGGCAACTGACCGCATACACAGTGAACAAAACCTAACACCTGGATCTACGGCGTCAGTCTAGGTACAAACCCAGTACTGGCGTCCGTTACCATGGCGAGGTCTCGCTACAATGCACATCTCAGCCAAATAAACAGCGATGCCGGCAAACTGACGGAATACGCCGCATTGCAGAGTGGGCATAAATAAATGTGGGGCACAGCAATCACTAAAAAGGGCCATGATGGTGGGCAGTGTTCGGCGCATAATTGTTGACTATTAAAGGTGGAGCAAAAAGAAAATTTTAACATGATAACCCAGCCACATATATAACACATAAGAAACATCATAATGAAAATGTGTCAAATCCTGTACAAAAAGAGAAAGCATTCAAAAAAAAATATGCAAAAATGTCCAGATAGATAATCACATTAAAGAAAGCAACTGAGGGAATATTCCTCATTGAGTCCATAGGGTGACATGCAGCCAAGTTGGCGAATCCAAAAGCTTTCTCTTCTCAATAATAGGTTGCCACGATCACCCCCTCTTCTCAGCGGGGGGACGTGATCAACGGGCATAAAGTGAAAGTCCTTCATGGAGTGCTTTAACTGATGGAAATGCCTAGCCACAGGCGGAGTGGTGGCATCGATAGCAGTAAGGGCTTTCTTCAACGAAGACCGATGCATTGCAATGCGTTCTTTCAATGTCCTTATTGTTTTTCCAATATACACCAACTTGCATGTGCAAGTAATCGCATACACGACAAAGCGGCTGTCACAGGTAAGATGAAAACGGATTGGATAAGAGATAGAGGTTCTAGGATCAACAAAAATATCGGAGGTTAGTACAAACTGGCAATTAATGCATTTACCACATTTAAAACTGCCATTTTTGGGCGCAAGCCATTTCGTGGCACTCCTTATAGGCAACAGATCAGACTTTGCAACCAAATCCTTGACATTTCTGCTTTTTTTATAACAAAACATAGGGCTGTTAACACAAAATTGCCCCATAACAGGGTCAGCCTGCAGTACATGCCAATGTCTCAATACCACATCTCGAATTCTCTTAGATGCTATCGAGTATGTGCTAATGAAAGTAAGTCTAACAGGTTGATCTGTTTTATCTTTTGAAATAAGGGCCTGTTCCTGCGTGATCTCACTACAGTGGTTAATGGCTTCTCTGATCTCATCACCTAAATAACCCCTCTCCTCAAATCTCCTACCCATTTCAATCAGGGAGGTGCACACATCATTCTCATCCGAGGTGATGCGCCTCACTCTGAGCAATTGAGACAGCGGCAACCCCCGTTTTAGTGGACGCGGGTGAAAGCTGTCTGCCATCAACAGCGTATTTTTGTCAGTAGGCTTGCGATAAATGCTAGTGGTAATGGAACCGCCCCGAAGGGTCACCCCTACATCAAGGAAGCTGATGTAAACCTCACTAAACGCCAGTGTAAAGCGGATGGGGGTAGGTAACTGATTAAGATGGTCAACAAACTCAGCAAGAAGCTTGGGTCCACCAGTCCACACCATGAAGAGGTCGTCAATGTATCTAACGTAAAAAAATATGAAAGATGAAAAAATGCTGTGTGACATGATATACTGGTTCTCATACATATGCATAAACAGGTTGGCATAGGCCGGGGCCATGTTAGACCCCATGGCCGTGCCCTGCCGCTGCAAATAAAAAAAATTCTCAAACAAAAAATAATTTTTTGTAAGCACAATTTCCATGAGTAACAACAGATAATTGACATTGGGACCCTCATAGTGTGGACTGGCAGAAACCAAGCTCCTAACTGCATCCAATCCATCCCTATGTATGATGTTAGTATACAAACTTGACACATCTAAAGTCACTAACAAGGAATTGTCTGGCAAAGTGCCCAGTCGTTTGAGCTTTTGTATAAAGTCGGTGGTGTCTCGTAGGTAGTAAGTGGTGTTTTGTACCACTGGTTGGAGCCAAAAGTCGATGTACTGGGATATGGGCTGGCATAATGATCCACAAGTGGACACAATAGGACGACCCGGTGGTTTGACCAGGGTCTTGTGTACCTTGGGCAACACATAAAGGATAGGCGTCCGGGGATGGGTTTGTGTTAAAAAATAAGCTGTCGGCTCATCAAGCCACTCATTAACAAGACCCATCTGTATCACTGAATCAATTTCTTTTTTATAGGCATACGTGGGGTCATATGTTAGTCTCTTATAACATACATCATCTGCAAGTTGCCTAAGGACCTCAGCAATATAATCCAATCTATTCAATATCACCACCCCGCCCCCTTTATCGGCAGGGCGGATGGTGATATCGGTGTTGGATCCCAATTTTTTAAGGGCCATATCCTGTTCTTTAGTCAAGTTGGTGTAAGATAATTTTTGTTTGCTCATAAAGTCAAGAGTGTCTCGTTTGACTAAATTAACAAAGGTCTCAATCGAGCGATTTTGGCTAGGCGGGTCAAAGGTGCTTTTGGTTTTAAAGGGATTGGGTTTTTTGGGGGGGACAGGATTTTTTGAAAAAAAATCTTTCAATCTTAAGGAGCGATGGAATCTATAAAGCTCCACTTCGAAGTCAAATGGGCGCTGTCTGAAGGTTTTTACATAACTAAGACCCTTACCTAGAACGTCCAGCTCATGTTCGTCGGGGGTATAGTCTGATAAATTAAATATTACGGCTTCATTTTGTTTCTGCGCCCCTGTTGTTTCCTGTCTCTTCCTCCTCCTAAGTCCACCCCTTCTACAAGGTCTCCTCCCTGTGTTTTGTACTTGGATCTTGTTAGGCTCCCCTTGGGAAAAACCCGCTGCGCCGATTGGTCAGAGTCGCTAGCCGAGGTGTGAGTCTCTAAGTCTGAGAAACCTTTGTCAACACGTCCTGCCCTCCTCCTACGCGTTCTAAAATTCTCCCTCCAATTAGTCTTGGGTTCATTGCCATGTAACCACCCATAAACACGTAAATCCCTACGTGTTTATGGGTGGTTACATGGCAATGAACCCAAGACTAATTGGAGGGAGAATTTTAGAACGCGTAGGAGGAGGGCAGGACGTGTTGACAAAGGTTTCTCAGACTTAGAGACTCACACCTCGGCTAGCGACTCTGACCAATCGGCGCAGCGGGTTTTTCCCAAGGGGAGCCTAACAAGATCCAAGTACAAAACACAGGGAGGAGACCTTGTAGAAGGGGTGGACTTAGGAGGAGGAAGAGACAGGAAACAACAGGGGCGCAGAAACAAAATGAAGCCGTAATATTTAATTTATCAGACTATACCCCCGACGAACATGAGCTGGACGTTCTAGGTAAGGGTCTTAGTTATGTAAAAACCTTCAGACAGCGCCCATTTGACTTCGAAGTAGAGCTTTATAGATTCCATCGCTCCTTAAGATTGAAAGATTTTTTTTCAAAAAATCCTGTCCCCCCCAAAAAACCCAATCCCTTTAAAACCAAAAGCACCTTTGACCCGCCTAGCCAAAATCGCTCGATTGAGACCTTTGTTAATTTAGTCAAACGAGACACTCTTGACTTTATGAGCAAACAAAAATTATCTTACTCCAACTTGACTAAAGAACAGGATATGGCCCTTAAAAAATTGGGATCCAACACCGATATCACCATCCGCCCTGCCGATAAAGGGGGCGGGGTGGTGATATTGAATAGATTGGATTATATTGCTGAGGTCCTTAGGCAACTTGCAGATGATGTATGTTATAAGAGACTAACATATGACCCCACGTATGCCTATAAAAAAGAAATTGATTCAGTGATACAGATGGGTCTTGTTAATGAGTGGCTTGATGAGCCGACAGCTTATTTTTTAACACAAACCCATCCCCGGACGCCTATCCTTTATGTGTTGCCCAAGGTACACAAGACCCTGGTCAAACCACCGGGTCGTCCTATTGTGTCCACTTGTGGATCATTATGCCAGCCCATATCCCAGTACATCGACTTTTGGCTCCAACCAGTGGTACAAAACACCACTTACTACCTACGAGACACCACCGACTTTATACAAAAGCTCAAACGACTGGGCACTTTGCCAGACAATTCCTTGTTAGTGACTTTAGATGTGTCAAGTTTGTATACTAACATCATACATAGGGATGGATTGGATGCAGTTAGGAGCTTGGTTTCTGCCAGTCCACACTATGAGGGTCCCAATGTCAATTATCTGTTGTTACTCATGGAAATTGTGCTTACAAAAAATTATTTTTTGTTTGAGAATTTTTTTATTTGCAGCGGCAGGGCACGGCCATGGGGTCTAACATGGCCCCGGCCTATGCCAACCTGTTTATGCATATGTATGAGAACCAGTATATCATGTCACACAGCATTTTTTCATCTTTCATATTTTTTTACGTTAGATACATTGACGACCTCTTCATGGTGTGGACTGGTGGACCCAAGCTTCTTGCTGAGTTTGTTGACCATCTTAATCAGTTACCTACCCCCATCCGCTTTACACTGGCGTTTAGTGAGGTTTACATCAGCTTCCTTGATGTAGGGGTGACCCTTCGGGGCGGTTCCATTACCACTAGCATTTATCGCAAGCCTACTGACAAAAATACGCTGTTGATGGCAGACAGCTTTCACCCGCGTCCACTAAAACGGGGGTTGCCGCTGTCTCAATTGCTCAGAGTGAGGCGCATCACCTCGGATGAGAATGATGTGTGCACCTCCCTGATTGAAATGGGTAGGAGATTTGAGGAGAGGGGTTATTTAGGTGATGAGATCAGAGAAGCCATTAACCACTGTAGTGAGATCACGCAGGAACAGGCCCTTATTTCAAAAGATAAAACAGATCAACCTGTTAGACTTACTTTCATTAGCACATACTCGATAGCATCTAAGAGAATTCGAGATGTGGTATTGAGACATTGGCATGTACTGCAGGCTGACCCTGTTATGGGGCAATTTTGTGTTAACAGCCCTATGTTTTGTTATAAAAAAAGCAGAAATGTCAAGGATTTGGTTGCAAAGTCTGATCTGTTGCCTATAAGGAGTGCCACGAAATGGCTTGCGCCCAAAAATGGCAGTTTTAAATGTGGTAAATGCATTAATTGCCAGTTTGTACTAACCTCCGATATTTTTGTTGATCCTAGAACCTCTATCTCTTATCCAATCCGTTTTCATCTTACCTGTGACAGCCGCTTTGTCGTGTATGCGATTACTTGCACATGCAAGTTGGTGTATATTGGAAAAACAATAAGGACATTGAAAGAACGCATTGCAATGCATCGGTCTTCGTTGAAGAAAGCCCTTACTGCTATCGATGCCACCACTCCGCCTGTGGCTAGGCATTTCCATCAGTTAAAGCACTCCATGAAGGACTTTCACTTTATGCCCGTTGATCACGTCCCCCCGCTGAGAAGAGGGGGTGATCGTGGCAACCTATTATTGAGAAGAGAAAGCTTTTGGATTCGCCAACTTGGCTGCATGTCACCCTATGGACTCAATGAGGAATATTCCCTCAGTTGCTTTCTTTAATGTGATTATCTATCTGGACATTTTTGCATATTTTTTTTGAATGCTTTCTCTTTTTGTACAGGATTTGACACATTTTCATTATGATGTTTCTTATGTGTTATATATGTGGCTGGGTTATCATGTTAAAATTTTCTTTTTGCTCCACCTTTAATAGTCAACAATTATGCGCCGAACACTGCCCACCATCATGGCCCTTTTTAGTGATTGCTGTGCCCCACATTTATTTATGCCCACTCTGCAATGCGGCGTATTCCGTCAGTTTGCCGGCATCGCTGTTTATTTGGCTGAGATGTGCATTGTAGCGAGACCTCGCCATGGTAACGGACGCCAGTACTGGGTTTGTACCTAGACTGACGCCGTAGATCCAGGCGTTAGGTTTTGTTCACTGTGTATACGGTCAGTTGCCGTGGAGACGAACGCGGGGAAGGACTTCTGTCTGTACCCGCGTAACGTCATATCCGGCTGTCCGTACTACTAGTAGTTTGTATGCGGCCAGTTGCCGTGGGGACGGACGCGGGGAAGGACTTCTGTCTGTACCCGCGTAACGTCATATCCGGCTGTTCGTTCTGCACTCAGCGTCTTTCTGGACTCTATATATGATGGCGGCGGGTTCACACAGGTGCAAACTGTTGACAACTATTATACAGGTGTGTTGTTTTACTCTAGATTGGCCTTGCTATATGTATGTGGTCTAACTGATAGCCATTTATGCTCCTGACGACGGTGACCATACCGAAACGGCCGTCGGGCATCAGTGGCTTGACAGTGGACACCCATGTTTACTTTTACTGGATTGTGGTAACGCTCTTTGCTTGGACTGTTATTATGCTGATGCTGTTTACCCTACATGGTTTGTCCTCATGCTATTTCTTCTATTTTTGACTTTCTAACATAAAAGAATTTTTTCCATTTGGAAATGGATGTGCTGGCTTCCTTCATTTCTCTACACGTTACCTTATGTGGCCTTGGCACTCTGGAGTTGTGGATTTAAGTGTGCGAATTGCCTTGGACTATATATATATACATATATATATAGAAGGACTGGTTGCTCTAATCGTAGATTTGAATTTGCTAGAAAATTGGATTGAATGCATATATACCACCTTGTGTAGCATTTGCTGCGTAAAATAGATAAAGCCTATGCACACAGCATGTGTTTACGCTGCAGGGAGAGTTTTGGGACTAATCAGCATCTCCATAAGTGCGATAGAATCACAAAAATCCCCCTATGCCGATGAAAGGGGTGTGTCTTAAGGATATGCTCCATTTTAAAATACCACTCCCCGTATGTTCAACAGTATAGAGTGAACACTAAATTCCTTCCTTGTCTTACCCCACTTCAAAATTCCCACTTCAACCATTGGTTAACAGCCTGGCAGCTGGGTTATGTACCAGCTGTAATCGCCGCATTTCTTTTGTTGAGAGACCAAGGTGGAAGGCATTGCAGCCATTTAATCAAGATGATACAAAAGCATGTATATGTATATGGCAAAAGTGTATCAATCCTTCTAAAGAACAGAGAAGTGGACAAGTGGAGAAGTCATCCGTAGGAACCAATCTTCTAGCTAACATTTATCAAATGCATTCTATAACTGATAGGTACACTAGCTGAGTTGTTCACTCTATAGAAGGTTTGATACATCTGACCCATTACAACTGAACATTCTATTTGGCTGCTTTAGACCTGTTAATGCAAACAAGCCCTGAGGTGAAGTAATACAAGTAACAAAAACTTTTTTCAATGTTCAGCTAATAGATGGTTATACTTTACCATAAGCTACACATTCCTGCTACTTTCCTAAATGGAATTGTACTGAAATGCTATATTTTAGTTCTGCCAGAAAGGAAGGTTTTGTTTTAATTATACATCATGTCATATCCTTTCCATTTCCTACAACTTGATTAGCAGGTTGGAGATTTTATATGTCATTCACAGGTTGCTACTCAGCAATTTGTAAGTGGAGTGTCAACACAGCTTGAGTGGAGTTACAGCCTTAACGCACCAGAGGAAGGCCGGTGGCACAACAAATCTCATACTCCTCATAAATAAATGATGACTACTTGTGTCATGAAGTTTTTTCTTGTTTTTCTGAGAATAAATAACTTGGCATTTCCTTAGCACTCATTTCATGTCACTAAGCACTGTTATTAATGCTGTAAATATGTACTTTCTTTATTATAGAAGTGTATTACAGACTCAGATTTCCCAAATGTTTAATGAAACACTTCAATTTTAAACTAAAAACAACTGCATTGAATTGATTAATGCTAGGCAGCACCGATGATTGTGCAAGTCCACTAGCTTTAGCCACGTGATGTCTAGCAACCAAATAAGCATGGCTGTGTGTGATACTCCATTGGTGAACTTTTGTAGACACTCTGGTGCAGAATTTGGAATTGGGACCTAGCTGTTGCCCATTACATTGTATCGGGACTCTGGACAATGACCTTCTGTGTTCCCGCTTGACATAGGGGAGTGATGTCATGCTTTATTTATTTATTAACAGTTTCTTATATAGCACATACATATTACACAGCACTTTACAGAGAATGGGCCAGATTCTCTAAGCTTCAAAAGTGATAAAATGGAGAGTGATAAACAGCCAGCCAATCAGCGACATTTTTCAAACACAGTCTGTGACATGGCAGGTAGGAGCTGATTGGCTGGCTGTTTATCAATCTCCAATGTATCACTTTTGAAGCTTAGAGAATCTAGCCCAATATTTGAACACTCACATCAGTCCCTGCCCCAGTGGAGGTTACAATCTATATTCCCTACCACATGTACACGCACACACAGACATTCTTGGGTTAATTTTGTTGTTAGCCAATTAACCTACCTGTATATTTTTGGATTGTGGGAGGAAACCGGAGTACCCGGAGTAAACCCATGCAAGCACGGGGAGAATATACAAACTCCACACAGTTAAAATTGAACCCATGACCTCAGTGCTGTGAAGCAGTAATGCTAACCATTACAACGCCCGTACTGATGCTTTTTATATGTCTCTATATTGTAAGCACACTGTGTTATTAATAACTGTTCAATTATCAAAGGACTACTTTCTTATTTTTTCTATTGTATCTTCCCCTCTCATGGTGTAATTACACTTGAAAGGAGGGTACATATTTTTATATGGATATAAGAACATAGATGTACTACTTGGAAGCATAATCTGCATTATAAATTATCCATATGGGACTGTCCCTACCTATTGGACAATTTTAAAGTAAGTACATGACCCCTGCCATTCTTTCCCACTGGGCCATCTTTCCCACTGGGCTGCGTGGGCTACTGTCCAGGGGCCCCACAAGCATAGGGGCCAAGTACAGCCCAAGGAATGGCAAATAAAAAAAAGTTGCTTGCAGCAATACCATTAGCGTTGGCCAGCATTGGCTGGCATTCTCCCTTCCCCTGTCCTCCTCTTCCAGTGGTTGCACTGAATGTCGAGTGCGACGTCATCAAGTCCAACGTTATCAGTGAGGAGCGCTAAGAGGAGCCACGATGGACAAGGCATTAGAAATCAGCAGATAAGAATCCAGAAGAAAGAAGGAAATAAAAAAAAGTGATGGGCAGCAAAAGCTGCATGATGGATGACACAGCATGATAAAAGGGAAAGATATGAAGGGGAACAAAAGTTGAACACTTAAAACACTGTTGTGAACTTGTGTTTAACACTAGATTAATGATAAATAATTCATAATGATTTCATACAGGGCCATCTCTGTCTGTATGATTTACTATTTCATAAGGAATTTCTTGTTTTCCAACTTCAAGTCTTGTTTTATTGTTCACACGCTTATGTGGATAAATATTTCTATACAGTATGTTTTTTTTAATGTATAAACACTGGTTTTGTTGCAGGTACCTAAATATAAGCTTAATTGTTTGGGTCATTTACATACTGCACTGCTTTTCCTGGGGGCCTACAGTATAATGCTGTTACGATAGCCCTGCCATCGGGATGCCAGCATCAGTACTCTGACTGCTGCATCTTGAGCGCCAGTTATCCGTATATACTTTATCCAGTTTAAACAGGGTGAGCAGTAGAATATTGCACAAAATTGCAAAATTTTTAGAGTGTAAGCATACGGGGCGACCCAGCTTTTTGTGCTGAGCGACGTGCTGCAACATGAACGTTCAGGACATATCAGGACACCTGCTTAGCACACTGCAATGCTGCATGCTGAGCATTCCTGCTGAGCAGGCTTTGCCTATTTTTATAATAGGCAAAGCTGCGTAATCTGGGGAAAGCCAGTTCAAGCAAAGGCTTTCCCTGTGGGTGATAGTGACGCGCAGGATCATGCCTCGCCATTACTGCAGGGCATACACATGGAGCGTTCCGTACTCCTTTTCTAAGCAATCTGACTAGACTAGGTCTGAAATCGCCCCGTGTGTATGCCCCTTCAGATGAAGAATCTAATTGTGCAATGCCAGCTGCACTCTGCCTTTTTACTGGCCATATTGTTTTCTATGTAGCAACCATACAAAACATACCGACAAAATAAGGTGACTGTTAAAGACCCAAGTCACGCACAGTGCCATATAAAACAAAGCCTGTCTTAACAGATCTACCACTAAGTTCCTGCATACTGTAAGTTTTTATTTGTTCATATAATTAACTTTACAATCATTACTGAGCAATGCCCAAAGCCTATTCACAGAAGAAAAACAAAACAACACAATAAATGAAGTGCATAACTACATAAAGCAGTTCCATAAATGCCAGCATACCCAATCACTTTATGCATGACCAAGCTTGCTGATGTTGGATGAGCCCTAGGAGGATGGGGAGAGGGATTCTTACAGTATATGGCTTTGTGCTTGGGACCTTATTCTGGTCCACACACAATGCTGCAAAATTCGCAGCGTTGCATGTGGACGTAACGCCGACGCCATCCCTAACTCACTGAGTTCCCCGCATGGCTGCAAATGGATTTTTAGCACAAACATCCATTCGCAGCCTTGTGTGCAGTGTGCGGGGGCAAAATCATTCAAAGATTTCCAACCATCGAATGATTTCTCCAGTGCTTGCAGAGGTAAGACACCTCTCTGGTGTCTTACCTCCGCGAGCGCCGTGTGTGGGAAGAGGGTGGGCATCTGATATCCACTGCCGTCAGCTGTCTGCCCCCAGCACCCACGTCACTGGGCCATTTGCATGGGAACGGCCAGCATTTTCATGGGAACGTCCATGAAATGCTGGGCGTTCCCATTCCCACGCCCTCTCACCACCACCCCAGGCCCCCCCGCCCACACTGGTAGGTGCAAATGGGACAGTAAACTAGCAGTTGTGTGCAGACGCTCAATAGCGCTCCCCTGTGCGAACACAGAGGGGACAGAGTAAACCAGAATAGGGGCCTTAGGTAGCCCTCAGCTAATCTAATCAACTTTTTTTCGACAACCTGACAAATAGGATGATTTAAAATAAATTATACAGACTGATCATGAATTTAGCTGCAAAAAAGTCTGGAACGCATTACATTTTTATGTCCTGCTCCTGTATTCTTTATTAAAAAAAAAAAAAAAAAAATAATCATTATTTGACCAATGTAAAGTAAATAATAGTCTTAAAGAACAATACTGAAACCAATCACATTTGATAACAAAAAGCATGTTTGAGACAGAAATATGTACAAACAAAGGCGGATCCATAGAGTGGTACACAGACTTTTTTAATGGAGCCACTAGAACCTGCCGCGGTTTAAAACGGCACTTTACTGGGAGTTGACTAAGTCCCATGACACTTTGCACAAGAGGGTAGAGGCTGAGAGGTTTGTGCTGAGCTCTGATTGGTGGAGCATATTACATGCTTCTCAAGCCCATGGAGGACAGCAGCAGCCTAGTCATGGGAGGTTTTTAATCAGACTGGGACTGTGAGGTCTCCTACAGTCCTACAGAGTAAGGTGCAGAGGGACAAACAGGCCTTTCATGTGGTATGTATGTATGTATATATATATATATATATATATATATATATATATATAGTACTTGTTTCCTAGCATGGCGCCCATCGCATACCATGGCATACCGTATGCGATGGTATGCAATGGTATTCGATGCAATGCGATATTCGGGTAAATGACCCAGAATGTACAATTAATTATCGCATATCATCGCATGTCAGCAAATGGCATGCAATTTTATCCCCCTGCAGTTACGCATTGACCAAGTTTATACTGCCTTTACTCTGTGTTTTGACAGTGTAATATTCTCCCATGAAGTTTGCGGACAGTAATGACAAGGGCAAGGGGTCCCCCCTGCCTAAAGTGCCCCAGGCCCCCCGAAAGCTTAATCTGGCACTGATTTTACAGTCATCATTCACTCAACTCATTGTAAGATGACTGAGAGATTTGAACTTCTTTTGCCAGTAACTGCAATTACAGTAATTTTAGCAGGATTAGAATGTACTCGGATGACTTAAATTACCCATACAGATAATGAATATTATGAAAAGCTTAATATTACCGTATAACAACTTCAATTTTAAAACAATTTTAAAACATAACTGAAAAAAAGTCAATTTTATTCCATACTTGACTATGCTCCCAGAATATCCGAGAGGCTCCTGAAAATTGGATGGAGCTTCCAGCCACTGGGAAAAGTTAACAAGTTTCCTAGACAGTAGCCAACCACTGCACTCACAGGAGCAGCACGCATATTCCTCACAGCAGTGGTGGGTGCCAATAATGTAATTCATGCTGAATTGTGCCATCGCCAGGGGCGGATCCAGGACAAAATGACAGGGGGGGGGGGCACCATGATAAAAGAGGGTTTAGGTGGGAGAGGGGCTGTGTTAGTGGTGCCAGTGTACATGCTAAGAGAGCGGCAGAGAGAGGGTGGGAATGGGATTAAAAATAGGCCCTGGCATTTAAAATACGCAGGCCCACCATGGCGACAAAAGTGAAGGATGTAGATGTGTGCGCGCCGAAGGCGCGCTCTGGAAAAGGGGGTGTGGCCACTCAACAGGGGCGTGTCCTTGAGTGTAGTGTACAACACCATATACAACTTCTACACATTATGCAACAAAATACTAGACCCCATTATACTTGCCCCTTACACATGATGCCAAATGGATTGAGCCAAAATTCACATAATAACACAAGGATTGAGCCGAAATTTACATAATGCCAAATGGATTGAGCCAAAATTCACATAATGCCACATTGAGCCAAATTCAAAAATGCCATACGGATTGAGCCAAAATTCACATAATGCCACACGGATTGAGCCAAAATTCACATAATGCCACACGGATTGAGCCAAAATTCACAAAATGCCACATGGATTGAGCCAAAATTCACATAACGCCACACGGATTGAGACAAAATTCACATAATGCCACACGGATTGAGACAAAATTCACATAATGCAACACTGATTGAGCCAATATTCACATAATGCCACATGGATTGAGCCAATATTCACATAATGTCACACGGATTGATCCAGAATTCACATAATGCCACACAGATTAAGCCAAAATTCACAATACGCTTCATAAACAGGGACATTGTCCACCAAAGGCCTGCATTAAACATTTACACCATAATGTCCATTACACGTTAAGTTACACGCCATTATGTCTATTATGTATTATGCCAAACACCATAATGCCTATTAAAAATTATGCTACATAAGTGCTGCTTATCTACCTCCGCCTCCCCCCTCTGTTTATCTCTTCACTGGCTCCCCATTCCTTTCCGAGTTCTCTTTAAACTCCTCACCACCACCTACAAGGCTCTCTCCTCCTCCACAGCTCCCTACCTCTCTTCACTGATCTCTATCCACACTCCCTCCCGTCCTCTTCGCTCCATCGCTGACCGCCGACTGACCTATCACCTAATCACCTCCTCCCACTCCCGTGTCCAAGATTTCTCTCGCGCTGCCCCCCTGCACTGGAACAACCTCCCGCCACCCATCAGGCTATCTGATTCCCTTACCTCCTTCAAGCGCTCCCTCAAAACCCACTTTTTTCGACTAGCCTATCCCTCCTCCTAACCTCTTTTGATCCTCCTATCCTGCCTCCGTTCCCCTCCGTTCCTACTTATCCTATTGTATTTCGTTCGTCCACCCACCTATTTTTAGTATGTTAACTCTTATGAGCAGGGCCCTCCTTCCTCACGTACTCACCCTACCTCATTACCTCACCTGTGCTCCTGTCCTGTTCTTCCCTTCCTCTACTTCATCTTCGGTCTCCTTGACTATTTTGACACCTACTTCTGAACTGATGCTGATTTTAGTTCTACCAGCTATACCCCTATTTATACTGTATCTTTCTACACACCCTGTACGTTACCTTGTAATCTGATTTTTTTTTTGTTTGCTATGTACGGCGCTGTGGACACTTTGTGGCACCTTATAAATAAACGTACTACTACTACTACTACTCATTGACAAGGTTTCCATGCTCATTGCCAGAGGTTCCATGCTCGTTGCCATGTGGGATTACATGCTCATTGCCAAGGGGGAATACATGCTTGCGGTAAATGGGGGATGGCCTCCGCCAGGCACAAGTGATAGCCACTGACAGTGGCAGAGCCTGGCTGTATTCAGAGCACAGCAGGTCTCGGCTATTTGAAATAATACCCCTTTCACAACAGAAAATGCATTCCCAGGTTGGCCCCTTTTACACCAGCCTAGTCCCTGCATTTTCTGGTGTGAGGGGGAGAGAAAACCACCCCTCCCCCCCTTTAACAAGTTATCTAATTTAACCGGCTATATCTTCAGAACCAACTGACCCATTTACATGAGACAAGTATCATATTGAAGAAATTATGAGTGGGCTCTGAATGATTTTGGTCCAGTGAAACTGGAACGTTTGGTTCCAGAGTAATCTGCCCTAAATAACATGAACAGCCATGAAATTACATTTCAAAAATAAAAAAATTGGTTTACACGCAATATCTCTTGAACCGATTAACCGATATGGACCAGCCTAGTATGTTATTGAAGGCCCAGCGATTTGGAATTGAATGAGATCAACCACAAGCTTCCCGTGCCCGGGTGCCCCCCCTGAATCCACCAATGGCCATCACGACCCAGTAATCTGGACATAGTGTAATGCAGTGTGGCCAAGATGATGCAATCTTACAGTCATCTGCAGCTCTGCCCAAAAAGAGCATCATATTCCCCCACAATGCCCCCTGTGTAATGTCATATCTAATGCTGTGCCTACCTGGCTGCCTCCTCCCAGAGACAGTTAGCCAGATTATTGGCAATTATGTCTTATATCATGCAACTCAAATAGTGTAATTAATGCAAATGTGTGCCACTAAATTATTTAATTCACAAAAAATAATTATTTAGTGTTCAAAAATGACAAAACGCAGACCTTATTGTAGAGGTTCCCAAACTCAGTGCTCAAGGCACCCTAAGAGGTTTTAAGGATATGCATGCCTGAGCACAGGTGACTTCATTAGCACCTCACTGAATTTGATGTCATTTGATGCTCAACTATGGATGTTACAAAAACTTGGACTGTAGTCTGTAGTCTGAAGACTGAGTTTGGGCACCACTGATTCAAGTAACCCTTGTAACTCGTTAAGCAGTTTTTTTTACTTTCCTGATTAATGAAAGTTCATTCCGGATTACTTCACATAATAATTTTAAGCCCGTTTAGACTACTCTCTGTTTATTACAATTCAAATAATGTAATCTATTCAAATATTCTTGTGCCTTTACAAAATGCAAAATACAATTGTGCTTTGTGTCATACTCCCCCCTCGTCAATAGGTGGCCCACACTAAGGGTCTGATTCATGTTTGTAAGTAAAGCAAAAAAGCAAAATAGCAGAGAGAGAGGTAGATTTGGGTGGGGTGTGTTCCAACTGAAATCTAAATTGTAGTGAAAAAGCAGCCAGTATTTACCCTGACATAAACAAAATAACTCCCCAAATCTAGCTCTCTCTGCACGTTACATCTGCCTACCTACTACAGTGCAATACTATGGGGGGAATTTACTAAAGGGAATTTGTAAAAAATAGGTGTATTTGTATCCAGAAATACACTTATTTTCGACATTTACAATCCTGAAAATATGGCAATTCGTGTTCGTATTGATAGCACATCAATACGAATACGAATTGCCATATTTTCGGGATACTAAATGTCAAAAATAAGTGTATTTCTGGATACAAATACACCTATTTTTTTTACAAATTTCCATTAGTAAATTTCCCCCTATGGCTTTCCTAAGTTGCTTGTATTTTTGATTTACTTACAAACATGAATAAAGCCCTATAATATTTCCCTCACACATATATAAATGTAATATAATATATTGCTTTCTGAGAGAAACCATTGCCTTTCCTAGTCTGTCACCATTTGACACACTACCAAGTCATTCGTCAATGTCATATTACAACAATGTGAATTTGCAGGTACAGTATGTTCTTATCATAAATTAATTTAGAACACAGTTCAAAGAAAAGGAAAGGACACCTGTGGCACAGTAATGGATGGATAGATATTTGCTAGAGTATTCGTTGCTTAAATACTCTTTATTAACCCTTTGCAGTCCAACTTGAGCAGTCTGGTTTAAATAAATTGTATTATTATTATTTTTTTAATGGTCTACATTGAATGTTGATGTTCTTATTTTAAGGTGGCACACCACTGGATCTGCTACTAGCGCTAGGGCTGTTCAGTCTGACTAGACGTTGGACCTAAAGGGTCCTGTAAACCTTTTATTTTATATATGTATATAATTACTGTATGTATATATTCTATACTGTTAGCCTGCAGAGGGTTAACTTTATTTTCAACTTAGTAAAATATGTACATAATTCCTGGACTGTAATTACCTATTAATTTTAGGAAGATCATTAATCTATTAACTGGAATTCAAGCTGAGCAGGTTGTGTCATGTCACAAAAGTACAGTTCATTTGTTTAGCTTAATTGCTACAATTCCAAAATAAAGATTTCACATGTACCATTGTGAAAAAGAAAAAAAGGTGATATATATATATATATATATATATATATATATATATATATATATATATATATATATATAGCACAGTTGTGCTCATTAGTCTACATACCCTAGCACATGGACGTGCGGTGAGGTAAATGGCTCAAGAGTCCCTGGCAAGTGCCAGAGCCAGATATGCACACAATATATGAGCCATGGGGTACATACCAGCATTATACACATGTGCAGCAGTGTGTACTGCTGGAGATTCACTGAGTTTTGATAAGAGATGTGAAGAAAAGGTAGCCAGGTGAGGCACTGCCTCACCTGCCATAGACTTTTTACTCCAGAGTTTTGACTATAAAAATGATTAGAATAATAAAAATAAGATTTTTTAAATAAATTATTTGTATTTTTAACATACTTTATCAATTCAAAACGCCGGCATATGCGCTAATATGACAGAAAAAGGCTGTGCCTCACTGCACTAGCAGAATTTGGGATTTTCTGGCCATTTGTTAGGGAATATGAATGATAACTAACAAAATTTATTTTCACTCATGGATATTGGTTGGGTGGAGCTATTTATTGTCAAACAACTGTGTTTACTTTTTTTAAATCGTAATGAATAACAGAAACTACCCAAATGACCCTGATCAAAAGTTGACATACCCATGGCTACTAAAGGTAACCATCCTCACCTGTGATCTGTTTGCTTGTAATCAGTATGTGTGTATAAAAGGTCAGTGAGTTTCTGGTCTCCTGAAAGACCCTTGCATCTTTCATCCAGTACCTCACTGACGTATCTGGATTCTGAGTCAAGGGGAAAGCAAAAAAAATGTCAAAGGATCTGTGGGAAAAGATAACTGAATTGTATAAAACAGGAAAGGGATATAAAAAGATATCCAAGCAATTGGGAATGCCAATCAGCAGTGTTCAAACTCTAAATAAGAAGTGGAAAATTAGGAATTCTGTGGAAACCAAATCACAGACAGGCAGACCAACAAAAATTTCAGCCACAACTGCCAGGAAAATTGTTCGGGATGCAAAGAAAAATCCACAAATAACTTCAGCTCAAATACAGGACTGAAAAAAAGTGGGGTGGTTGTTTTAAGAATCACAATAAGGAGGCATTTGAAGAAAAATGGGCTGCGTGGTCGAGTCGCCATAAGAAAGAAATTACTATGCAAATACCACAAAGCATCCCACTTACATGACTCCAAACAGCACAGAGACAAGCCTCAAATCTTCTGGAACAAAGTAATTTGGAGTGATGAGACCAAAATTTAACTTTTTGGCCACAACCTTAAACGATACATTTGGAGAGGAGTCAACAAGACCAATGATGAAAGGTACATCATTCCTACTGTGAAACACGGAGGAGGATCGCCGATGTTTTGGGGATGTGTGAGCTACAAAGGCACTGGAAACTTGGTCAAAATTGATGGCAAGATGAATGCAGCATGTTATCAGAAATTACTGGAGGAAAATTTGCACTCATCAGCCTGGAAACTACGCATGGGACATACTTGGACGTTCCAACATGGCAAGCCAACCTGTCATTGGCTACAGCAGAATAAAGTGAAGGTTCTGGAGTGGCCATCTCAGTCTCCTGACCTCACTCTGGGGAGATCTCAAAGTGCAGTTCATGCAAGACAGCCCAAGAATTTACAGGAACTGGGGGCATTTTGCCAAGAAGAATGGGCAGCTATACCATCTGAGAAAATAAAAAGCCTCATCCACAACTACTACAAAACACTTCAAGCTGTCATTTATGTTAAAGAGGGCAATACACGGTATTAAGAACAGGGGTATGTAGACTTTTGACCAGGATCATTTTGGTAGTTTCTGTTGTCATTATGATTTAAAAAGAGTGAACACAGTTACATAGTGGGTTATTTTGGTTCACTCTTTCTGACAAATTCCTTCTTAGATGGACAAAACCATGTGCACTGCAGGTGGGGCAGATGTAACATGTGCAGAGAGAGTTAGATTTGGGTGAGTTATTTTGTTTCTGTGCAGGATACATACTGACTATTTCTTTTTACACTTCAATATAGATCTCACTTTGAAGTAAAACCCCACCCAAATCTAATTCTCTCTGCACAAGTAACATCTGCCCCACCTGCAGTGCACATGGTTTTGTCCCTCTAAGAAGGATTTTGTCAGAAAGAGTGAACTAGAATAAGGCCCATAGTTACATAGTAGTTGTTTGACAATACATGGCTTCACCCAACCTCTAACCATGATTGAAAGGAAAGTTTGTGAGCTATCATTCATACTCTCTGTCTGACAAATCACAAATTCTGCTAGGGTGTGTAAACTTATGAGCGCACTACTGTGTGTGTATATATATATATATATATATATATATATATATATATATATATATATATATATATATATATATGTATGTATATATATACTGTATATATATATATATATATATATATATATACACACACTGCTCAAAAAATTATAAATAATAATAATAATAATAAAAAAACAATGTAACTCCAAGTCAATCACACTTCTGTGAAATCAAACTGTCCACTTAGGAAGCAACACTGGTTGATAATCAATTTTGCATGCTGTTGTGCAAATGGAATAGACAACAGGTGGAAATTATAGAAATTAGCAAGACACCCCCAATAAAGGAGTTGTTCTGCATGTGGTGACCACAGACAACTTCTCAGCTCCAATGCTTTCTGGCTGATCTTTTGGTCACTTTTGAAAGCTGGTGGTGCTTTTACTCTAGTGGTAGCATGTGATGGCACATCAATGTGAACTGTGGCAAGAAGGTTTGCTGTGTCTGTCAGCATAGTGTCCAGAACATGGAGGCGCTACCAGGAGACAGGCCAGTACATCAGTAGACGTGGAGGAGGCCGTATGGAGGGCAACAACCCAGCAGCAGGACCGCTACCTACAGCTGGAGCCGGGCTCCCTCTTGCTGGCGAATCACCAGACTGTCTCCGCTGGCGATCCGCCAGCAGCCCGGCGTCCATCTGACTGAGACGCGCGCCGGCAAGCGGGGGACCCGGGGGAATCGCCGTCGGAAGTGGACGCGCGCACACATTTCGCAGAGCATATGGCGGCTGGCGGGGGATGGCGGCTGGCGATTCTGCCGCCATCCCCTGCAAAGACAACGCCGGCTCCATCTGTATGCCTTTGTGCAAGGAGGAACAGGAGGAGCACTGCCAGAGCCCTGCAAAATGACCTCCAGCAGGCCGCAAATGTGCATGTGTCTACTCAAACGGTTAGCAACGGACTCCATGAGGATGGTATGAGAACCCGTTGTCCACAGGTGGGGGTTGTGCTTACATCCCAACACCGTGCAGGACGTTTGACATTTGCCAGAGAACACCAAGATTGACCAATTTGCCCCTGGTGCCCTGTGATCTTCACAGACGAAAGCAGGTTCACACTGAGCACATGACCAGAGCTGCAAGTATGGCGGTACGGGGTGGTACGGCGTACCGTTAAAAGAAATACTGCCGGCACCCCGTACCACCATAACAAATCTGCCCCAGTGTTTAATGCGCATGCGCGCATATGTAAGTGGCGGGGGGCGTGGGTTTCGCCGCCCCGCCACAGCTGATTGCTTTCGGAGCGGAGGGGAGGGGAGCGCATTGCGCTTCTCTCTCTCCCCTCCCTGTGTCACTCAGACTAGGCTGTCAGGCAACAGCCAATCAGAGCTCGCGGGCTGACAGCCAATCAGGAGCCAGCCTGCGAGATAGTGAGAGTCAGTGAAGCCAGGCAGAAGAGACGGGAGATGCGCTCCCTCCCCCTCCCCAGGGAAGCAGAACAGCGGGGGACTGTAAGGGGGAGAGGACCTGACTGGACCGGACACAGCCAGCACTGGTGAGTTGTGCTGCTGTGGGGGCAATTTATGTGTGGCACTGTGGGGGCATATTATATCTGGCACTGGGGGCATATCTGGCACTGGGGGCATATGTGTGGCACTGTGGGGGCATATATCTGGCACTGGGGGCATATGTGTGGCACTGTGGGGGCATATGTGTGGCACTTCGGGCATATGTGTGGCACTGGGGGCATATCTGGCACTGGAGGCATATGTGTGGCACTGTGGGGGCATATCTGGCACTGGGTGCATATGTGTGGCACTGTGGGGGCATATCTGGCACTGGGGGCATATGTGTGGCACTGTGGGGGCATATCTGGCACTGGAGGCATATGTGTGGCACTGTGGGGGCATATCTGGCACTGGGGGCATATGTGTGGCACTGTGGGGGCATATCTGGCATTGGAGGCAAATATGTGACACTGTGGGGGCATATCTGGCACTAAAGGCAAATGTGTGGCATTGTGGGGGCATATGTGTGGCACTGGGGCATATGTGTGGCACTGGGGGCTATCTGGCACTGGAGGCATATGTGTGGCACTGTGGGGGCATATCTGGCACTGGAGGCATATATGTGGCACTGTGGGGGCATATCTGGCACTGGGGGAAAATGTGTGGCATTGTGGGGGCATATATGTGGCACTGGGGGCATATGTGTGGCACTGGGGGCAGATCTGGCACTGGAGGCATATGTGTGGCATTGTGGGGGCATATATGGCACTTGGGGCATATGTGTGGCACTGTGGGGGCAATTCTGGCACTGGAGGCATATGTGTGGCATTGTGGGGGCATATATATATATATAACTGCAAATCCCATATGAAAACTAAACAAGTACATTCATGTCTGGCAAAAGAGGTTCAGACCTTTTAGGGGGATTAGTAAACTGTCAGAGTTTGCAGTCACTATGGAGAATGCAAAACTTGTTATTGGGAGAAGTATTGGTTGGGATTAGGGTAGTTACAATGGGGCATCAGGAGCATCAATAAAGGTATATCAGTCAATAAAATAAATATATGACACTGCCAGGGGAGGATTGAGATTGAAAACCAACCTTGGGAATTTTCAGGGTCTGTTGAGGGTGTGGGTTCTATTAAAATACCAAGATCACTCCTCATAGGGCCTGAATGTCAGTTGTACACAATTGCAGCCATCCTTGTGTCTATTATTGCAGTTGTCATGGGCAGATTGGAAATTTAAAGTGGCCCTGGAAACACTTCCAAAAAGAGGCCCCCTTATACGCCTACATTGCCAACCTGCCACCTACCCGCTAACACACACCCACACAAGCAGTCTTTCTTTCACTCTCTACCCTCTCCTGGCCACATGCGGTCTCACAGGTGTGCCAGTCCACCAGGTGTCTTCCCTGACGGTTTTAGTGCCAATTAGCCCCTGGACACCACATACAATAACCCAATGTAACATAAGTGGACACAAGGGGTGGTGCATCAGACTCAAGGGGTTAAAGGTACATGCTGACATCCACCCAAAGTTTCAGTTTTTTTTTTTTTTAAATGTGCTTCACGGGTCCGCAGGAGGCGGGGGGTGGGGGTGTTGTCTCAATCAGTTGCAGTGGTGCCACATTCTTCCCCCACCCATCCGGCCAGTACCGTAACTAGATATTCACAGGCCCCATAGCAAAGGGCCCCCTATTTAGCAAGAAAAACAGATGTTGCCAAGCAACAATAATGGGCGCTGGTATGGGGTGCGTGTGCGAAGCAGCTACTTATAGGGGTGAGCAATCCCTTACAAGATACATACAAAAAAACGAAAAAGAAGTAGCGCTGGTAACACCAATGAACATTAATAATATTTAATGACAAGAATTGAAAACAAAATGGTAGTAATAAATAAAACCACAGGATCCGTTCCTATAAATGCCACCGCTGGAAATAATGGTTCCAATAATATCCAAAGGAAGGTGTATAGTGGGCACCAGTTAGTGGTATGCTGGTAATAGATGTATTTGAATAGTTACCACAGTCACCACAATTGGATCACCAGGAGGAATTGTTCCATTCGGAGTGCATGTCAGCACTATCTCTCCAAAGTAGGTGAAGGTGCCGAAGTCCAGTGGAAATAAATTGCAGAGGTGCGCAGTAATAGCGCAAGTGGTGGCTGGTCCGGATCCAGTGAAGTAAAAGTGCTGGGTGCAATGTCCAGGGCTCCTGACGCGTTTCCCTGCAGCTAGGTGCAGCTTTGTCAAAGGAATAGCCATGTAGCTTGGAGGCTGGTTTATATACCTGTCCCTAATTGGGAAATCAGCACATGTGTGACGCTTTCATCACTATGTTCATTGGTGTGTACATAAATCGTTTACAAAATCATTATAAGAGGCAAAGAAGAGAGAACTGAACAAGAAGGCATGACAATAAACGTAAAAAACATGAATATCTAAAATATATAGAGACAGTAGCTGATATTAACATCGTGTTTAGTAACACTTCCGGGATTCGGTAACCATAGAAATGAGTAAACAGACATACTTAAGCCAATAACAGAGGTGGAAACATTCCTCTGTGTGTATGATGCGGTGTCACGTGACCTGCTCGTCCAATCGGTGTGGCGCTATTCATTTAGACGGCGAGAGGCTGAGCACGTATATTAGCGTGCGTGTCAAGCCTCGTTGTGGGGCTGATAGATGACCCGGGATCTCTTGTAGTATATTATCGCGTGAGAGAAAGACCAAAAATAAGAACAATAAATCTACCATCTTCAACCTCTCCTCCAAGAAACTGACTGAATCTGAGATTTCTTTACTAAATCATGGTTTAAAATTCTCTCCTTCATCTACCCCTAATATATTTGATCTTTTTGTCGAGCTCAATAGATACATCAGAACTCTGTGTCGCAAAAGATATTTTGCACAACAGACCCTTAAAAATAGAGAAGATGTTGCTACACCCATTTTACTAGACTCAGAGGACCAACAAGCCTTAGAAGATCTAGATTCCCTACTCGGAGAAAATTGCTCTCCCTGCAAAATTTATGACATTAAGAAAGAATTTAGAATCAAGTCAGAGTTCTTTCCTATTAAAACCAAGGGAAGTAGCATAGAAAGTTTCTATAAAACAACCCTTGGAGACTTCAAAAACCTTTGTAGAAAAATCGAAAGCGCCCCTAACAAACCCTCTAACCTTAATAAATGGGAACTCAAAGCTTTAAAAAGACTAACCAAGGACACGTCTATTATTATCAAAGAGGCCGACAAAGGCGGGGGGTTAGTCATTCAAGATAGGGCTGATTACTTGTTGGAAGCTGAACGCCAATTGGGTGACATTAAATTTTATCAAAGACTGCTAAAAGACCCCTCCACCGTGTTCCAAAATGAACTGTTCAAATTATTAACGGAGGCAAAGGATGATGGTGTCATTTCCAAATTTGATTTTCGTTTTCTCTATAATGAACACCCCCTCACACCCATCTACTACCACTTACCCAAGATTCACAAGTCACTTTCTGCACCTCCTGGTCGCCCTATTATTTCGGGTATTAATTCACTTTCTTCTAATTTATCCTACTATGTCGACTCTTTTCTTCAACCCCGTGTCTCTTCCCTCAGGTCCCATATTAAAGATACCACCCATTTCTTACAGCTAATACAAGATGTTGAATGGAGAAATTCATATGCTTTCCTCACTCTTGATATACAAAGTTTATATACCAATATTCCACACTTATTGGGAGTACAATCTATAAACAATAAATTAAGGAGAGATGGTGACCTGGGGGAAAGACACAGGAAATTTATCACGGATTGTATTTTGTTCATTCTTCAGCACAATTATTTTTTATTTCTAGACACATTTTATCTCCAGGTGATGGGTACGGCCATGGGGACCAGGTTCGCGCCGAGCTATGCCAACCTCTATATGGGGGAGGTCGAGGACTCCCTCATTTGGGGGGGCCCCTTCGGTGCGAACCTGGTCCTCTATGGCTGATACATTGACGATCTATTTATCATTTGGGATGGGGATCACGAATCTGCACTTTCTTTTGTCCAACACCTTAATGATAATCAGTTTAATCTAACATTCACGCACACCTATCACCCCAACCGAATTGATTATTTGGATCTGTCTCTTGAAATCCAGAATAATAAGATTACCACAAGTACATTCTTTAAGGATGTCAGTACCAACAATTACCTCAACTTCCATAGCTCCCACCATCCTGCGTGGAAGAAAAACATACCCAAAGGACAGTTCCTTCGTTTAAAGAGGAACTGTTCCAATAACAGTACTTTTGAAAGACAAGCTAAAACATTGAGCGAAGCATTTGACCAATGCAAATATCCCAGTTACATTATCGATAAAGCATTGGTGGAAGTATCAAAGATAGAAAGAGATACTATTCTTAACAAAATTCCTCAAGCTTCCTCGAAGAAAGAGGATAAAAGAGAAATAGCTTTTATTTCAAAGTTTAATGACTTCAGTCACAAAATCAGGAATATAATTAAGAAAAATCATAATATTCTAAAAGGGGATAACCTTTTGTGTGGATTTTTACCAGAAGAACCAGTTTTTATTTTTCGTAAAAACCGATCACTTAAAAACTTATTAGCCCCAAGCTTCCTTAAACAGTTTGATAAA
The DNA here is from genome assembly GCF_055691185.1 of Crinia signifera. Taxonomy (NCBI): domain Eukaryota; kingdom Metazoa; phylum Chordata; class Amphibia; order Anura; family Myobatrachidae; genus Crinia; species Crinia signifera. The sequence goes on from NC_139222.1 coordinate 165,698,334, forward strand.
ACACCAGACCCCAGAACAACTACCCCCTGGTTAGGGATTAAACCAAAAGGATTTTTCCAGTGTGGCGCTAATCGCTGCATAACTTGCAACCACACAGTGAGAAAAACAGCTCAGGTCCAAATTGATGGAGGTAAGATGTTTGATATAAAAAGCTTTATCAACTGTAACACGAGTTATGTAATTTACATTTTAATCTGCGAATGCGGACAGAAATATGTAGGGCGTACAACCCGCCCACTTAAACAAAGGTTTTTGGAGCACCGCAGGAATATAACCAAGAAACTTTGTATACATAGTGTCTCAAATCATTTTTTTCGCTTTCATAATAATGACCCAACTAAAATTAGACTAATAGGAGTCGAACACATACCTAAAACCCTAAGAGGTGGTGATCGGTTCAAGACACTCTGTAGGAGAGAGGTATTTTGGATGTATCAAATGAATTTGATATATCCAAATGGCCTAAACGAATCCGTTGAACTCAATAGTGTCATCTAGCCCGTCCTTGGGTTCATATCAGCTGCTATAATATTTTCTTTATCTTTATGCCTACTATTATTAGCCAATATTTTTATTTATTTATTAATTATATATTTATTATTTTTTATTATCATTATTATTATTTATTAATATATATATATATATTTTTATTTTCATCATTCATTATTTCTTATTATTCATTTTCTATATTTATTATGATAATCATCTCATTATCGTATGCTGACATCAAAATTACTAGATCTAATTTAATATGTTGATAAATTGTATTCTCATTATAGACCACTAGGGGAGTCTCTCTCCCATCATTACATTCATTCATTATCTATTTTTTTTATATTTTTTTAATTTATTATACTGTATATGGTTTTGGATTATGTTTCTTAAAATATCCTCCTTACAACTTATATGTTTGTTATCTACTGCACTCTGACCTGTTTAGATATCTCATATAATCATGTTTGACTCACGGCCAATGATTAGTCTGTCTTCACTTTAAGTGCTATGCCATCTAGCCAAAAGCCTGCTCCCATAGAGAGATTTGGAACGCATATAAAATAATTCTTCCTGCCTATTGGAACGCGAGTCACGTGATCGCGTCATTCAATAGGTTTTTCCAACGCTCTCACGCGATAATATACTACAAGAGATCCCGGGTCATCTATCAGCCCCACAACGAGGCTTGACACGCATGCTAATATACGTGCTCAGCCTCTCGCCGTCTAAATGAATAGCGCCACACCGATTGGACGAGCGGGTCACGTGACACCGCATCATACACACAGAGGAATGTTTCCACCTCTGTTATTGGCTTAAGTATGTCTGTTTACTCATTTCTATGGTTACCGAATCCCGGAAGTGTTACTAAACACGATGTTAATATCAGCTACTGTCTCTATATATTTTAGATATTCATGTTTTTTTACGTTTATTGTCATGCCTTCTTGTTCAGTTCTCTCTTCTTTGCCTCTTATAATGATTTTGTAAACGATTTATGTACACACCAATGAACATAGTGATGAAAGCGTCACACATGTGCTGATTTCCCAATTAGGGACAGGTATATAAACCAGCCTCCAAGCTACATGGCTATTCCTTTGACAAAGCTGCACCTAGCTGCAGGGAAACGCGTCAGAAGCCCTGGACATTGCACCCAGCACTTTTACTTCACTGGATCCGGACCAGCCACCACTTGCGCTATTACTGCGCACCTCTGCAATTTATTTCCACTGGACTTCGGCACCTTCACCTACTTTGGAGAGATAGTGCTGACATGCACTCCGAATGGAACAATTCCTCCTGGTGATCCAATTGTGGCGACTGTGGTAACTATTCAAATACATCTATTACAAGCATACCACTAACTGGTGCCCACTATACACCTTCCTTTGGATATTATTGGAACCATTATTTCCAGCGGTGGCATTTATAGGAACGGATCCTGTGGTTTTATTTATTACTACCATTTTGTTTTTAATTCTTGTCATTAAATATTATTAATGTTCATTGGTGTTACCAGCGCTACTTCTTTTTCGTTTTTTTGTATGCCCCCTATTTAGCAGCTGGTGGTGATAAATGTATGTAAAACATATTACTTAGTCAGTAAAGATAGGCCCCCTTCAGCTCCCCATAGCAGCTGCACCCCTTGCACCTATGGTAGTTACGCCCTTGCATCCGGCACTCAACACCACCCCGAGGTGCAGGTTCTCAGTGCCACCAAGAAACAATCTCTACTTGCACCACTGGTCAGTTGGCATAGCAACAGGCAGCCAATCGCAAGACTGCCTGTTGCTCAATGGGGACCCAGAAGACACTGCTGCTCTGAAACTCTGAGTCAGACAGGAAGTGAGCACAGAAACAACTGAAAATATAACTAAGGGGGAGGCATAATAACTAAGGGGGAGGCATATTTTTGCACCTGCACCAACAACTTGCTATTTTTTGCCTCTAACTGGACAGCATTATTCTATAAATATATTTTTTCAGCATGTTAGAGGACATACTTATCATCTAACATGCCTATTTATTTAACTTTTAGTGGTGACAAGTATTTGTTAGGGGAAAAAGAATATTAAAAAATAATGTGATAGAGTACCTTGAAAAGTGATAAAATGTAGAGTGATAAACCACCAAACAATCAACTCCAAAATGACGTCACTGGCTATGTTTGAAAAATTACAGGTTGACTGGCTGCTGCATTATCACTCTCCATTTTATCACTTTTCAAGCTTAGTACATCTGGCCCTGAGACTCTTCAGATTCAAACAACAGTTTGGTGGCCGTTAATTCATCAGGGACCCTGTACTTATTTTTGGTGCCATGTACACCTTGTACACATCTAAAAGATATTGATAATTATATTTATCATAGTAATAGTACACATGTTCATGTCCTGGCATCATCTGAATACCAGAAAGCTGAATTAGCATTAAGGGAAATTGATTATATGCAGCGACGGCTCTTATCTCTGTGGACGAGGGGGGCTGCCGCCGATTGTCCCAGTCCCCGCTACAGAGTCGATGCATGCACAGTAGCTTCTTCAGTACTGCACATGCACTGTCCCCCAGCCTCTATGGGCTGCTTTTACAGTAGCTCCCAGAGGTGTATTCCGGGTCCGGTGCATGTGCAGTATCGTCCTTGGATCCAGTTTTTATGGGCTGCCGATCAGCAGCCCATGCAGAGGAATCCCGGAGGGAGGCAACACCTTGGGTGACTGGCAGGTTGGAATTCCAATAGAAAGTCATTGCCAGTCACAGTGAAGCCAGTGCAGTCTCACAGAGTGCATCTGGGTTCACTTAGGCAGCCCTGCAGCCCATAGGTAAAAACCACCACTGATTATATGGGTTCTGGATCAATGGATTTATCACTAGTATACAGTGTTATTCCTTACTCAGAGTAATACGATTTAAGGTTCTAGTATATTTTTTTATAAGAAAATATTCTACCTGCAATTTATAAATATACCAATACTACTACCACTTTTCCGCCTGCATTGTACTGTATCAATTTCGTATAAACTCTAAAATGCATTGATCTTTGATAGAATGTGACCATATGTCTGAATATCGGGCCTAATTCAGGTCTGGAAGGATGCTTCAAAGTGCCTATGTTCAGTACTTTGCATATGCCACCTCTTGACTCATTTGAATTAGACCTGTTGTGCAATTCTGCCCCCTGCTGGTTTTAGAGGAGTTTGTTCTAACTATAATGTGGACTATACAGTACATACAGTACTGTCGATATTTTCTTTTGTATACTGATGAAACTACTGCATCTTGTCTTCATTACTTACAAGTTCACAGGCTGCACCTGTAAATCTGTACTCAATCAGCGTGACTCCGGGTTCTCTGTTTAGGCTAAATCCTGTATGATGTGGATTTATTGGAGCTGACAGATTATCAAAGGTTCTGCGTGTGCACTGGAAATGTGTAGGCAGTTGCTGTGCCTTTGTGATGGCCCCAGTGCAGTGCCTGATTAGACAATAGGCTGACTAGGCTGCAGCCTATGGCACCTGGATTTAGGGGGTCATCTTGCAGTGGACATCTGAGGAATAAAATGAAGGCCTAATATATAACATGCTTGTTAGCTATCACTCATCATGATGTACTGTAGGGGTAAAGTACTTAAATTCACTGCCAGATGTCTGTGCTAATGTCACTTACTGATGGAACCATTACTTTATGGGGTGCCAATGCAGAGGTCACAGATCTGCACTCCCCACAATCCTCCTCTCAAACACCTGATCCCTCGCTATCTCTGCTAATAAACAACACTAGATCTGGCACAGCAGGGTCCTCTGTCTTATGCTTCACTAAAACATGTCTCTTCCAGGCCACGTCTTCTTCCGGGCTGACCACGAGAATGAGCTCTCCGGCAAATCCAAAGGGGGAGCAATCTGCTTTTGCATAAATGAAAGGTGATGCATCGATGTAAAGACTCTGGGTAAACCATGCAGCCCTCAATTGGAGACTCTCACCATCAAATGCAACCCATTCTACTCCCCACTGGAATTTGCCTCAATTATCCTGGTAGGAGCGTAAATCACCCAGACTCTGGGTAAATCATGCAGCCCTCAATTGGAGACTCTCACCATCAAATGCAACCAATTCTACTCCCCACTGGAATTTGCCTCAATTATCCTGGTAGGAGCGTAAATCACCCCACAATCGAGCACAAAAGTAACCCAACAACAACTGATAACAGACACCGAACTCAAGCACCCGGACTCACTGCTCATAATATTAGGTGACTTCAACAGGGCCAACCTGCCCCAGGAGTTACCAAAGAACAAGCAGCAGGTCAAATGTCCCACCAGGGAGGGGCGGACGCTGGACCACTGCTACACAGCTATAAAGTCTACCTACCGATCCATCCCACTAGGTGCCCAGGGACTTTCTGACCACTGCTTGGTCCACCTCCTCCCAACATATACTCAGAAGCTAAATTCAGCAAAGTCCACTGTCATGTCAGTTAAAAGCTGGTCAAGTGAGACGAAACTAAAGCTTCAGGCTTGTTTTGATTGCACGGACTGGAGGGTTTTTGAAGCCTCTGCGACTGACCTGAATGAACTAGCAGAAGTCCTGACATCCTACGTCAGTTTCTACAAGGATCTATGTGTACCATCCAAAACAGTTTGATCCTTTAATAACAATAAGCCATGGTTCGGCAGTCAGCTAAGGAAGCTCCGCCGGGCCAAGAAGGAGGCCTACAGTGGTGGGGATAGGGCACAAAACAAAGAGGCCAGGAACACCCTGACACGTGAAATCAGACTGGCAAAAAAACTCTCAGCCAACGACCCTGCAGCAGTCAGGAAAAGCATGCAAGCTATTACCAGCTACAAAAAAAAACCAAAGCCCAACTCCAATGCTCCAGGAATTAGCTGAGGAGCTGAACGAGTTTTAATGCAGATTCGAAAAAGGAGCCCAGTGCCTCAAACCCCCCCTCCCCTTGACCATAGTAAGGCGGCTCAACCACCACACCACCCTGTCCGACTATCCGTGGTCTTTCAGGTGAACTGGGGGAGGTAGAAGCTTTGTTCAAAAGGGTCCGACTTAGGAATGCTGCAGGTCCTGATGGAGTTTCGCCATCTATCCTTAAGACCTGTGCACCGCAGCTTGCACCCATCTTCACTGTGATCTTTAACACCTCACTGGAAATGAGTAGGGTTTCCACCTGCTTCCAATGCTCAGTTATTATTCCGATTCCCAAGAAGTTGGCTGTGAAGGATCTAAATGACTACAGGCCAGTCGCACTAACATCAGTGGTCATGTAGGCATTTGAAAGACTGGTACTGAACCATCTGAGGGAAGTGACCAACACCCATCTCGACCCCCTGCAGTTCACCTACCAAGCAAACAGATGCGTCGAGGATGCAGTTAACCTAGGGCAGCATTATATCCTGGAACACTTGGATCATCCAGGCACCTATGCGAAAGTCCTATTCATTGACTTCAGCTCAGCATGTAAAACAATTGCCCCCGCTATCCTACAGCCCAAACTTCTCTCCCTAGGAGTTCCAGAATCTACGTGCTCCCGGAGCCTTCACATCTGCCATACGTACGATCAGCACTGGTGCTCCCCAGGGATGTATACTTTCCCTCTACACTAACGACTGCCTCTCGAGTGACCAGTCAGTAAGAATCATAAAATTTGCTGATCACACCACCATCATCGGCCTAATCAAGGAGGCAGGTGAGTCTGCATACAGACAAAAAGTAGACAGGCTTTCACAGTGGTGTGGCAGAAACAACCTGGACCTAAACCCCATCAAAACAGTTGAGATGGTAGTAGACTTCAGGAGTAAACTAAATGTCAAGGTCCCACTAGTAATTTCCAACAGAGTGGTGTCATGGGTAGAGACCTTCGAATTCCTTGGGAGCCCAACATAACTTCCATTGTCAAAAAGGCCATACAGTGGCTGTTCTTCCTGAGGCAACTGAAAAAATTCAACATTCCACAGGAGCTGCTGCGGTTCTTTTACACTGCTATTGTGGAGTCTGTTCTATGCTCCTCTATTACAATCTGGTATGGAGGGTGTTAAAGTCGAGTTGCACACACTCCATTTTAGGATAGTATGGCCGCCATTTTGGTTCGCAGAGTTGCGCAAATAAAGTATAAATACCCGAGTCTGTGTAACAAAGTGGATCATAAGCGCAGCCATACTAATACACATAAATTCATAATACCATACTTACACCAAATAAAACATATTGTTAATTAAAGGTTTAGAGCACTACACATAGTTTAATCAGCAATACACACTATGTCTGTATAATGTTTAGTATCGTTATGTTCCGTTTCTTATGCGCAGCACTCCGGTCGTTGCGAAAACTTCGCAACTCATATGGTCCGATAATTACGGACAAAATCCATATTTCAAGGACTATTTCTACTAAACAGTGTGAGACAAAGGAATCCAGATATAACCGGTTCTTGTAGCTGTTTACGACCCCCGACGACGATGCCAACACACAAAGGACACCAAAGTACACTCCCCCTGCAACAATCCAAACCAGGTGTAATACTTTGCCCCAATCACTGAGGACTGGACATTCGAACACTGGACCAATAGGAATGGCCTTTGACCTCCCCCTTTTGACCCTATAAAGATAGCAAACCCTGGGCTGGCTCGGTCACTTTGGCACTGCTGTTATCCCCTCACCATTGACCCGGGCTATAGTTCTATTTGAATATAGCGAGCTCCGACCGGACTGCGCTGCGCTATTCCATGACGGTAACATTTGTATTCCTGTTCTGTGTAATGTGGCTGATTATAGTTGTATCTGTTTCTGTTCCTTTGTTAGTGTTTTAAAGTATACTTATTATTGTTAGATAATTGTATCACTTGTTATCCTGTATTTTCTTCTTTCTGTAATCCCCTTTTGTCCGCTAGGGACTAAATACACTATTTTGGAGAATCTATCTCCTCACTTTTTATATCGTGGTCTCGTCTATTATTCGCATCTAGCGATAACGACAGCGTGTACAATACACGGAAAAGGTACGCTACGCTGCGCTACGTTTTTTTCGCACGTAGCTAGGAATAAAGGGTACGCAAGTTATGGAAGAAGTACGTAAACGGCGCATTTCACTTATTGTTCTTTGGTTATATAAATATCAGCTTGAACAAGGGGCCAATGAATCTGACAAACGAAGCCTACAAAGAGTGGTGAGGACAGCAGAGAAGATTGTTGGGATGGACCTCCCCCCGTAAGGGAACAATACTTAAGCAGGGTCAAGAAGCGAGCTGAGAAGATTGTGGCGGAAGAACTCCACCCTGGCCATAACTTGTTTGATATTCTCCCATCAGGTAGACAATTCAGGTCCATCCCTGCCAAGTCGTCAAGAACCGCCAAAAGCTTTTTCTCGATAGCTATTCAACTATTGAACAGTGAAGTCTTGCCCCACCATTGGAAATGTATGCATACCATTGCAAGCTTGCCACCATCGGAGTTTAACACATACCTTGACAGGTGCACCACCATTGTAGATATGTGCAAAACAGAATTAGGCAGGGACGTGCAGTCAGGGTAGGCAGGGGAGGCAGTGCTTCCCGTCATTTTGTTTCAAAATAATACAAAGAATATACCTATGACACATATTCTGTGTCATAAGTATTTTCTTTAGATTATTTTACTAGATTGAATTATTTAACCTAGTTTGGGAGGCACTGATAAGCGTGCCTCCCACAAAGAACGGCAAGGGGATGAAGCAGGGGGCTAAAAAAAGCCATTAAAAATAACGCCAAAAGCGGCACTTCTAGAAGTGCCTAATTGACAGGGGCTGCTGTGATTGGACAGCAGATCCATCTGCTGTCCAATCACAGTAGCCCCTGTCATTTAAGCATGATAGTGTAACTTTTGCTTCCCCCTCCCCTGCTCCCCTGTGCCCTGGCTCCCGAGTCCCGGTTCCCTGCCGCGTGCTGTGTCCCTCTCCCCTGCCTGGTAAGTACAATTTTATGATGGGGGACAGAGGTGGCGGCGGGGGACGGCTGCTGCCGCGCTGGTGTCGGCGGCGGCCAGGTGCGGGATGGGGGTTGGTGGGCGAGTACGGATGTAGATGGCGGCAGGGAAAGGTTGCTGGCTGGCGGCTGCCAGAGGTGGGGGGGCAGCAGGTGTCGCTACAGCCAGGCACAAGAGGGGGGGACAGTGCTTCTCCATTCACAGCCACCACCGCACGTACCTGGAATTAGGGGAACCATAGCAGCGTCTTGCATGAGGTATGTTTTGTTCAATATAAAATCAGCAAGAATTGGCAATTGAATTTGGTTATGCTTGGTTTGCCAACTGTAACCTTACATGTCACTGCCTACCCGTTTTCATTTCTCTCATTTGCCACCATTGGCTCACTAGATTTTCTTCCAAAAACAACCAACTATATTTTCTAAACTAAACTAGATTTTTTTCCCTCAAACACCCTTTGCCTACCAGATTTCGCACCACATGTTCTTCTACTCATCAGTTTTTCTAAAATGACCTAGGGTCGGCGGCTTCTCCTCCACAGTGTGGCTTCTCTCTTCAGACGCGACTTCAGCTCATGTCTGCGGCAACCTTTGGTAATTTGGGTCCATACTTCCGGTCTCTATCCGCTTCCTACAATGCATTTCGTGCCTTTAGCACTTAGTCATGGATTTGGCCGGTAGGTCACTGGGTTACTTTTATATTAAAGTCTCATCAAGCTTTATTTAAATTTGTTAAAACTTGAATGAGCTGCCCTGGAAAAGAATTCCATTTTCTGGACTGTGCAGGTATCACCTCCACCTCATTTACCCAAAGAAATCCCATTCTATCAGCACCCATTAACCCATTTAGCATCAATTTAATCCCACCCACTCAGCATTCATTGCCCTCAAGAATCCGTGAGATAATTATCCCCCCATTACAGCATCACCTCAATACACAAGAAACCCTGGTTTGCATGACTGAGTGGGTGTGCTGAGCACTCTGGGATGCTTGGCAGTCCCACACTCTTTTACTGAAAACAGCAAATTTATTTAGAATATCCACTAGCCCCAGAGAACATTAATATTGTAAGTTTCTAATTAATAAAGTGTGTTTATTGTCACATATACTGTTCTAACAGGTGAACCATGCACATTACTGTATAAAATATTCTTGAACCTGAATTCAAGCGATTTATTTAATAACAAATATATGCACTGTAGTAAATATCAAATTAATATATATATATATATAACTGTGTTTGATCTACAGCACTAAAGAGGTAGAAGGTTTTATAAAGAAGACAATCAAGAACAAAATCAATATTGCCATAACTGTACAATCCACAAAGAACCTTTCCAAACTTCCAGGATTACGCACAGCAGTGGCAAGATCAAGGCAGGTCATAACATGCTGGCAGTTCTGCAGAAAGACTTGATCTCAGCAGGTCCATGGCATCAGAGAGCACCAGCCACAAATACTTTGTGAGACTGTTTAACATTTCTTATCTTGTCACATGAGAAGGTTGCAATCAATGTTCCATTGCCACTCTTGAAGGGGATGATGGTAAAAGTGATGGAAGTTTTTTCTCCAGGCTTCAGTGCTGGCAGGCTAAAAATAAAAGCAAAATATTGATGAATACGCATATTAAGTTGACATTATCCACATGTTGACATTTTCAGTTGCCTTGTTTCCAGGTTCTACTGAGAATTATGGCGGTTATTCTGGTTGACTCGCAAAGCTGTGAATTTCGAACTGCGGGTCTGCGGGTGTGGCAGCAGGACACTGACCAATAAGCAGGACTGTCCAGCTATAATCCGGACAGTTGGGAGGTATGATGTTATAAACTGAGAAGACAGCAAGTCATCTCTCACAAATATAAAAGATGTCTCCAGGTTAAGGAAGACCTATGGCCATACACATACCCACATTTATTCACTGTAATGCTAGGTTTTGTCTCCCTGTACCGTTCCTTTGTATGGCGCTGCGAAACACTTGTGGCGCCTTATAAATGAAATAATAATAATACCTCTACATTGCTATTAATAGCATTGGCAATCTGTAACCATTGTGGTCTATGACTAGGTGAAGCCTGTGATTTCAACAGTTATACAGTTTGTAGATAGTGTGATGCAAAATTGTAATATTTCTCCAGCTAAAATCCTGGTTTTAAGTAATATTTTAGTTCTACACCCAGCATAAAATGGGTAAATAGGAACAGATAGGTCTGTACTGTTTTGCTTACTCTTTATTTAGGAATCCATCAACTAGACCACTTCCTTCAAGTAGCAGAGAGCAGGAGTTCAGCATGCCAGATAACGTGTTGGTGATTACTACTTCAGCATTGAATGCTATATTTACCATAATATTATTTGGAATCTGTAAAACAGAGATTGGAGAAGATGAGTTTAGCAAAGATATTGTTGTTGTTGTTGTTATTATATAGGTTGAGTCTCCGATATCTGAAATACTTTCAGATGTAGCCACGCTCATTTGTTGAGCTGGCACGCCGGAACAGGGACATGCAAGCACCTCACACGCTTGCACTTCCATTGCCTCGAATGGGGCACGCACGCAAGCACCTCATTCCCACAGTGGCACACTGAACGGCACACTGGGAGCTGCTCAGATGAGAGTGGATCCATCTGTAGGACCTGAATTATTTTAGATATACTGTACATTTTTTCCATATGTTGGAATGTTTGTATACCATAATTAGATATTTAAAAACAGAATGCATTTATCATCTATACAGTATATAAGTCTAGTGTCCGTTGGAGTATCTCCAAAGCAACTGCTCGTTATAAATGTCTCCCCTAAATGGCCACTGCACTTCTAAATCATCTAAAACTGCTGTCCTTATGAGGCAGTGGCCACTTGGGGATGGATATTTTCAAAGGGGACAGGTGCGACGGGACCGCAGACAATATATTTGTCTGTATTCCAGGCACCCTTGGATATACTTAAAACCTGGACCATTGGGGTGCCTTGAGGACTGTGTTTTGGGAACCTTTACTTTACACAGTAAAGACATAATAAAAAAAAATCCAAAGTACTTTTCTTTTTAAATAACAATGTCACTAAATGGGGATTGGTAGCGCCGCCCTGGTGGGCTCTCACCTGTCTGCAGGCGCATCAGCGCATGTAATCTTTTACTGTATCTATAGTGTCTCTTCACCGGCAGCAGGTGTGACCTGCTGCATGTTCTCAGTCTCCTGACGGTCCAGCAGCCATTACAGCATCCTCATGTTTGCAAACTCCAGTGTATCCTTCCATTTTGAGCACTGGGCGCAGCCATATTAGTTTGTAACAGCCAAACCCCATGGCAAATGATCTAATAGCCAGGGGTATAAATTCAGTCTCCAAGCACTATGGAATCACCAGTGATTTGTTGTTCCAACCCTGCTAGCAGTTTGCAAAACCTGCTCGTGGTTACCAAAGACTCCATTGCTAATTCCAGCTGTACCATCGCTTGGCTTTCCTGGCTATCCTGAGTAGCTGTCTTGCTGATAATCATCAGTCCATGCCGATGTTCCCAGATAGCTATGCTGTCTCACCTGCTGTCTCCTGCTCTACTCATTGGTCAATCCCAGTGTCCTGCTGTCTCCAGCTCTGCACTCCAGCTCTGCACATCGGTCAATCCTGGTGTCCTGTTGTCTCCAGCTCTGCACATTGGTCAATCCTGATGTCCTGCTGTCTCCAGCTCTGCTCATCGATCAATACCGATGTCCTGCTGTCTCCAGCTCTGCTCATTGGTCAATGCTGATATCCTGTTGTCTTCAGCTCGGCTCATCGGTCAATCCCGGTGTTCTCTTGTCTCCAGCTCTGCTCATCGGTCAATCCCAGTGTCCTGTTGTCTCCTGCTCTGCTCATCGGTCAGTCCCAGTGTCCTGCTGTCCCAAGCTCTGCTCGTTGGTCAATCCCGGTGTCCTGCTGTCCCAAGCTCTGCTCGTTGGTCAATCCCGGTGTCCTGCTGTCCCAAGCTCTGCTCATTGGTCAATCCCGGTGTCCTGCTGTCCCAAGCTCTGCTCGTTGGTCAATCCCGGTGTCCTGCTGACTCCAGCTCTGCTCATCGGTCAGTCCCAGTGTCCTGCTGTCTCAAGCTCTGCTCATCGACATGGGAATGCCCAGCATTCATGCATACTCTGGGCATTCCCATACAAATGTGGTCTGACGACAGCCCCCCTTGCCCTGTCTTCGTCCTAGAGCCTGCAAATATAAGTCAGTCTCCACTAACGAGAAATTGCTCCATGGTCCTGCTGAGGGCACATGTGAGGGGATGTGTTTATATAACATATCCCCTCGCATGGATGCGAGGGGATTTCAGCGAGATGGGCTCTCTGGGATTCGATGAGCTGCAAAATTCGCACCTTACCGAGTAGACCAGAATCATGCCCACAATATAATCTCTGCAAATAGACCTACATTCTGTGTCGGTCTGTATATATTATATGTTATATTCATCAGTGCTTTGAAACGTAACAAGCTGTTTATACTTATTTAAAGTGATATGAGGATATATAATTTATGCACTTTATTTTTTATATAATACAGAATCCAATGAATCTATCTGCAGCTAGAATACAAACTCACACAGGCAGGGCCATCTCTTCTTTAATTGCATAACGTGCTGGTGTTAATTGTGCATGTATGTTCATCTGTAAATCACCCTGTACCTATGTACAGCACCTCAGAACCCTTGTGGCGGCTTATCACACCTTTGGAATTGTTTACAATTTAGGGCCAGACTCACAGTAATTAGCCTCAAAAGCTTATTGCAGTCTTTTATTCCAGAAGCTGCTGAATTGCAACCTCCTTTCCTCATGGCAGCTCTATATAATAGGTGAGTGAGTAATATCTTCAAGAAGGTAATAAGGTAGTGTTCACCTCTTTGGACAAGTGCTGCTGCCATCTATTGGTAGCAATCCTCCATTCACAGCTGACTGGATTGCCAAAAGGTGAATAGACACAGATGGTCACTGCTACAATGATTTCTCATACCAAGGGTGGAGAGTGGGATTGCATATGATACATCATATGCAAAATGTGTGCATATGATGTATTGCATGTGATCAAGCTGTCAGGTGAGTTGCCGGGATATCGCATGTGAGGCTAGCATGTGATACCTTGCAGTAGTGTATGGCCATCTTGACTGTGTGATACAGTGCAGCAAGGGGAGGGAGTAACCAAACCGGCCCTGATTATTACCTTGATTTCTATTGGAGGCTTTCCCAAGTTGATATCCTTTTCCGCTAAAATACGTTCTTCTGTCCCATGCACCTCACACAAAGCTGTTATACGAATGATATTATCTTCACTCACATAATTACCATACTGAGCATATGTCAGTGGGACGGATATGTGTATTTCTAGAAAGAATGAAGATAGAACATAGAAAATGGTAACAGATTCTTCAAAAATGATACCTGTCCTAAAACTCAGCATTTTGTCCTATACTACAGAAACAAAAAAAAAATGTCCATTTTAAAAGTAACTTATCCACAACCTTGTTCTTTGGCATATGTATCAATTATCTAGTTTCAAACTCAGTAATTGTAGTTTCTTATTTTATTTATTTATTTACAGTTTCTTATATAGCGCAGCAGATTCCGTTGCGCTTTACAATAGTAGACAGTGATAAAACAAGCTGGGTAACAACAGACAGACTCGGAGGTAGAAGAGCCCTGCTGCAAGCTTACAATTATGCCTACTATTCAGAGGAAAATGTAATTATACATTGCCTGAACGTATCAAGTACATGTTGAATCAATAATATCCATATTTGAAAAATATGGATTATTTTGTAATACAGATTTTATTCAGGAAGACTGAGATTGTTACAGCTTTATACAAACTTTAATTAAAGGACAATACTATTGAAAATATTGTATAAAATTATCTCAGGCTGTGTGTATAAGGGTCCTTATTCTGGTTGACTCGCTCTGCTGCAAATTCGCAAGGGAGGCCGCTGTTTTGCATATGCGAATGCCCACATTTATGTGCATGTGTATAATCTTAGTGCGTGTGAACTCAGCGAAATTTGCTTCGCTTAGTGTACACTCCTTGCCTTTTCGAGCAGGGGGTGGAGAGGGGCGTGGGGTGCCGGGCAGGGCCATTAGCATATGTGAACGACCAGCGTTTCTTGGGCGTTTCCGTGAAAACGCTGGGTGTACAAATGCATTTGTGACCCACGTGTGTGTGTGGGTGTGTGTGTGTGGGGGGGGATAGCTGACATAACCGAGTTACTGTGATAATTGACTGCAGATATTTGCTTAGACCAATTGCCACCTCTTTAGGGCGACAATAATGAGGTCGACAGTCAATAGGTACGACCACTATTGGTTGATATGCAAAAGGTCTTCATGGTCAAAAAGCCGACATGCACTAGGTCAATATTGACAAGTTACATCTGCCCCACCTGCAGTGCACATGGGGCCTTATTCTGGTTGGTGTTCCGAATTCTTTCGGAGGGCGCTTTTTAGCTGTCTGCGCATGCGTAGGCAACGCAATGCGCATGTGCCATGCATGGTCTACGTACTCGTTCTCACTAATACCGTACAGAAATGTCCACCGAATTGACTCTGGAAATATGGGCGTAATATGGGCCTCATTCGGACCTACACAAGGGCGTGGTTTCAAAGTGGGCAAAACTGGGCGTAAATATGGGCGTACACGAGGGAGTGCACGAACTCTGGTAGGCGTGCATTCGGACAGCACACCGACTGCAAACGAACCAACACGCATGAAATATGCGGTCTTCATCAGCAAGTTTCACTTTGCAGAAAGCACTTGTTCATGCGATAGGCATTCGGTTCGCCCAATTAGTACGCCCGCACCTGAATTACTCTCAGCTGAACACAATACAATCCACTCCTCTACTCACTAGTGATTAATTACACTCTTTTCATAGCTTCAATTGGAAGCATAGCTGCCTAAATGGACTACTACTAAATACACAAATATATGCTGAAAGCACGACTGCATTCTTGCTATTTTACACACATTTACACTTCAAGCAATGGGCAGAAATGGGCATAAGTGTGTCATGTGGCAGATGTATGAGTTCAGATAACAGTCGTGAGTTTTGCGGAAATACACCGCATCGGTGCGTACGGGCAGCTTCCCGTCCGTTCTGACGCTGTTAGACCGTGCAGAATCTTTGTGTTGCCACCGCACACGCACGGTTTGGTTGTTGTCCGAAAACACACCCTCTTCTTAGAGAGTGAGTCCGTCCGAATGCGGAGGACCTGTGGGCGTTTGTTCTTACAATGTCCGCACAGCGTGGCGTTCGGTCAGCTCCGAAAGAATTTGTACATTTGAGAAGGAATGTGCCTTTGCGAGTGCACCAGAATAAAGGCCTTAATCATCATCTCAATGCTGTATTCACCCAATTAGAAAAATGCAGATACTCAGATGTGGATACAGTTAATGAAAACACATTGGGTCCAATTCAGTTAGCCACAAGGCAGCTCACCGTACATGTAAGTGCAGCTAAATGCCACACTTTTGATAGCTCTGAACATACAGCTCTGTAGAACTACCTGTAACAAAGGCATGAGTTCAGCTGCTGTTAATGGTGTTTCTACACCATTGCAATGGCAACTCACCAACCTTGTGGTTAATTGTATTGTCCGCATTGTCTCTGTGTGACCCATGTCAATAATAGGCAACCATTATAACAGTCAACTCCTGTATTATTATGAGAGATTCTATTTCCATACCTCGATTTGGTCCCAGGGAAAGAGCCTTTGCATCTGCCCAGATCTCATGTTTGTGTTTCCCGGTGTACAGAATGCTTGAGGAGGTCATATTCACAGTCAGCGTAATGTTGTCGGATGTCAGGTTTTTTAAGCTTAATATCACATTTAAGTCCTGTCCGAGAGTGGGGACCTGCATCACTGTGAACATTGCAGACAGAATAGTTCCCTTTTTTGTATTGTGTTCACCTTTTTTTCGGAAGTGGAGGACTTTCCTCTCAAGCTCCACAAAGGGGCTGTCTAGCAACTTATTAATGGCTTTCTCAAACAATTCCCTTTCTTTCGATGAACCTGGTAGATACAAATTGTATCAAGATATTGTTAATTTGTTACATCCAAGAGACATTGGTACTCTTTACTTAGAACGGCGCCCATCGGGGTGATCGCGGGATCGCGGGCAGTACATAAACGGCCGCGACGCGATGCCCGCGATCACCGCGATTTTCCCATAGGGAACAATGTTAAAAAGCCAGATTGACCGCGATTTTGCATTCAATGCCTCAATGCCCGCGATTTTACCATAGGAATCAATGTTAAATGGGCTACAGAGCCCAAATAGGCTCAATTAACCCTTAAATGTCACCCCAATTTTTTGACGCCACCCCACGATCCACGCCAACCCGAAGCGTGGCGAGCGCAGCGAGCCCGCGAGGGGCGGCGGTACGCGTCCTCCGACCTTTTCATGCCCTACTATCCACGTCGGCGTGGAGTTGAGAATAGAATAGTGTGGCGAGCGCAGCGAGCCACCGAGCCCGAAGCGTGGCGAGCGCAGCGCGCCCCGCGAGGGGACGCGGATACCTTCAGAGTTATACGCGTCCCCTCGCGGACTTCACAGGTGTCCGTGGCGACGCGGACACCTGTGAAGCCCGCGAAGGGACGCGTTTACCTGTGAAGGTATCCGCGTCCCCTCGCGGGGCTCGCTGCGCTCGCCACGCTTCGGGCTCGGTGGCTCGCTGCGCTCGCCACACTATTCTATTCTCAACTCCACGCCGACGTGGATAGTAGGGCATGAAAAGGTCGGAGGACGCGTACCGCCGCCCCTCGCGGGCTCGCTGCGCTCGCCACGCTTCGGGTTGGCGTGGATCGTGGGGTGGCGTCAAAAAATTGGGGTGACATTTAAGGGTTAATTGGGTCTATTTGGGCTCTGTAGCCCATTTAACATTGATTCCTATGAGAAAATCGCGGGCATTGAGGCATTTTACATGAAAATCGCGCTCAATTAGGCTTTTTAACATTGTTCCCTATGGGAAAATCGCGGTGATCGCGGGTACACGATTTTGATGTACCCGCGATTTACCCGCGATGCCCGCGATGCCCGCGATTTTTTACCCCCGACGCCCGCGATTCTGATCGCGGGCGCCGTTCTAGGTAAAGAGTACCGAGACATTAAATAACAAAATACATTAATAAAAAATATCGCCTACAACTATGCTTTAGCTTTTCTATGGGAATCTGAAAAAAAGAATATTCCTACACATGATTTATGCATTTATATAGTTAACCATACTGTTTCCTTTTGAAAGAAACGCCCCCACATGGACTCGAAGATGTTGTGATTAAGGGCCAGATGTATGAAGCTTCAAAAAGTGATAAAATGGAGAGTTATAAACAACCAGCCAATCAGCTCTTAACTATCATGTAATAAGCTGTGTGTAAAAAAAGACAGGTAGGAGCTGATTGGCTGGCTGTTTATCACTCTCCACTTTATCACTGTTTGAATTTTGATACATCTGGCTCTAAACTTAAGCAGGTCTGAGAACTTGATGGATCAGGTGCACAATAAATCAGCCGCTTTACAAGGCATCTTTATCACCATCCGCATCTCAGATGCAGATGTGACGTGATAAAATCGCCCAAATCCGCAATAAGATAATTTGCAGGGCTGTGTCCTGAGTCCCAGTTGGGCCCACACTGCACCCATTTATTTCTACTCACCCATCCAGAGTCTAGGGATAAAGGCAGCAGCGCTTCTGAAATAGTCAGAAAAATGGGTGCCACACCATTTTCCTGAATTTGGCACAAGTACATCAGAGTCTTAGCCCTCTTGTGCTCAGTCTCTGCAGGAATCCATGAAGGATTCCTCATACATCGATGCGGAGAGAAGCCCATAGGCTTCTTTAGGGTATCGACAACTTTTGCTGGCGATACTCCCCACAGCGCTACCCCGGGTTTTAGTGCATTTGAAAATGCGATAAAAACCCAGAAAACAGGGTTTTTATCAGATTTTCACTTTAGTGCATCATGCCCATTAAATTCTGACCTCAAAACAGAATTAAGTTTCACACATATGTTTTGAAGCTGCAAAGCAGGAGATATTTGAGATGTCTGCCATGTGCACAACAGCATTGGCAGCAGTTCCCTATGGGGACAGTTATATACAGTAGCATAGCTTTTCAGACCTTGCCTGCAGTGGCTAATGTCACGGTGTTACTGTAATGTCCTATGTGGGTAATCTTAGTTTGCAATGTATTCAGCAACATCCCTAATACAGTATATCTATGCTTACCTTCTGGATATTTATATGTGTCTGTGACATCCACTCTGTCATCGGTCCCTATGGCTTTTGTGCTAATATATTTCCCAATGTACTTGGTATCATTCTGAATGACCTTCTTTGTTCCATCACTGTAGTAGATCCAGTGCGACAGGTCAGCATTCACAGATGCAAACATGAAGCCTACATCATGCTTAAGGTCAACATCGCCTTCTTTTATAGCCACAATTGGTGCAGGGCCACAGCGGTATATGTCTGAGGTAAGATGAAACAATCAGGGGATGAGTTCCAGAAGAGGAAGTTACCTCTGTGACCAAATAGAAACAAACTGGCGGCCATACATATCAGGAATATACATATACAGAGACAGGCAAAGAAGAATTCACTTGCTTTCTCCAAGGCATGGCGGTGACATAACATGACCAGTAAGGAAGGAGTAAGGCAAGACTAAGGTTCTGTTATGAAGAAATAAGGGATCTCATTTAAAGAATGTCTTCAATACACTAATCCCCCAACATGACCTTTGCTACCCGAATATTTCATACGCAAGATTCTTCCTTAACCCTTTGGGCAGTATTCAATGAGAAAGTTCTCCGTGCATGGAGAGCGTTTTATTTCGCTCTCCATGCACTCTCCGTGTTTTAGCGGAGATTCTCCATGTTTGGAGATTCTCCGTCACGGCACTTTACCCACTATTCAATGTGGCTGATGCTCGCCGCCACTCGCGGCGAGTCTTAACCCCTGCAGCGGACGAGCGTCCCCGGCAGGGAGCTTTCAGGGAGCCGGGGGACGGAAGCAGCCAGAGAGATTAAAGTCTCCCTGGCTGCTCCAGAGGAATGTGGTGGGGAGGGGGGCTCCCCAGGACCCAGGCAGCACAGGCTGCCCCCCCCTATAGCCAGCGGGGGACCCAGTATTCACTGCACCCGATCGTGCATATTAACGATCGGGTGCAGTGAATATATGAATATCTAATGAGCGGCTCGAGCGCTCCGGCCCCCTGCTGGCTGCACTGTGTAAAAAAAAATTAAAAAAAAAATTGAAAAAAAATATATTTTTTTAAATTAAATATATATTCATGTGCTATAAGCACATGAATAAAAATAACATGCCTCTTCACAGAAAAAAAAACTGATTTTTTGACACCAAAATTAAAAAAAAACCTTTTAGTTTAAAAGTTCAAATTCCAGCTCCCCATCAAAAGATGGAGAATTGCTACACGGAGAGACACAGAGAAAATCACTTAGAAAGACGGAGAATATTTCACATTGAATAGGGTTGCTCGCTTTTGGAGAGCAAAATGCTCCGTCCAAGGCGAAAAAAGCAAAAATTCTCCATAAAACACGGAGAACTTTCTCATTGAATACTGCCCTTTGAGTGCCAAGTGAACTTGTCAAAATAGGTGTGATAATTGCCAAGCACACATTTTTAATCATCACAATGGCCCTTATTCTGGTTGGTGCGGTCAGAGCCGCACACGGGGCTCCGACCGCACAAACCAAGGGCCGCCCACCAGACGGATCGCCACGGCCGTCCATACACGGACGGCTGGCGATCCGCTCAAAAATGGTGGAGGCTACGCCTCCACCATGGTGGGAGCTGCCCCCTGCCTTCGATGGTCGACGACCATCGAAGGCAGGCCCGCACGCCGCGGCAGCTCCCGCAAGCTAAGACCACACGGACAATCGTCCGTGTGGTAGCTTGTATGGGGGCTGAAAGCTGACATCCGGCGACGTCAGCTTTCCGCCCCCATGTCATGGTAATGAGGGCGTCATGCCCTCATTACCATGCATACGCCCCGCGTTTGCATGGGAACGCCCATGAAACGCGGGGCGTACACATAGGGAAATGAGGGCATGATGCCTCTCACGCCCCTATCCGCCCCCTTTGCGGCGGACGAAATCCGTCTGCGGCGAAGGGGGCTGCACATGCGCAGAATGACCTCTGCGCATGTGCAGACCACAAACATCGGCGGTACGGCCGCACGCGGGCCGTACCGTGCCGATAAGAATAAGGGCCAATGACCTGTAATGTGTACCTTATATAGGAAATATAATCTTTTTTTACTCAGCATTATTAATTGGAATTTATAGAACAAATGTGAGCGATGCTGGCATTTTTAGCGGCTATTTTGTGCATCTCTCACAGAGATGTTGGCACTCAAAGGGTTAATTTATTATTTGCAATACTTTATTTGTTTAATTAATGAGAATGATGTTTTATTAACAATTCAATTCCTAATAATCATTGGGATTTGTCGGGTTGTCAGTATCCATACCACTGGTAGCAAAACTGTTAAATAGAAATAAAAATTGTAATGCTTAATTCTGCTGTGTACACACGGTACAATTTGCCATTCGATATACAGTCAGAATCGATTCTGTATCGCATAGACTTTGAATCGAGATCAAACACGTTTTTAACCTTTTGATCCCGATTCCATGCCGATGCGTGCTCCCGTTCAGTTAAAATCGAATAGCCAAATAGACAGTGCAGCAATGACTGTATAGTACAGATCTGTACTATATAGTCAAAATTGAATGCATGCGTTTTTTGATCCCGAGCAAGGCTATGTACACCATTACACAGCAACCATTGTTATGTGTAAGAAATTACAGAGGCTATTTATAAAACATAAACATACTTTGGAAAGTTTGGCATGTACCGACATAACTTTAAATATGGTTGAAGAAAAAATGTCAAATTAAGCTTAGCTGAAATGGGCTTTTTGTCACAGTAAAGTAAAATCTAAAATCCATTGGGAATAATTGGATATATTGAATTAATGAAATCTCCATTAATTGTAACAGATTATATATTGGGGGTTGTTCGAAATCAATTGGTCCCCTGCGTGTATGCACATAGGGTTTTAAAATGATGTTAATAAAAAATGTAAATTGTTTAGGGCAGCTTTGTGAAAAATAATTTAAAGATGCATAAATCTGTAAACATTAGAGAAATGTAAGGTGATTTATGCACTTATTTAATGCATAGATTCACCCTAATAAAAGCAAAAGAATAAACATCAAAACCTTTACACAAATAAAGAGATTATAGGGTATCTTATACCATCACTTGTCTCCAGTGGTGTTGAATCCATCGCTTGCCAGCCATTATAAGAAGGACCTAGGTCCTTACGGGTGAACCAGGCCTCATTCCAAACATGGAAATTCCTGCAAAATGACATATCCAAATTACATTACAAGCTGGTTTTCGCCCACTCTCCCCTTGCCACTTCACAATTGTCTCCACACATTTTTGTCTCATATTGTAATCTTTCAGGCCAGGTTCACCATAAGCATAGAGATTAGTGTCAAAATAAAAAGGCTGCAATACAGTATCTTGGGATCTTCTGACTGTGTGCTCAGTGAGGGCCAGATGTATCAAGCTTCAAAAAGTGATAAAATGGAGAGTGATAAAAAGCTAGCCAATCAGCTCCTAACTGCCATGTTACAGACTGGGTTTAAAAAATTACAATATTTTTACAAAAGATTTTAATGTCATCAGCACTTAAGCTCTTGAGCTGGCCCTGGTTACCAAAATACAGGGGACAAAATGAGTAGGGGTCCCCCATATTTTAGGGACCAGCATCGAGCTTTTGAGCCGACCCTGGTTCCCAAAATACGTATTTTAAATAGTCAGCCCAGGCCAGGAGTTCTTGAGGAGGTGGGAACCCCCACAAATAAAGCCTTCCTCCCCTCTCCAGGGCACCCCAGGCCTGGACTGAAGCCCAGGCTATCTGCCGCACCCCTGGGTGGTGGGTGCCGGGTTGATAGCTGGTTTAAAAAGTAAGATTGTCCTTTACAGTGGGACTACAGGTCCCAGCAAGCCTTCCCCACATGCTGGTACATAAGAAAATCACAGGTACCAGCATATGGGGCATTAAAGGCCTGCCGATACTTATAGCCCTCCTGTAAAGGAAATATTAACATAATTATACAAACACAGATTTTTTAAATATTTGATTAAACTGCTTCATCTTCTTCACACAGGGGCTCTGCCAGGCCCCTGCCACTGCTGGAAGATGACTCGGGCCCCCATTGCTGGCGCTGACGGAGGACCGGACCACGCTGCAAGTTCCACCCCCACTGCCCAGGTTCCCACAGGAGTGGAGAGGAAGAGGTCAGTAAGGGAGGAGAGGAGGAGAGAGTAAAGTGGCATCGTCAGATTTCAAAGGAAAAACTATGCGGTATAGCGGCAGCCGCATTGTGTGAACACATACATTGAAATGTATGTGTTCACCTTGAAATGTGGTCGTCCCGCCGTCCAGTCCAAGGGAGTTTTTTAATGTTAGTAGAATAAAAAAACTCCCCAATTCTGTTCCATACGCTTCTGATGTAAATAAGTGTCAAGATAAGGTTTGTTACCTCCTATAGTTGCAATTTATGTTAAAGAAGTTTCTATGCGTATGACGCAAGCAGATATATTAATCTAGCCTATAGAAATTCAGCTTGCTTAGGAAATGTATGATATGCTAATTACTGTGCTACCATTACTATTGTGAACTAATAAAATGCTCTGCTCTTCCAGTATGAGGATCAGAGTGACTTAGCTACATTCGTGTGACTCATTTCTTATCAAATCTGTGCCCGAATCTAAAGCTGGCCATACATCAGAAAGATCGATCTTAAGATCGATTGCGCTCATGATTGTGTACAATTTCCCTTGAAATCCCCGGCAGTCCTTGGTAGTTTTTGGACACACAATCTACTCACAATCCATCATACAATCAGTCATACAATCCATCTGCTGCATGATTGTGTACACAAGATGTGCACACAATCTGCATACAAGCCATCATACAATCAGTCATACAATCCATCTGCTGATGGATTGTATGATTGTGTACACAAGATGTGCACACAATCTGCATACAATCCATCTTACAATCAATTGAGATTGTATGATTGGGAACAATATCTTTCTGATGTATGGCCACCTTTAAGTTGGCCATACACAACTTTCACAGTAGTGAGCCACAGCAGTGAGCTGATACGCCGTGAGCCGCTCTGGACCTTCCTGGGCAGCATGGTCGCATGCGATCCATCACATGGGGTCCTTTCACATGTGATGGATCGCATGCGACCCCTGTTCCCCGCCTGGCCTGCTCCGGGAGGAGGGTCCGAGGTCGGACCAGCATGCTGTCGGACCTCCAACTGAGGTCCGATGCTCATGGGACTGCACATCGGACATGAGGGGACATCACAGGCCCCCGAATTGGGCGAATTTCTTGACCTGTTCTGCCGGGAATGGATGAATTTTCCCCAAATCGCGGTAATGTATCCTTTATGCTGATTGACTGACCGTGTGCTATGAACTCTGACTCCTGATACCCCGGGGAGAGGATATCTTTATCAGTTTAAAAAAAAAAAAAAACTGGTATTTACCACACCATGTCCTGCTGGGATGCACTGCTGGCTCCTTGGCTGTCATGTAACATATCAATAAACAGATTTGCATTCTTGTCATGGGCTGAGTTGAAGTTGGTGACTACTCGAGCTGGAATTCCCAAACACCTAAGCACTGGGATAGTACAAGCAGATATTATTTGGCTGCATTCTCTGAAAAGTCACACACACACACACACACACACACACACACACACGTATAGCAACACTGTTATTTTAGGTATGCACATTTTGGTACAGTATGCACATTATGCCTGTGTTCTTCCCTAGTCAGTGCTATTCCTGAAATAATATACTTTGAATACGAAATGGTTCATTAACCTTACTAAATACAAGTTTATTAGCAAGCATAATAATAATTTGGCAATGGGTACCATTATTTTAATATATCAGCATTGTAATTCACTCTATAAGAATAGGAGTGAAACAAACGGTACACAATGGGCCTGACTCAGACCCACTCGCTGGCGATTATCGAACGACATGGGCATGGTTCACACTCAGTGAGCATGCTCGGGGTCCCCCTATAACATGTTCATTTACATGGCCTTTGGGGAAGAATGCCGTCGTTTTTTGGGTGTGCCCCGGAAAACACAGACTTTGTCTGGCTGCTGGAGGGAGGGCCACTGATGTCAGTTGCCTCATTCTCCTCATGGCCAATGCAGCTCCGAGTAGGTCTGGACTTACTTGGCAGCTGCGAACAGGGCCCAGGGGAAATCAATTGGATGGTGAGTAATTATGAATGGATTTCCCCCTTTGTGCACAGCTACAAACGCATTCACAGCCTTCCACATGGGCGGGATTTCGTGTGTGCGGGGTGGTGTGGGGCGTCTTTTACCTGATCGCTGGGCTCCGAACACTCCCAGCCCAGTGATCAGGTCTAAATTGGGCCCATTGCTTTAATTACTTTCTTTCTTTTTACCTTTATCATTTTTTTTATACAGTATGCTGTATTTAATAATTATTCTGTAAGGGGACCCATTTTGCATTTCTACAGTATGTGGTCACAAGAGCTGCGGCCTCTGAATATATGGCACTAAAGTTTATTATGTGCAATGTGCTACAGAGTATTTGTCCAAGATAAATGGTCCTTACCTGTGCAGAGCACACCACCATACACCCAGCATTGTCCATATTTCACAGGTTTGTACTCCTTGAAGTACCAGTCTTTTAGAATAATGGGACTCCCATTCCAGCTGGTGGGGGCTGTACCATCGTCATAGAAACCGCTCCAGTTTTCCACAATTACACCATTTTCATCTTTACTATTTAACTTACAAATACAGTATGTAAGAAGCACAGCAAATTAGCTTTAAATACAATTTCTAGCAAGTTAATATAGGAATCTTGGCTCTAAAGGTCCATACACACTGGGCGACTAAGCCCAGCGTGTATGGACAGCGATGATGTGCGGGGAAAGCCGCTCAGTGCATACACAATGAGCGGCTTTCCCCCTACCTGGCACCGACGGAGGGGGGGAGGATGGCGTTACATAGCGGAGCACTATGCAAAGCCACCCTGAAAGCCGCTCATCTGCTGGTATAACCAGCAGATAAACAGCTTTCCCGGCGATGTTGCGGGAGCACGCAGCAGCGCTCACCGCTCATCGCTGGGGCATACACACTGGACGGCTTTGAGATGAAAGATGCTAAAACCTGCTGTTTTGAGCGACTTTCAACTCAAAGTCGCCCAGTGTGTATGGGCCTTTAATAAGAGTATGTACAGTAGAGCAGAGGTATTCAACAAGAGGCCCACCAGCTACTGTGGAACTGCTCATCCCAGCATACCCTGCCATTAGGGCATGCTGTATATTAATAGCAGAAGGGTGATTTCTATAATGTCACTTTCTGAGTATATTAATAAAGTAGTATATTGGTTGTTAGTCTAGCATGATAATAAACATGTAGCAAATATTTATAGTTTTGAACAACAGCAACTTTAGAGAGTATAGTGTTAAAGCACATTTCAGCCTACATGCTTAATGCAGAGATGATCGCTAATTGACAGGTGGGCTGCCAATTGTGGCTACAAGCCTGGGTACTGAGGGGTAAGAGGCCAAATCAGGAAAATGTGGTCACTGCCCCCCCCCCCCAAAAAAAAGTAAAGTAAACATATTTTGTCATCTGCACAGGTGGATATTTATTCCTTCTCAGCACCCCTGATTGTCTAATTGTCAGCAATTGATCCCACACTGTGTGCATGGAATTAAATAGGTGCTGAATACTCATCCGTATGCAGAGTTTAAGTATCTGGGAGAACAGGCACATTCCCCCAAGTATATTATCTGCAGCTGTCTGTAGGTTAGGATTGAATGTTTCTGTTTATGAGGGAGGCTGGATATGTTTTATGTTATGCTGCACTGAATTATTTGATTTGACACATAAATTTGGGATGTTTCTCTCATGGCTAATTTGGTGGTGCTATCAAAGGTCAAGAGTAACCCCCCGTGGGCCACACATCAGACCAACTTTCCTCCAACCATCCAACCAGTTGCTTAGATGGAATAAAAATATGGTACTGGATGGGAGCAAATGTAATATTTACTTCAGAAATTTGCTCCCAAAATCTGGAAAAGGACAAAAACTGTCGCTCAGACACAGTACTGTAGTTGAACCTGTTTGATTTAAACAATTTGACTGAATGTTTTTGTCCATTTTCCTGGGTTTGTGTCTTGTGAGCACATTTCTGATTGTCCTTTGCTCCCATCCAGTACCATATTTTTATTCCATCCAAGGAACTAGTTGCATGGTTGGAGGAAAGTTGGTCTGATGTGTGGCCAGCATAAACATAAGTAGTAGAGGGACAGGATTAAGCCAGTTTTCTCAAGGCATAGAATCGCTATTAGAGATAGTGAATATACTGTAATCAAATAAACTCAATATTTAGAGCTCACCGTGGCAATAAGAATCCTGCATACATAGAGTGGGTCATTCCTCTGGGCAACATCTGCACTTGGGTCTTTATGGTAATTAATGCTGTGATCCAAAATAGCAAAGCAGATTTCAAGTATACTTCTTTCAAACTATAGAGATAAAAATACAATACAGAAAACAGTAATAGAAAATTTCACTTTGACCTCTTTAATATCTGGGCCCTTATTCTGATCGGTGCGGCCGGAGCCGCATATGCGGCTCCGACCGCACAGACGAATCCCCGCCTTGCGTACGGATCGCCACCTCCGTCCGTACGCGGATATGTGGCGATCCGTATGAAAGTGGACGGGGATACGCCTCCTCCACCTTGGGAGCTGCCCCTGCATTCGATGGTCGCTGAACATCGAATGCAGGGCCGCACGCTCCACCAGGTCCCGCAACACAAGACCACACGGACACTTGTCCGTGTGAAATCTTGTATTGGGGCGGGCAGCTGACATCCGGCGATGTCAGCTGCCCGCCCCCTACACGCGCGTCATGGCCTCATTACCATGCATACGCCCCGCGTTTGCATGGGAACGCCCATGAAACGCGGGGCGTATGCATAGGGAAATGAGGCTAAGTAGCCCCTCACGCCCCTATCCGCCCCCTTTGCGGCGGTCAAAAGAAGTGTGCGGCGATTTCGCCTGCACATGCGCAGAGTGCCCTCTGCACATGCGCAGAGCGAAAACATCGGCGGAACGGCCGCATGCGGCCGTTTCCGAACCGATCAGAATAAGGGCCCTGGTTTGGATGATTTATACCCCTTTCAGATAGCAAAGCCGAGTCCGGGTCCGTCCCGGCACTTTCACATCAAGCCCATATTGCTCATCATACAAAGGGCGACCTAGGTTTTACGGCAAACTGGGTTTCACCCTTCTTATAACCTGGGTCAAATTGCTGGGTTGGTCAATTTATTTTATAAGCTTTGGTGCTTTCACACCATTCATCGACCCAGGTCCACACTTTAGCAACTTGGCAATTACCCAGGGGGGCAGTTTGGATGGTGTAATGGTTAGCATTACTGCCTCACAGTGCTGAGGTCATGGGTTCAATTTCCACCATGGCCCTAACTGTGCAGAGTTTGTATATTCTCCCCACACTTGTGTGGGTTTCCTCCGGGTACTCCGGTTTCCTCCAGTGGCGTAACTATAGTCCCGCAGCCCCTACGGTGGCGGGGAGGCGCTGAGAGGGTGTTGGCGCCGGGGGGGCTGCGTGACTATTATTACTCACTGAAGTACTGATAATAACATCAACCACCTGGTACTGCTGGTTGCTTATTATTATACTGGGACTCTGTATATCCATGCTTTTCTAAATCTGAGCCTACTCATACGCAATCGGAAATTCCAATCCCCATATATGTGCATATTGATAGTATTGCAATTTATGGATGTAACTACTGTTGGAATTAATAATGTATGAATTTGCATAAGTGTCCCACAGATGTCATTGTGATCACCTTCTATTTCTATTCAGAAATGTATAGTTTTTTTATATTTTATTACTGTATTAATAAATTTTTTGATTTTTATGACAATTGCGCTCCTTTTCTTATCAAGAAATACCTGTGCTTTAAACTTGAGTGATACAGAATCACTCTTAGGAGCAGCAATATTGTTATAAATTTTATTTTAATTTAATTTATTCCCCTGTGGAATTTTGAGAGTGTCAGTAACCGCGGGTTATTGCGCGCCTGATTTTGTCCTATCTGTGATTTGCATTGTGTGTCTAAATATATCACAGATTGGCTATTGTATTGTATTATTACTCACTGGCTGCCTTCTGCCTTGTCTGCACCGGGTCCCAGCTCTCCCGGCTACTGCTGCAGCCGCAGCGCTGCTAATACAAAAAGTGACACTTGGAAAATGGCTGCACCCATACCGCAGACAGTTTTTCGTCTGCTGTATGGGGGCAGAAATTTTCCAAGTCTCACTTTTCAGTAGCAGCAGTAGCCGGGACCCGGCGCAGACGGATGCGGCCCGAGGTAACACACACACACACCCCTGCACTCCGGCTCCCCTCCGCTTGTGTTTGTTTACTCTAGGAGGGGGGCGCCCTCCTGCATTTTCTGCAGGGGGGGCGCAGAATTATTAGTTACGCCACTGGTTTCCTCCCACAATCCAAAAATATACTGGTAGGTTAATTGGCTCCCAACATTAACCCTAGAATGTCTGTGTGTGTGTGTGTGTGTGTGTGTACATGTGGTAGGGAATATAGATTGGAAGCTCCACTGGGGCAGGGACTGATGTGAATATTCAAATATTCTCTGTAAAGCGTTACGGAATATGTGCGCTATGTAAGAAACTGTTAATAAATAAGTTAATAAAGGGATATTAAACTATCTTGGTTTAAACCATGGTTTAACCACTTGTCTGGTGTTGTCACAGCAGATGCTGCAACACAAGGCTGAGCCTTCCTTGACATGGTTGCATCTGATACAACTAGTCAGAAAGTCCACTGAACGGCTGCAGGATTTTAATCTAAATGCAGATGCACTCTCAGAGGGACCACTCTACATCCTGGTTCCTTCCCCCCTGTGCCTGCAGTGCTATGGATCATGCATTTTCAGCTGCTGGGGAAATGTTAACAAGCAGCCACATACCTTTCCTCTGGAGTTCAGAAGGCTACAGAGAGGAGCAGGTGTTAAAGAACACGCAAAGTCGCAATGGTCACGTTGTTACACCCATCGATGGTCTGATGAATCAACCATCTATGTTTATACTGATTCAGGGGGTGGGTGTTGTCAATCGCACAAGACTACTGTAGTATGTCTAGGACCCCTTTAAATATCCTTTTTATTGTAAGGTGTTTATCACCAGGATAGGGGTGTACTACCTTTGGACACGAGAATTGACACTATTTACAAAGAACAAAGATATGTCCTTGTGTAGGTGCACCATAGAAATATAAAATGTAACTTTTATTAAGTCATCTCTAAAATGCTGCGAAAATTTTTAAAAAACAATAATCGACATACAAGGGTGGGGTTCACAGTTTTGTCAACAGAGTTGCTTTCAGCTCAAAAGCCGCCCAGGGTGTAAAGGTGCGTACCCACGGTACGATTTATGTTCCGTATGATATTGTATACGATTTCCCAGGAAAGTCCCGGTGGTCAAAAGCATAAGATTTGTGCTTAAAATAGCGTAAAATGTGGATAAGATATCATATACGATATGACATCACAGCTGTACTACACTATACTATCTTATGCTTTCTAGCCAGATTGAGTTGCATGCTCACCCGAGCAGCTCCCTCCCAGACGACCGGTGGGAGCGCGCATTGTACGTCGGATAGTGCGTACACACGGTAAGATATAGTGCACTATCTAGCATGCTATTTGAAACTAGCTAGATAGTGTGCTAGATTTTGCACTATATCTTACCGTGGGTACGCACCTTTAGGGGCAACTATGAGTAGTGAGCGCTGATGTACGCTCCCGCAACATCGCCGGTGGCCACCGCTCATCTGCTGGTATTACCAACAGAAGAGTGATGGAGTGGATGGCTTTTCCTGGGTAAATTGCTCAGATGGGTGAAAATCGGGCTAGGTACTTATGTATTATCTGGGCGCCCGATTTTTTGATCGGGTCAGAAAAATCGGGTCGATCGCATCGCATGCCTAATTCTTATGTTAAATGCCCCCCAGACCCGATTTTTGATTGTACACCCACCCTGATGGGTGATTAATATGTTAAATGGCCCCCCATTGTTAACGCCACCCCATTATCAACGGGAAACCGAAGCGTGGCGAACGCAGCAAGCCCGCGAGGGGCAGTGGTACGCGTCCTCTGACCTTTTCATACCCCCACTATCCATGTCGGCATGGAGTTGATTTTATATAGTGCGGCAAGCGCAGCGAGCCTCCGAGCCCGAATCGTGGCGAGCGCAGCAAGGGGACACGGAATACATGTGACCTACATGTGATCCCCACCGACCTTTTCATACCCCCATTATCCACTTCGGCATGGAGTTGATTTTATATTGTGTGGCGAGCTCAGCGAGCCACCGGGCCCGAAGCGTGGCGAGCGCAACGGGTCCCGAAGCGTGGCGAGCGCAGCGAGCCCCGCGCTGGGATGCGTATTACTTCACATGTATTCCGCGTCCCCCCGCGGGGCTCGCTGCGCTCGCCACGATTCGGGCTTGGTGGCTCGCTGCGCTCGCCACACTATATAAAATCAACTCCATGCCCACTTGGATATTGGGGGTATGAGAGCATAAGAGAGGAAAGAAGAAAGAGTGTCCTGTTTTGGGTGCACCAATTTGAAAGATAAAATATAACCTTTATTAATTTTCTCTAAAAGGCTGCGAAAATGTTAAAAAACATGAAACATACAAAGGTGGGGTAACACACTCTAAAACAAAGGTGGCAGGCAGGTACTGCTGAAACTTTATTGGTTATATCATGTGGTGATTGTACAGTGTGTGGCTGCCCAATTCCGTGCGATTAGATCTACAATCCGTAGA
This sequence comes from Crinia signifera, assembly GCF_055691185.1. Lineage (NCBI taxonomy): Eukaryota > Metazoa > Chordata > Amphibia > Anura > Myobatrachidae > Crinia > Crinia signifera. The sequence goes on from NC_139222.1 coordinate 165,729,806, forward strand.
TTCTCCACCTGCTACCAGAACTCTGTGCTGGGTGCCAAGAGTAACTGGGTCAGCTGACCTCTAATTGCTCACATATGTTCAAACCTCACAAACTTACTGCTGTCACTGACATGCAATATAGGGTGCTGTATATATTTGCAATCACCTATAAGCTGTGTTAAGGGGTGTCTATTCTGTAAATTCCATAGAGACCTCAACCCCGGGAGGCCAAACAGGTAGTGGTCAAATATAAACAGCTATTAAAAAGTCACTGGGGTACAGTATATCCCTGTCAGAAGATCAGGGGGACTGTATCCACCAGTGACTCGCCCAGATGTGGGGTGTCAGTGAATGAGAAAGCCCCAAACGTGGGGTGATCTCGCTGCAGCACACGTGTGAGTGCGAGCCCTTATAAGGGCTTCCAAGACTCCACACTTGGGTACAAATAATCAAAATGCAATGTAAAGAAAATAACAAATCAGCAGCACTACTGCCTGCGCACCGCTAGCAGGCACGCGCTTCGCAGTAAAGCGTCTTCAGGGCGGGTGGGTATACAATAACAAAATGGGGTCTGGGGGGCATTTAACATTGGACCCAATGTAAAATCGGGTCTCAGGGACCATTAAACATTGAATCCAATGTAAAAATTGCATCGATCGCATCGCATCGCATGCGATTTGGTTGCATGCGATGGGATCGACCCGATTTTTTTTTAAAAATCAGGTCCATCGCATATGATTGTATGCCTTAAGTTAAGGCATACAATCAAAAAATCAGGTGCCCAGATACTACATAGTACCATCGGGCTATTTTACTAGCTGATTGTACCACTTCCCGCAGTCTCCTACTGTGGAAAGTGGTTCACCCCAAGTGAAAATCTCTTTGCCGAGTGAAAATTGCTCATTCTGTATACATTAAGCGATTTTCTGGCCAGTGATTTGCACATGATTGCTCTGCATACACAGTGTATGCCCCATTAATAGTAAAATATGTATATTGTCCTATACATATAAAGGGTCTTGAGGGGGCTCTTTATTAAAGTGAAAGAACATGGCTTTAAACTTAAAAGATACAACAAATCCACAACACTGGAATATTAGATAAAATATAGTAAGTCAAGTACCTGATTATAGCACCAGGTAAGTGGCACAATCTCATGTTCAGACCCCATAAATATGACTCCTTTTTCATTTAGAACATATTCCTGTCTCTCACTCTCGTCAGCTAGAAAAACATCGTCACCTATAATGCACATGTCAAAAAAAGGGTAAATAGACACTCCTAGTACCCATCATGGGGGATGCATCACAATTCTCAGTTTTATAGAATTTGTGGACTTGCACCTTCTGCCCAGGGGTTGAAGAGCAGATAGAATCTACCAATTGGCGTTGAAGACATTGTCTGTGTTCTGTTGTTGTTGCTAGAGACATACATATGATATAATCCAATGGGAGCATCTGAAGGGCTGTTTATATTCACAGTAACAACATTAGAATTGTTTGATGTCAAAACGGAGTTCCATGAAATCGGATCTTCCCTCCCATTTAGCGGAAAAACTGCTTTTGTTTTGGATGCCTCTGATGGTGATGGACCTTATACAGGGAGAACAAAGATAAGTTTGATGTGATACGTTCATCTATGATCAAATTGACTTATATTTATGTGCATTGAATTCTCTGTGAGAACTAAAGTGTTATTTTCATGCAGCTTTATATGAATGAAATGTTCTAATCCTTGAAAGATGATAAAATGGAGAATGATAAACTACCAGCCAATCTGCTCCTAACTGTCATTTTGCATACACAGTCTGTACCGTGACATTTAGGAGCTGATTGGCAGGTACTTTATCACATTTCGAGCTTAGTACATCTGGTCCATTATTAGAGTTCAGTATTCCAGTTACACACTTGCAAATATAGGGATTGAGTTCCTCAGGAACACGGCTTAAGAACACATTTGCTAAGGTAAAACTTTAGGTATTCACTCAGGTCCTTTTTATTTACTATAGGTTGGTTGGTCAGATAGACAAGTAACCAATAGCAGTGTTTCTACAATAGCGCTCATCAAGTTCTAACAATTTAATATTGTTGACATTAGTTTTTTGCTAAAAGTAATTATATTTCCCAGGCCACATATAAAGAGAGACCGGAGATGATGGCCTGTGGTTAAAGTCCTTCAATACAAAAGATTTCATGCTGAATTAATGCAGCTCTATCCACCCCATTGTTAAACTGGCCCTGGTCGCATGTATGAATTACATGCCGCATAATGCGTGCCTAGTCCTACTCCAAAGGAAAAGCTTTCTACACATATAAACATTTCCACAAGTCCAAATGCAGCAACACATCCCCTCTCATGTCCCGCAGCATGAGAAATCATTCAATGGTTGCGTTATAATTGCGTGTGCCAGGACAAAGAAAGGGTGGGCGGCCGATGACATGTGAGATCAGTCGCCTGCCCCGGCACACTACGCGTCATGTCACATTGAACATTGGGGATTATTCTGGTTTACTCGGAAAGGCACAATCACTCTCTAATGGACAAAACCATGTGCAGTGCAGGTGGAGCTGATGTAACATGTGCAGAGAGAGTTACATTTGGGTGTATTTATTGTTTCTGTGCAAGGTATCAGTTTGAATTACACCCCCACCCAAATCTAACTCTCTCTGCACATGTTACATCAGCCCCACCTGCAGTGCATATGGTTTTGTCCATTAGAGAGTGATTGTGCCTTTCTGAGTGAACCCCCATATTGCATCATTACCACATACAATTCACAGTAAGTAGTCAGAAATAAGTATACTGCTAATGTGAGTAACTCTACTCTCCACATTTAGGCTAACATATCCAACACTACAGGCACATACACACTGTAATACCAGCAGATGAGCAGAGATGGCACAGCAATGATGCTTGAGCATGCATTAGTGATCACAGCTCATTGCCGGGCCGTACACACTGGGCGGCTTTGGAGTTGAAAGCTGCTCAAATGGTAAAATTGAGCTGCTTTCAGCTGAAAATCACCCAGTGTGTATGGGCCTTTAGTGTTGGATATGTTTGCCTCAACATGGAGAGTTAACTCACGTTAAACAAGTGTAGTATACTTATTTCTGTGTTGTTATTGTGAATTGTATTAATGGGAGTATGTTCAATGTGACATCAAATTAACCTGTGAGATGAGCAGTGAGGGTGGAAGCTTTTCTGAATGATCCTTCATACCAGTTTCAGCAGTGAACTTGAGGTTGTCCCCAGGCTGCAGAGGTCGATTGAAGTAAAGACTGATAGTGAAGCGGTTCCTCCTTCTGAGGATTATGTCATCACTGTCATAGGCGTCAGTACGATGATTAGTCATATTAAAAGAGCGATACCACTCAGTGCTGGTGACCTGCAGATCTGAGGAACAGAGAGATACGTACAGGGATAGAAATATTAATTTGGAGCAGGTAAAAAAAACTTGCATTTTAAAATCATGAATGATGAATGATGACCAATGTGGTCATTTAGAATTGGCGGTATGGAAAATGTTAGTGAATGGTATTTTAAAATGTACAGTCACATAGCCTTGGGCATGTTTGGGGCCCTGTGCACGGGAATCAATATTTGAGAAATTATTTGGGTGATCATATTGCCCACACACAAGTGAAAGTAGCATGACTAGACATATAAGGTGGCACCATGAATGTTGGGCTTGCTCAAACACCCACAGCACATGAGATATGGCACTTAGGAAGCTGGGATGTACAGTATTACTTTTGTGCCCCTCCACCCACAACCAAACACACAAACTGGGCAGTTTTAACCTAGTAATTTCCCTGATCCTTGGATGGATCAGCGATCATTGATGGCCTCCGATCAGCGGGTCAGTGCTTCTCACTGTTCGGGGAGATGCAATGCCTGATGTATGGGCACCCTTACTCTCACATTAATAGCTATTTAGTTACACTTCTATAAATATTTGAATGTCTAAATATTCATATCAAAATGCCAAGACGAGTTGGATCCGGGTCCAACCCTTTCACTCTAAGGAGGTGATTTGGGTTGGCTCACTAAGCAACATAAATTTGATGCTTAGTGATCCATATAACGCTGCGCGCCGGGCGAGCGAATGCCACCCCCGCCACCGTGCGTACATTCCTGGCGCATTGCAAATGGATGTTTTGCAAAAACATAAATTCGCAAGGGAGCGCACAGGGGTGAAATCATTCGATGGTTGCCGACCATCAAATGATTGTACCACCCGTTTGCAATTATAAGTCAGCGCCTTAACAGACTTATCTCTGCAAGCATCCAAGGCATTCACACGGGGATATGGAGTTGGGCAGGTCGTATGGGGATGCCCAGCGTTTTCCTGGGCGAACCTACCATTTCTGTGTGTACACCCTGCCCACTTCCGTACCGCCCCCCCCCCCCCTGTGCATCCGCAAAGCAGCCCCGCACATGCGAATATGCCCATCGCAGATCTCAAACATTGGTCCCCAGTACGAATACACCAGGGACCGATCAGATCAGAATGACCCCCAAACCAGGGTCGCCCATTAAAACACAGGGCTACGCGGGTATAACCCTTCTTACAACCTAGGTTGAAATACTGGGTTGGCCATCCCAGTTATTAGTTTTGGTGCTTTCACACTGAACTTTGACCCGAGTTGACTCAGCAACAACCTAACAGTAGGGATGGCCATCGTTGCCATTGCCATCGATGGCAATTCTGCAACTGGCCATCGATAGTGCTAAACTATGCTATGGATGACCATCGATATTTTTACATATCGATGGTCATCCATTGTGTTTGTTTGATTGGCTTGTGGGCCAATCAAAACACGGGGGGCGGGGCTTCGCGGGTGTTGGAGGTGGAGCTATGCTCCGTGTCCCAAAACTTCAAAAAAAACAAAAAAAAAACATTGTTTTGCTGTTCCATCGATGGAGGGAAACCATCTGGTTCTCCCCCATCGATGGCTAAAGTATTCGACATCGGCCGTGAACCATCGAATCATCGATGGTCGATGGCCATCCCTACCTAACAGTAACCTGGATTACTGCTGCAATGTAAAACGGGTGTTGTAAAGTGAATATTTTTTAGTTAAGTTTTGAAAAGAGTAATGTATGCTGCCAATAGAAGAATGCGTGTAAAATAACAGGTACTGTAAGTAGTTTGTGTCATTAGCTTCCAAATTTTGCAACTACTGCATTGGCAGTGAAAGCCAAGTGTCATGGAATCCGACTTGTATAATAAGTAATACTCCAATAGCATAGCAAGGTGCTTGTACAGAGTTTTTACACATTATATATGATTTTACTGACTTGGTGCTAGGAAAACCTGATCTAGCAATTATAATTTGGAGGCTTATTCAGCAATAAAGGTGCCCATACACGGTCCGTTTAACGGATCCGTTCGGCACTTAATTAGCACGCATCGCATCGGACCGCATCCCTAGTGCATGCCTTGTGCATGCACTGTGATCCGATGCGATGTGTACCTAGTACAAAAAGTATGTGCAGCACATACTTTTTGTACCATACGATGAGATGCGTGGGAGCGCGCATCTCATAGTACAGAACGGACGGTCCGGGAACGGACCGTCTATGGGCACCATAATTATAATTTTCAAAACAATGCAAACTGCAATTATACAGTTCTAGTTAACAGCCTGTCAAAATTACGGAACAGCATAACAGTAATGTCAGTGCTGGCGGCTTTGTGTACGATGCTGGGCGCCATCCAGTGGTCACTGGCAAAAAAAACCTTGAAGTTTTCCCATAGAGGCACGGAGCAGTTTTAGCCTTTTATTATATAGGAATAGGATACATTAGCGGATTATCATGTTTCATGTAAATAAAATACAAGCTGACTGGTAACAATTATTATCGTAATAGCCTCAGTTTAGCATGACAAACCAAAGAGAAGTCACAGGTATTCAGTATGGCTAAATATTTCTAAGGAGGGGATAATATTTTTGTTTTAATAGATTTAATTTATAAATATTTTATTTTTATCTTGAATTGCATTTTTATTTATTGATGACAAGTTATTATACAGTAGCTGCGCACACATTAGACCAGCGGTGCTCAAACTGTGGATCCTGACCTTCGCTTGATGGGGTCCCGACTCCATTTTGCTGACCATCAGGCCAATGACTTTTCACATCTCAGTCAGTGGGCGGGATGTATTAAAATACATCGCCGCCCATCGCGCCCCCCCGCCGCGATGCCGCCGCATATGTACTAACATATGCGGCTGGCATCGCGATGCGGTGACGGAGGTCCCCCGCGATACCTGGAATGTGGTGTGCGGGGGGTCTCCGTCACCTCTCTGCCCCCTTCTGCATCCCTCACGCCGGGGACAGCTATGCAAGCTGTCCCCGGCGCCTCTTCCTCCCCCCTGTAGCTGGAAGGACGTCCGGCTGCGTCACTAGGGGGAGGAAGGTGTTACCTTCCGGGTCCAGGAGGACCTGGACCAGGTAAGAGAGGGAGGGGGAGAGGGGGGTTGGCGGGTTTTTCAGCGGAGGCGTCGGGCGGCGAAAAGAAGCCCATAGGCTTCTATAGGGTATCGCCACCCAAAGGTGGCGATACTCTACACTGCGGTGACGGTGCGGTCGGGTAATAGTACATAGGAAAATGCGGTAAAACGGGGGTTTTACCGCATTTTCCCTTTAGTACATCTCGCCCAGTGATTCAAAGAGTCTGAAAAATCTGTTGAATTGTCTGTTATTTTAGACTCCTACAATCATTTTGTGCCTCCACAATGCTGCCACATATGTGCTGTTTGCTGACTACATATGTGATGTGATGGCTTTCTACAGTAACTTGTTGGGGTCCTGTAATTATTGTTATTGTCTGATGGGGTCCCAGAGCAAAATAGTCTAAGGACCCTTGCATTAGATGATACTTTAAACATCATGCACATTAAATGACCAGTCATAACAAAATTTTCATGTATATCGTCTAGTGCAGGGCTGGGCAACACCGGCCCTCCAGATGTTGATGAACTACACATCCCAGCATGCCTTGCATCAGTTTCAGCATGGCCACATAACAAAACTAATGCAAAGCATCCTGGGATGTGTACTTCACTAACATCTGGAGGGCCGGTGTTGCCCAGCCCTAGTCTAGTGTGTGCGCACTAGATCGTTAACAATGCATGCTCTCGTGGGTCATTCGCAACATCTTCTGTCATCTAAAGCTGAATCTGAAGATATCATCCAAAACAGCTATACTCCTGGGTGTTGCCACTGGAGATAACTTTTTGTGAAATCATTCAGTGTGTTTGCGCTATATCATTTGTCCAGGAGTTCAAGGAAGTTCAAGGGAAATTATGAACGACATTGTATCATTTGCATGGTCATCTATTGTGTACCCAGTAATACCATTTAACGTTGCAGGTGGTTATTGGTAATTAAGCCTTCAGAGATAAACATTACATTATTCTTCTTAATGTTTAACCCCCCTTCCTTTTATTATGTTACTATGACAACCATACTTGACTCGTATTTATAAATAAACCCCCTGATAGGCTATGTGGCTCACGTATTTATCTCCAGTAAGAAGTCATGTGACCTCACTACACACTGAAACTCGAGTAGTTAGCCACATGACCCAAACAACTTAATATCATGAACGCAATTAGGGGACTATGTAAAAACCGGACCCGGACTACACTCCGGACCGCCGGACAGGACATCAAAATCTGCAGTCTGGAGCTTGTAGGGTCCGGTCTGGGGGGGGGGGGGTGTCCTGTCCGGGGGGTGTCTTATCCGTGGGGGTCCCTGTGATAGCTATCTCCAGGGACATGGGGGAGGGGATATTACAGCCTCCCTGTGTGGTCCGGACCGTCCAGTTTTTGCTACATGCCCGGATCATACAGGGAGCCTTTATTCTACCCCTCCTCCTCTACCTGGTGACAGGTGATACAGGCAGCCCCCCTGGACAGGACACCCCCGGACAGGACACCCCCCGGACCGGACGCTACAAGCTCCAAAATGCAGAGTTTGATGTCTGGTCCGGCGGTCCGGGGGTTTTGTCGTGGTCCGGTTTTCACCCATACCCCGCAAGTAGCAGTGACGCGGGTCACATGACTAAGCCCGTGTCACCTGACACCGTGACGCGTCTATGTCAGGTGACAACGCGACACGGCCAGTTATGATGCGAGTCACGTGATCGCGACCTCAGTGCGCACTTCAAGCAAGCGGGATCACGTAGACATATGTGCCCGCATCATCATATTCGCCCGAAGAGGCAAGTGGCGCATAGTATATGCGCAACACTTAACCAGGAAGGGGACACATCCATAAGGTACACACTGCTCCGTTTAGGGCTATGATTGGTTGCCTGTCCCGGTCATGTGGCCAAGCCGGGTCAGGTGACCAGAGCCTGTACAATAAGGTAAATCAACCTAATACACTCTATGTCTATCACGGTTAATAAAAACACCATGTTCTTTGTAAAGTTATGATTGTATATTTATTAATTTGCCTCCTCTTCAATTTTAACTTATTATTATTGGTTTTTAACTTGATTGGATGACCTAAGCACACAAGTGCCATGCATTGCTCTGATTGCTATAGGTATATAAGCCAGTTTGTCAGTCACTCTAGCATCCTTGATAAAGCTGCACACTGGGTAAGCAGCGAAACGCGTTGGGGACCCACCCACACCCCCACTGCTGCCCCTGTTGGACAAACACCTTGATTGCCTGTGGATACAGTACATCCTTTCCTTTTATTAGATACAATACCACTCCACCATCTCTTCAAACAGTGGGAAACGTAACTGGAAAACCTCCAGTGGCCGTGGAAAGTGACAACCAAATCCGAAGGTCATCCTACTAGAGAGGATCCAGTATACAGGAGTCCATACCCTCCAAGCCCATTGGGGCACTGTTTCATCTCCATAAACAACAAGGAGAAACTTCCCCACCCTACCTCCATCTCAATTCAGTGTGGAGATCATCCATCTCCATAACAACCAGGAGATCCAGCATTGGAAAATATTGGTCCATCCATACCCCAACCAGTCAACTGGCAGGAGGACGCCCGAATTTCAACTTCCCTACATCTGTTGCCATGGAGTGGTAAATATACCCACATAACATTAACTGCATTTCATCCATCCTACTACTCCCTATCCCAGGACTTTCCATACAGGTCCAACATGCAGAGTGCATTAATTGTTATTTGTACCCTTATGTTGTTTTTTTTTTACACATGCATTTTAATTATTGCTGACATTTTCAGTTTATTAAATATATTGTAATAGTTCATCCAATCTCTTAATTTTTAAATTTAACCACATTGCGGTTCAAAACATCCACACATCTTCAATAGCTAACAAAATGGAAAAAGTGTGTGGTGCGCAAATCAACAGCGGCTGGCACAGGGCGGTTAAGCCCTAAAAAATACAAAAATAGGAATAAAAGAATAGTGCCTGCGCTGGCTGTACCAAATAATTGTACCAGACATTTCTCAAAAAAAAAAATAAACAATTTATTAAAAACACTCAAATATGTAAAAATCACACTAGGCATACAAATGACTAGACTCATAGTCCATATTGTGGGGTATATTAATAACTGGAATAGCGATTATGCATTGGATAGCTGAGATAGATAGGGTGCTGATAAGGTTATATTACCATCCTGGTCGGTCTGGAAGATGTTTGCTTTTCCAGATATGGAATCACAGTCCTGGATGCGCCCTGTAATAGGCAAGGGCTTGATCTCTCCACTCAGTGGATTATGTCCTTTGGAAACTGGGATTTTAGGGATCATGCAGATATCCCAATTGCTGGAATTTCAGATCTGCATGATCCCTAAAATCCCAGTTTCCAAAGGACATAATCCCCTGAGGGGAGAGCTCAAGCCCTTGCCTATTACAGGGCGCATCCAGGACTGTGATTCCATATCTGGAAAAGCAAACATCTTCCAGACCGACCAGGATGGTAATATAACCTTATCAGCACCCTATCTATCTCAGCTATCCAATGCATAATCGCTATCCCAGTGATTAATATACCCCACAATATGGACTACGAGGCTAGTCATTTGTATGCCTAGTGTGATTTTTACATATATTTGAGTGTTTTTAATAAAAATTTTTTTTTTTTTTGAGAAACGTCTGGTACAATTATTTGGTACAGCCAGCGCAGGCACTATTCTTTTATTCCACATCTTCAATAGCGCTGCTATAGAACCTTGTGTTCAACCAACTTTTTCCCCCTGTTTCTCATCGGGTTTGACTAGCCCGTCAGTGCAGCTGCTGTGGTCCACCACACATATTGAGTGCCCCCAGATGAACACCTGCACAGTGTACACCTAACCAATTGTTATGATGAGCAAACTCTATTTTATTATTAAATAAACAACATTGATGATAGAAACAGATATAAATACATACTGCATATATGCAAGGATTTCACCTGTTATTTTTCAAAAATTGGTACACATGGTTGCATTATTCTATTCAGTTATAATATAATTACATCTCTGTTTATCTTTTCAGGAATTGTAAAAGAAGAAACATGGCTTTTACAGAATAGCACATTATATTAGGACTGTCATTTTTTAATTTCTGGTACCAAGGCAGAAAAGTCTAGGACATGTTAGGTGTCTGCTGCAGTAAGTCAGTGCCTCATGGGCGCGGCAAGTGCTGCATAGCACATTGGGCATAATTCAGATGCGGTCAGGAAGCGATTATTGCACGGAAATTGTTTAATATTTTCTTACTGTGCATGTGTCAAACCCGCAGTGTGAATGCACTCTCATTGCTCCCCTGTGAGTAAAATAAAGTATATACAGGAAAGAAGTATTTTGGAGCACACTTTTGGGGCCTACACACGTACATATTTAGGGTTAGTTTTCTTACTGTGCATGTGTCAAACCCACAGTGTGAATGCACAGGGAGTGAATTGTGATGGAGCTCCCATTGAAGGATTAGTCACAAAGTGAGTGACGGGTAGATAGTGTTTGGGGGGTGGTAATGGGGGGTGGTTTGGTAATTGCTGTTCAGCATGGCATTTTCTGGGCATGCATTAGTTACAATCTTATGTTGTTTTGGAAAGTCCCCTATCTACAGAGGCATAATCAGAGGGAAAAGGGGATGGGAAATTAACCTAAGCACAGGTTACATGTGGAGTATCAATGTTTATCAGTAGATGAGGTAACACCAAGGGGTTTATTCTAGTTCATTCTTTCTGACAAAATCCTTCTTAGATGGACAAAACCATGTGCACTGCAGATGTAACATGTGCAGAGAGAATTAGATTTGGGTGAGTTATTTTGTTTCTGTGCAGGGAAAATACTGACTGCATGATTTTACACTTCAATATAGATCTCACTTTGAAGAAAAACCCCACCCAAATCTAATTCTCTCTGCACATGTTACATCTGCCCCACCCGCAGTGCACATGGTTTTGTCCATCTAAGAAGGATTTTGTCAGAAAGAATGGACTAGAATAACCCCCCAAGATTGATGTAGTCATTCCACATGTTAATACAATTATTAGGGGGGGGGGGGGGGGTGGCCATTATTGTGCCTAGGGGCACCCTCACCCCTAAATCCGCCCCTGCTCACCAGAGGACACTGGCCCTGACAGATCGCTCAACACACATCGCTTACACATCGTTGTGTGCTGAGCAATCTTGCTGAGCATTCTGGGTGATCTAGCATCGCTCAGAATGCTTCAGCATCTCCCCGTGTGTAGGCCCCATTAGACTCTAAGGGTCAAATGTAATAGGGTGAGAGTTTCAGAAAGTGAGAGATTTTGGGAGAGTTTTCCCATTCTTTTTAAAGCTGCAATCAATTACACTGCAAAACCAGGTTGATTTTGCCATGTAGTTTATTGCTGCTTTAAAAAGAATGGGAAAACTCTCCCAAAATCTCTCACTTTCTGAAACTCTATTACATTTGGCCCTAAGCATCTACAGTGGCACTCAGGTTCTGCAACATAACCTGATTGGTGACAATGGTACTGATTTATCAGCAGTGGTACTCTGTCAGACAGAAATGATGCGACAGCAGTTGGCATCCCTATGTTAGTTCCTGCTAGGGATGTGCACCGGCCACTTTTCTTGTTTTGGGTTTTGGGTTCTGATTACCTTGAGGTTTTGGGTTCTAATGGGTTTTGCCAAAACACCCCCTAAACATTTTGTGTTAAGATTTTTTTGGTTTTGGGTTCTGATTTTTTTTTAAAAAGCATAAAAACTGCTAAAATCGCAGAATTTTTTTTTTTTTGCTCCTACACTATATTAACCTCAATAACATTAATTTCCACTCATTTCCAGTCTATTCTGAACCCCTCACACCTCACAATATTGTTTTAAGGGCAAAGGGTTGCACCGAGGTAGCTGGATAACTATGCTAAGCCACATAAGTGTGCGGCACAAACACATGGCTCATGTAAGAGTGGCACTGCAGCGGTAGATATGGCAGTACTAGGCACCAGACAGGTAGATATGGCAGTACTAGGCACCAGACAGGTAGATATGGCAGTACTAGGCACCAGACAGGTAGATATGGCAGTACTTGGCACCAGACAGGTAGATAAGGCAGTACTAGGCTCAAGAAAGGTAGATACGTCAGCAATACTAGTATACTGTATGTGCACCAGCAGAATTCATAATAATAAATTTTATTATAGGTACTGCTTGGCACTCAGTGGCACACGTCAGTGCACCAGCAGCATGGAATTATTTTTTACAGTCCCACGCAGCACAAGTATTATTTTTTAATTAAATTATATATAGCAGCCTAGTATGTAGTTGTACTACTAGGTAGGTACACTTAGGCAGTAGCACTGCCAGTAGCAACAGTGGACTAAGTAAATAATACTGGCAACCTCTATTCACAGTATTCAGTGCAGGCCGCACCAGTTGACTATATATAATTAACTTAATGAAGTATTAATAATATAGCAGTCTAGTAGGTAGAGAAACTAAACTCCTAAGTAGATAGGCAGTAGCACTGCCAGTGGTCACCACAAAATGTAGTTACACACCACCAGTAGCAGACTATTATGCACCAGCAGAATTTATAATAATTAATTGTATTATTAGGTACAGCTTGGCAGTGGCACTCAGTGGCACACGTCAGTGCACCAGCAGCATGGAATTATTTTTTACAGTCACACGCAGCACTGGTATTATTTTTTTATTAAATTATATATAGCAGCCTAGTATGTAATAGGTAGGTATACTTAGGCAGTAGCACTGCCAGTGGCAACAGTGGACTGAGTAACTAAATAATACTGGCAGATTCAGTGCAGGCAGCACCAGTGGACTATATATAATATAATTAATTATTAATATAATATATAATATTACAGAACAGCACCAGAGGTAGGCCCCAGCACAGAGGAGACAGCAGTACTACAAGTACACAGTTAGACTGTTCTCCTTGCTAGGGAGATCCCACCCTAAGCAGAGAGGAGAACAGAGTACACAGCAGCACTGAGGGAGACAGCCCCAGCGATTAAAAAAAATTACAGCACAGCACACCAGAGGTTGACCGCACAGAGGAGAAAGTAGTACTATAAGTAGAAAGTTAGACTGTCCTCCTTGCTAGGGTGATCTCACCCTAAGCATAGAGGAGAACAGAGTACACAGCAGCACTGAGAGACAGCCCCAGTGAATAAAAAATATTGCGTTCAAGGTCAAGCTCAAGTTTAAGCCCAGGAAGCAGCAGCACCACCAACACACCCTCTCCCAACCCACTACTAGACTGGAGTGAAGATGGCGGGCGCAGCAGCCGCTATTTAAAGCCTCACAAAATCTGGCGCCGGGAGATGACGTTCTGACCACACGGACGGACCCGAGTCCTGCAGGAATCTCTGAGCGCTGCTCGGAACCAGGCTCGAAATGATGACGTCCGTGGGGGCTCGGATCTCTGGAATCCGAGTCTGCACATCTCTAGTTTCTGCCCATATAAGCATATACTGTAGTAACATAGGGATTTATTCTGGTTCACTCTTTCTGACAAAATCCTTCTTAGATGGACAAAACCATGTGCACTGCAGGTGGGGCAGATGTTACTTGTGCAGAGAGAATTAGATTTGGGTGGGGTTTTACTTCAAAGTGAGATCTATATTGCAGTGTAAAAATACCGCAGTCTGTATTTTCCCTGCACAGAAACAAAATAACTCACCGAAATCTAATTCTCTCTGCACATTTTACATATGCCCCCCCCCCCCCCCCTGCAGTGCACATGGTTTTGTCCATCTAAGAAGGATTTTGTCAGAAAGAGTGAACCAAAATAAACCCCATAGTAACGTAGTAATTAAGGTTGAAAAAATATGTTAGTCCATCGAGTTCAACCTATTTGACTTGTAACTACTGACTTGAGTAAATCACATCTATAGGATTCACTTAGTGGCCAAGAATTTATCCAGTTTTGATTTGACAGTAGTCATTAACATTAGTTGCTGTAACTAACTATCCCCACCAGCAATGAGTTCCAGAATTTTACTGCTCTAATTGTAAAGAATCCTCTTCTTAATTCAGCAGGGAATTTCTTTTCCTTGAGCCTCAGTACATGCCCGCATGTCCTAATTATAGACCTGTTACTGAACAAATCATTTCCCAGTTCCTTATGATTCCCGGTTCTGTATTTGAACATACTAAGCATATCACCTCTCAACCTTGGTTTCTCCAGTGAAAACACAATCAGCCTGGTTAACCTATCTTTGTGTTCTAGTGATTTGAGACCTTTTACTAGCTTAGTTGCCCTTCTCTGTAACTGTTCCAATTCATTCATGTCCTTTTTAAAGTGAGGTGCCCAGAACTGAACACAGTGGCCCTTATTCTGATCGGTGCGGCCGGATCCGTTTATGCGGCCAGGACCGTGCGTGCGAAACCCCGCCTTCCATACGGATCGCCAACTCCGTCCGTACGTGGTAAGAAGCTGGCCAAACGGACCGCACGTGTATTTTTCATGGAATACGCCTCCTCCATCTAAGGGAACACCCCCCATCATTCGATGGTCGCAGACCATCGAATGCAGGACCAAGTGCTCCACCAGCTCCCGCAACCTCAGACCACACGGACATTTTTCCGTGCAAAAGCAGGGATCTTGGCGGGCAGCTGACATCCGGCGATGTCATATGTCCGCCCCCTACACGTGCGTCATTACCATACATACGCCCATGAAACGCGGGGCGTATGCATATGGTAATGAGCCCAAATAGCCCTTCACGCCCCTCTTTACCCCCTGTTCGGAGTGTTCACATTTCATGCGGGATTTGGCCGTACGCCCCGCTCGCACATGCGCAGAGACGCCTCTGCACATGCGCAGACACAAAACATCGGCGGCCCGAACGCACGCGGATATATCCGCACCGACCAGAATAAGGGTCAGTATTCCAAGTGTGGTCTCACCAATGCCTTGTAAAGAGGCACTAGCACATTGCCATCCCTTGCATCCTTTCCCCTTCTAATGCATGCCAGTGTCCGGTTTGCTTTTGCTACTGCACTTGAGCAGTGTGCACTATTACTATTAATGTATTATCTATGATGACTCCTAAGTCCCTCTCCATTGCATAATTCCCTATATTAACCCCAGTTAGCATATAAGTAACTTGTTCATTTTTGTTCCCATAATGAATAACTTAAAATTTTTCAACATTCAACCAGATTTTCCACCTTTCCAGTTCAAGTTACTTTGCAGTGTATCTATATCCTCTCCTGAGTCAAGTTCCTTACTCACTTTCGTGTCGTCCGCAAATATTGCAATCTTACTATGTCATTACCTATATCACTAATGAATATATTAAATTAGGTGAGTCCCAATATTGAACCTTGTGGGATTCCACTTTGGATCTTACCTCAGCTGGAATGTGTGCCATTTACCACCACTCTCTGTACCCATTTGTGCAACCAGTTTCTAATCTAATTACAAATATTATCTCCTACGCCTAACTTACCTAGATTTATTAATAACCTTTTATGAGGTTAAGGAAAAGCTTTAGCGAAATCAAGAAATATAACATCAATATATTTTCCTAAGTCCATCCCGTTACTGACTTCCTCATAGTAGCTAATTAAATTAGTCTGACATGATCTTTTTTTGACAAACCCATGCTGAGCCTTACTTATCTCCTTCTCCTGAAATTTTGGATACTATCTCTTATTATTCCTCATAATCTTTTCACCACAATGGATGTAAGGCTAACTGGTCTATAATTTTCAGGGTTAGTTTTGCTGGTACTCTTTACCTAGCACGGCGCCCATCGCGGGCATCGCGGCCATCAAATGCACTAAAAAATGGGTGCGACGCGTTGGCCGCGATGCCCGTGATTTCCCATAGGGCACAATGTTAAAAGTGTGATTGGACGCGATTTTACTGTTCAATGCCTCAATGCCCGCAATTTTTCCATAGGAAACAATGTTAAATGGGCCACAGAGCCCAAATAGTGCCCCTGAAGTCTGAAATGGCCCCCACAATTGTTAATTCCACCCCACGATCAACGTGAACCCGAAGCGTGGCGAGCGCAGCGAGCCCGCGAGGGGCGGCGGTACGCGTCCTCCGACCTTTTCATACCCCCACTATCCACGTCGGCGTGGAGTTGAGAATAGAATAGTGTGGCGAGCGCAGCGAGCCACCGAGCCCGAAGCGTGGCGAGCGGCCGCGGATACCTTCACAGGTAAACGCGTCCCTTCGCGGGCTTCACAGGTATCCGCGTCCCCTCGCGGGGCTCGCTGCGCTCGCCACGCTTCGGGCTCGGTGGCTCGCTGCGCTCACCACACTATTCTATTCTCAACTCCACGCCGACGTGGATAGTGGGGGTATGAAAAGGTCGGAGGACGCGTACCGCCGCCCCTCGCGGGCTCGCTGCGCTCGCCACGCTTCGGGTTCACGTTGATTGTGGGGTGGCGTTAACAATTGTGGGGGCCATCTCAGACTTCAGGGGGACTATTAGGGCTCTGTGGCCCATTTAACATTGTTTCCTATGGAAAAATCGCGGGCATTGAGGCATTGAACAGTAAAATCGCGTCCAATCACACTTTTAACATTGATCCCTATGGGAAATCGCGGGCATCGCATCGCACCCGATTTTTTAGTGCATGCGATGCCCGCGATGCCCGCGATTTTTTACCCCCGATGACCGCGATGGACATCGTGGGCGCCGTGCTAGGTAAAGAGTACCGTTTTGCTACCTTTCTTCCATATTGGTACTACATTAGCTATACGCTAGTCTTTTGGTACCATCCCCAAGTTTATTGATTCAATGAATATCAGATATAATGATAGTGCTATGACAGATCTCAATTACAGTATTTTAGTATCCTAGTAGGGTGTAATTTATCCGGGCCGGGCGATTTTATACTATTTACTGTAGGTCTATAATTGACTATTTCCTCACTCAAACAAACAGTTTGGAAGCAACATAGAGCTGAGCATTCAATCTGTGGGAGAAACCTTCACTTTCTCTCATAAATTTGTCTATTGAGGTTTGACTATAGTCAAATCTCAATAGACAAATTTATGAGAGAAAGTGAAGAATTACCCAGAAATTTACTACTCGAAGAAAAAGTGAAATACACAAATAATGACACCAATGAGATTGCTTTTATAACTAAGTACACGTCTCATCATAAGATGATAGAAGAAATCATCAAAAACATTGGAATGTCTTAATTAAAGATCCTATGCTTAAAACTCATTTGGGAGTGTATCCTAAATTTGTCTACAGACGTTCAGATAACCTGCGTAGTATGCTGGTTAAAAGTGCAATCACAGTCGATAAAAGACAATGTTCCATATGCAAAACATGTAAAACAGAAAAAAAGATAAGCGAATACAAATCCAATGTTACCGGCAAGGTGTATCCTATCAAAGATTTTATCACATGTAGCACTAGGAATGCTATATACCTGTTGGAGTGTACCAGTATGTGGGCAGAACCGGGCGAATGTTAAAGGAGGGCCTGGGAGAACATGTACGCAATATTAAGAAAGGGAACGAGCTGCACAACGTATCCCTTCATTTTAAAGAAGAACATTCTTGTGACACCAAGTACTTAAAAAACTTTTGTGGTATTAAATCATGTGATAAAAATTGGAGAACCAAAAATACTGAAGAAGATCTTGCAAAGTTAGAAATGAGAACAGTATTTGAACTTAAGACCCTAGCCCCAAAAGGGCTTAATGTAGATTTTGAATATAAATGGTTCATACAGTATAATGGTCTCCATCCAAAAACATGCGATTTAATGAGATACAATGTAACGATGTGCAATATAACAGTTTTTCTTTTAGGTATGTGCAATATAATGATTTTATACTAATGCTTTGTTTTATTATGTTTGTCTGTCCTTTACACCGGCTCTATGTAATTTAAAAATGCTATGGGATTTAAAAATGTTTTAAAATGTTTTAAGATTTATTATATTTGTACGTTTGTATTTTTGTATAATTTTGATATATTTATATACACTTTTGTACCCATGTATTTATATTTGGATATATTTATACTGAGCTAATTGTAGCCACCTGTCTTATATAAATTCTAAGCAGTAGTATGTGATTTTAGCCCATATCTTCTAAGAGCCGGGTTGTCTAGGTCATGATTGGTGAATAACTGATCACGTGATCGGGAGCTCCGGGTTTAAAAACCAATCCAGGAGCCAAGAACAGCACGTCTTGAAAAAGGAACCTTCCTAAACGCGTTGACGTGTGACCGGTGGCGTATTGTCCACCAGCGTGACTTGTACCGGTGCCGGCTTTCCAAGAGCGTATGTCTCTGTCTCAAGCGACTGCAGCGTCTGGGACCCATTACATCTACCCGCTGGAAGGAAGCCGTTACCATCTTGTTTGACATGTTCTGCTGTTTTTATGTTTGGATGTCCGAATAAATTTCTTTATGTGAAACTCTGGAGCCTGAATTCAAAGTAACTGCTACGTGAATGCGGGGCTGAAAGCTAAAGTAAGTTTTACTACTCCCACATATTTGTGCAAGTGCCGTTCTGAATAGAAAAGATACCTTTCCGTGTACTCGAGATAGAGACCTTAAGTAAGTGTGGATATATTGGGGATCACGGTTACCCACTAAAGAAATGGTTATGTGAACACGAGGCAGAAGCAAAAAGTAAGTGTGGTTCCTTTTGCCCACTGATTATTCCCCTGGCTTCTTGACCTCCTGCTCACAACCAAGTTCCTTGTTCTGCGCTGGTTATCCCCATCTCGTTTTTGGACTGATTTGTATGTTTGAAGATTGATGGTCTCCTGGGGTGTACCTAGCTGCAACATAAAGCGCAGAGTTTTGGATCATACAAATTTTACCCGCTCTCACTTGCTCATGCTTCCACGCTTTCCCGCTTACTCTCACTCACACCCGCTCACACACTGTCCTGCTCACTCTCACTCTGCATACCCGCTCTCACTTACACTCTGTCCCGCTGACTCTCACTGACACCCACTCGCTGTACCCGCTCTCTCACTCCATCCAGCTCCTGCCAGCTCCCACGCGTAGCTTCTCCCTGCTTCTCGATGCACTCTCTCAGCTCCCATGCCTCTCCAAGCTACTTGAGACTTGCCTTCACTCGCCTCACACACTTTCTTAACTCCTACAACCTATTGGACCCACTTCAGTCAGGCTTTCGCTGTCAACACTCCACTGAGACAGCACTGACTAAAGTAGTCAATGATCTGGCCACTGCTAAATCTAAAGGCCATTTCTCACTTCTTATTTTTCTCGATCTCTCAGCTGCCTTTGACACTGTCAACCACTCTCTTCTCATACAAACACTACAATACCTAGGTCTTCAGAACACAGCCCTTTCTTGGTTCTCTTCCTACCTATCTAATCGCTCTTTCAGTGTTCACTTTTCTGATTCTACCTCCTTCTCACTAGCTCTGTCTGTTGGAGTACCACAAGGTTCAGTCTTAGGTCCTCTGCTTTTCTCAATCTATACCTCCTCACTTGGGAAACTAATCAACTCTTTTGGATTTCAGTATCACCTGTACACTGATGATACTCAAATCTATCTATCCTCCCCGGAATTGTCACAATCAGTATTGCTCCGTGTCTCTGAATGTCTTTCTGCCATTTCATCTTGCATGTCACCTCACCACCTCAAATTCAACATTTCCAAAACTGAATTAATTCTATTCCCACCAGCCAAGAGTAGTTACCAACCTGATATCTCTATCACTGTTGAGAACACAAAAATTAACCCTACTCCACAAGCTTGCTGCCTAGGGGTCATCCTCGACTGTGTACTGTCCTTCATTCCTCACATTCAATCTCTCTCTAAATCGTGTTACATGCATCTAAAAAACATATCCAAAATTCCTCCGTACCTTACACAAGACACTGCAAAAACTCTAATCCATGCACTCATTATATCACGCATTGATTATTGCAATGGCCTTCTTACCGGTCTTCCTAAGAAAAGACTCTCACCAGTGGCGTCACTAGGCAGGTGCGGGGGGTGTGGGCCACGCCGGGTGTCACCAGTCTCTGGGGTGACACCACCTTCTGCAGGCAGCCAGCGCAGTGTTAGTGCACAGCTCTGAGATAGGTACAACACATACCCCCTAATGCAGTTGGTAGGGGTACCGCGGCCGCCACCGATGCCCGTCCCGCACAGCATTACTGGGAGTGTGGGGCGGGACATGGTCACGCGGCGGCTGCACCAATGACAAGAGGAAGGAGGAGGGATCTCTGTCTGCAGTTCCGTTCTGCCACTGCGAGGCGCGAGCAGCAGTGGGGTGCGGCAGGCTGACATTGTGAGTGCTACAGTCACTGTCGGACAGTGTCCCGTGACTGTCTGAGGACCCCGGCGGCCACCACTGATATGCACCAATTATTCATCGTCCTTCTTCCCCTGTCCTCAGTGTCCTGACTCCACAGCCACATTCCAGCGACAGTCCACCACTCAGACATCCTTCAAAATTAAAAGTAAGCTGCTGGGCACACTTCTCAGAAAAAAATACAAAACAGACATATATATATATATATATATATATATATATATATATATATATACTCCAATATATCGGCACTCCACAATCGGTAAATAACCCGGTGCACTCCAAGTAATTATGTACCAGTCCAGCAAGAATGAGGCACACGGACACACACAGTTTTAAATATGCAAAACGAAGCTGTATTAGCGCCGAGCGCTTTCGAGGCAAGCCGCCTCTTCCTTTTTTTGCTGTGCCCTGAGGAAGAGGCGGCTTGCCTCGAAAGCGCTCGGCGCTAATACAGCTTCGTTTTGCATATTTAAAACTGTGTGTGTCCGTGTGCCTCCTTCTTGCTGGACTGGTATATATATATATATATATATATATATATATATATATATATATGGGGGAGCAACAGTATGTATAATAATGTTTGCTGGGATGTTTTGGCACTGTGGGGTGGGGGGCATATATGGCAATGTGGGGTATATGTCTAACACTGTGGGTCATATCTGGCACTGTGGGGGCATATCTGTGTCTGGCACTATGGGGCATATGTGTAATGGGCATCATTGTTTGGGGTATAATGGGCAGCATTATGGTGTGGGGAGTATTGTGTAATTGCAATCACAGTGTGGGGTGTAATTGGCGTCACGGTGTGCGGAGTATTGTGTAATTAGCATCACGGTGTGTGGCATAATGGGCATCATGGTGTGCAGTGTAATGGGCATCACGGTGTGCTGCATATTATGTAATTGGCATCACAGTGTTTGGCGTAATGGACATCATGGTGTGCAGTGTAATGGGCATCACGGTGTGCAGCGTATTGTGCAATTGGCATCACGGTATGTGGCATAGTGAGCATCACGGTATGCGATGTAATGGGCATCACGGTGTGCAGCTTATTGTGTAATTGGCATCACGGTGTGCGGCATTATGTGTAATTGGCATCACGGTGTGTGGCGTAATGGGCATCACGGTATGCGGTGTAATGGGCATCACGGTGTGCAGCTTATTGTGTAATTGGCATCACGGTGTGCGGCATGATGTGTAATTGGCATCACGGTGTGTGGCGTAATGGGCATCATGGTATGCGGTGTAATGGGCATCACGGTGTGCAGCTTATTGTGTAATCGGCATCACGGTGTGCGGCATAATGTGTAATTGGCATTACGGATAAACAGTATTTAATGATTTAAGGGAAGAACTAAGCTGGACTGATCAATCAATTCATCTATAATACTGGAAGATTAGAATAGGTGCGCTCGCACAATCTGCAGTTACACAAATACAATCACGGTACAGGCTACGCCCCCTTCTGATAGGCCACACCCCAATTTTTCAGCATGCACAAGCATCCTATCTCCAGCTTATGGAAAGTTGGAGGGGTGACACCATGAGTTACTACACCGGGTGACACCAACCCTAGTGACGCCACTGACTCTCACCACTACAATCCATTTTGAATGGAGCTGCGAGGCTGAGCTTCCTGGCTAGATGTTCGTCGTCTGCTGATCCTCTCTGCCAGTCCCTCCATTGGTTGCCTGTATATTACCGCATTCAATATAAAATACTTCTACTTACATATAAAGCCATCACTCTGACTACACCAACTTATATCTGTTTGCTTACCTTAAAATATATCCCCACCCAACCTCTCCACATCTGTGTCTCTCATCCACACTCATTACTCACTCCCACTTACACTTGCAGGATTTTTGTTGGGCAGCACCCACCCTATGGAATGCCCTTCCATGCACACTAAGACTCTCCTCTAGCCTCCAAAATTTCAAGTGTTCCCTGAAAACTCACCTCTTCAGGCTAGCTTATCATATTCAGGAACCCCACACAACCTCCAGTAGCATTCATATCTAATTGCACCCCACCAGGACCGACTAGTAATCTGATGCCATGGATTTCTATCCTTATGTATCCCTCCTATTATCCCTATAGATTGTAAGCTTGCGAGCAGGGCCCTTCTACCTCCATGTCGGTTTGTATCTACCCAGTTTGTTTAGTCACTGTTGTTTCCAATTGTAAAGTACAACAAAATATGCTGCACTATATAAGAAACTGTAAATAAATAAATAATAAATCTCTGTTCACTTCCGGTTCACTGTCCAATCGGACCTCCGCCGTCTAATCTGACCTCTGCAGGGGGCATAACTAGAACTTTGTGGGCCCCATAGCACAAACTTGAAATGCCCCCCTCCCCCCCCCCCCCCCCCCAAGGCATTTTAAGATTTTAGGTTTTCTTGGCCCTCCCAGGAAACGGCGGTTACCACCCACAGACATCCTACTTCCTGTCAATCACCTTGCAAATGGCTTGTGAATAGAAAAAATAGCAGGACCTGTGTCCCCTATGCGCAGTTCATCACTCGGCCGCTGTGCAAATTCGCAGCCATGTGATCAGGTCTGAATCGGGCCCTCAATGCGGGCACTGTGATAGTGCCTCCCTAGTTACAGCACTGATTGGTGTATTTAGGGAGTTTAGAACTATATGTCTGGTCTAATGGAATAATGTTTATTTATTGCAAATGTGCTGTAATTGTCTACTTTTTATCAGGGCTGCCAAGAGAATTCCTGGGCCCCGGTACAACAGCTTCCCGGGGCTCCTCTGGAGAGGGTGTAACCACAGCATTTTGGGCACAATATTAGCACAATATATACTGTATTATACACATATATTATATATATATGTATGTATATTTATTTAGAATGGCCAGGGACCTGAGGTGTATCTAGAACTCCAGAGGTCGTAGGGATTTTGTTAAAGTGAAACCAATTTAGATATTGCCTCCTTCCTTTTACCTCTCACTATCTGCTTCCCTGCACCTCTATGTCCCCCTCTCACCCCTGCAACTCCCACTAACCTCCTTCCCGGCAGCTCTCGGTCCCCCAGTCACCCCTGCTTTTCTGTATGGCACTGTCATTAAATATAGAAAAAAAACATAAAAAGTACTGCCTAACCCAGGGCTGGGCAACACCGACCCTCCAGATGTTAGTGAACTACACATCCCAGCATGCCTTGCATCAGTTTCAGCATGGCCACATAGAAAAACTAATGCAAAGCATCCTGGGATGTGTAGTTCACTAACATCTGGAGGGCCGGTGTTGCCCAGCCCTGGCCTAACCCCTGACATTTTCTAACTAACCTCTTGGAAAGCACCTGGTGGGCGAGCAGCAGCCAGCAGCCGGGTGGTAGGCAGAAGGCGGGCGGTGAGTAGGCAGCAGGCGGGCGGGTATGTGGTGGCCGAGGGAAGACACACCCTCTGCCCTCTCCTCCGCTCTAGCTGCGCCTTTGTCCCCATCTCCTTCTGTGCAGACTGTGTGCTGCACAGAAGGAGATGGGGACAAAGGCGCAGATCCAAAACACGGCCAGAGATACAAACCCAAAACATGAAAAACGAAAAGTGCCCATTGCACACCCCTAGTAAGAATCACTATTATTTTATGTGTAAGATACTGTAGTAACAAAGGCACAAAATATTTTATATACAGTATCTATTATATTCAGCAGTATAATGTGCACAATTGTTTTAGTTGGTGATTGTTGTCATTTACACCCACAATCCAAATGCCAAAAACTTGGCAAACTTGTCAAACATATTGAATAGTTTATTTTGCAACCTATTAATTAATCTATTGTGCAACAGGATTATATTTCATAGATTAAAAATCTACTTAGTGCATTAGCATAGATCAAAGTCATCTAGACCAATTCATTCTAAAGTTTAAATGCCTTTTTGATCCCAGACCAGGGTATTCTTGTGAACATACTGAATCATTTAGCATCATTATTATAATTAGTTATACCTGGAACATTTTACTGTTTTTTTTTTATTTCAAATTATGGGGGAGATTCTGTAAAGCAATAATGCGGTAAAAGCCCCGTTATCGGGGTTTTTACCGCATTTTGATATGCAGCAAAACCCGCACGGCGGGTTTTCACTGAGAGGGGTATCCCCTCCCTCACCTGCTGTGTCCAGGCAGCACAGTGTGTGCTGCCTGGACCTGTGACCTCCTCACTGCACTGTATTCCGGGTGCAGGGAGGCGGAGGAGAGGCCACCCGGCAGCAGCAGCCCCGGGTAAGGGAGGGAGGGGGGAGCCGCCGGGACCCGCAGCACATCGCCGGCAAGATCGGAAAGGACCGCAAGAGCTGTCCTTTGCCATAATTATCGCATATGTTACAGCTAATGCGATAATTAGGTGTGCGGTAGCCGGAGATGTGCGGCGGTAAGGGGGCGTGGATGATACAGCATCCCGCCCACAGTAATCAAATGTATTTAGGCAAATCTGGAACTAATCCATGAGTGATTTAGCATAATTACTTTAGCAATATACCCAATAACGTAACCCCCCACTTGGTCAGGACACAGCAAATATATTTTTATTTTTACAACAATGGTTTGTTATAATAAATAACAACTCCTGTAAAACTTACAATAAAGACAGGTAAGCAATGTAAAAAACCAATGGGAAGGTAAATCAGACACTTGGGGCAAAATGTAATAGGGTACGATTTTTTATACAGCTTAGAAACAGTATAATATCACACATATCATGATGGATTTTTGTCCAAGCATCGCACATGTTTCTTTTGATTTTATTAGTAAAGGGAATGTGCGATTTTTAGTAACAGGAACGTGCAATTTTTTTAGCAACGGGAGTGTGCAAATTTTTCGGTGCATTAAATAAATAACCGGTGTGGGGTCCCCCCTGAGCATAACCAGGCCTGGGCTCATTGAACCGGTCATGGTTTCAGAAATACGGGTGGGGGGGGGTGGGGGGAATGCTATGGTCTTCCCCTATTTCAGGAACCAGCACCAAGCTCCAACAGCTAGCAGGGTAATGCCACAGCCAGGCGACACTTTTTATACAAGGTCCTCCAACCGTCACATCACCCCCTGGTTGGTCAGCCCTGGACGGGTCCCTTAGGGAGTGGGGAGCTCACCCAATAAATGGATCCCCCCAGGCTTCCCCCATCCAGGGCTGAAGCCCGGGCTGTCCCTGCCACCCCTAGGCTGTAAGTGCCTTTAATGCCTTTAATGCCCGCATGCTGGGACTTGTGCTTCTCCAAGTCCCAGCATATGGGGTAGGCTTGCAGGGACTTGTAGTTCACTAGCACAATCCAATTTTTTCTTTATATCTAATTTTTTTACACTAAAGAATCAGCCCGCCACACACCACCAAGGGTTTGCGGAGACAGCCCCAGGCTTCAGCCCTGGACAGGTGAAGCCTTGGGGGCTGTGTTCCCTCTAAGCTGTGCGCACGTGCGTGCGCACACAACTCGACGAGCGTGCGCACAGACATTACAACAGAGCGCACAAAGCAGCAGTGGTCCCTTTTTGCAGTTGTGGACTCAATTAATGTGTGTTTCACCCATTAACAACATTGTGTGCTGTGTTTTGAATGTTAAAATGTTTAATATAATTTTGAAGTAAAGTTAACACAAATGCTGAGCGTCATTTTCCAGTTATATATAAGTGACGCACAAAAATTAAAATTTCCTTCCAAAGTTGCACAGCCAAAATCTTTTGCTGCACACAGCCTTCGTAAAATTAGAGGGAACATTGCTTGGGGGGACCCCTTTATTGGGGGTCTCCACTCCACCAGGGATGCTGTCCAGGGCTGACCAGCCAGAGGAGGATGTGAGGGCCAGGGGACCTTGTATAAAAAGTGTCCCCTGGCTGTGGAATTACCCTGCTGGCAGTAGGAGCCAAGTGCTAGTTCCAAAATATGGGGGACCTATATTCTTGAATTTTAGGAAAGAAAGATACAAGACCCCGCTTTTGTATAAATTTGGCAAGAATTAATGTTTTCATTGAGAGGGTGCAGCCTTAGACATTTGAGTTAATGTTATAGGAGAACAGAAAGATGTCTGTTTTTGGCGCACTGAATAGAGAATATAGAATAATACAATTTTAACTTGAAATACATTTTAATAAAAATATGTTTAACCTCATGAAATATTTTAAAATTGAAGAGTTGTGCAAGAAAAATAAAGTGTGGTTTGTATAAAATTAGACTGTGTGTAGTTTCCGTGGTGTGTGTAATTTTTCTTCTAGTTCATTCAATGAATTAAATAATACATTGATGGCAGTGGCTACTCACTACTTGGCTGCCTGTGGGTGGACGGGCCAGTGGACTGGCGAGAGGGCGGGGTGGACGGATGGCATGTGCAGCCTCTTCTCCTCCCTGCTTCATGAGGTGTCACAAAATGGAGCAGGGGGAGGAAGTGGGGAGGGAGCCAGGGCCAGATTATAATGGAGGCACAAGGGGTCAGTGCCCCTGGGCCCCCAACTAGCTAGGGGCCCCATGTGGTTGGCATGTATTTTTTTTTTAAGCTAAAGGTTTTGTGCATGGGAGTGGGGTAGTGCTGCAGCTTCACCTATCTGCCAATGTGACAATGATTAATGGTGCTGAGCATCGGGAGCCAAGGCACACTGATTGAACAAGTGTGCAGTGCATTACTGGGAGTTGACTAAGTCCCATGACACTTTAAACTACCAGAGGGCAGATGCTGAGAGGTTTGTGCTGAGCTCTAATTGGTGGAGCTCATTACATGCCCATGGAGAACAGCAGCAGCAGCAGCTTAGTCATGGGAGGGTTTTCAATCAAAGGCAGCACTAGGACTGTGAGGTCTCCTACAGAGTAAGGTGCAGAGGGACAAACAAAGGCTTTTCATATGGTATGTATTAATGTGTATGTGTGTGTGTAAATATATATATATGCAGTTACCCATTGACCAAGTTGATACTGCCTTTACTCTGTGTTTTGACAGTGTAATATTCTCTCATTCAGTTTGCAGCCAGTAATGACAAGTGCAAGGGGGCCCCCCTGGCTAAAGTACCCCGGGCCCCCAGAAGGCTTAATCTGGCACTGGAGGGAGCAGAGGGAGGTCAGCACGGCCTGCAGGTGGGTGGGCCAGCGGGCGGGACGGACAGCGTGTGCAGCCTCCTCTCCTCCCTGCACTGTGCATTGTCACAAAATGGAGAAGGGGGAGGGAGTGGGGAGGGAGCAGCCGGGCTGTCTCTTGCCAGGCATAGTTTATACTGCAGATTGGGAGGGTGGGGAAGCAGTGGGACTGGGCAGTGTATCATATGAGACACTGAGAAACCAGCCATCATCACTAGACATGCTGGTAAAACCAGCCGATGGGGGACCTAGTTAGCGATGATGCGAGTGCATGCATCATCGCTAATCTGCCATCGGTGGCCCATACATACTCAAAACAGCCAAAATGAGCTGGGCCTTTAGACATCATACACTTTTATGCCCACCCTGGACTCCCGTTGGCTAGTTTCACAGCGGTTTGGGGCAAGATTTAGAGTATGTGATGGTTTATGCCGATTCCCAGGTGCCCAAGGGCGTAACTACCATAGGTGCAAGGGATGCAGCTGCTATGAGGTTCAGAGCTGAAGGGGGCCCATCTTTACTGTCTAAGTAATATGTTTTACATACAGTTATCACCATCAGCTGCTAAATAGGGGGCACTTACCACCTTTTGCTATGGGGCCTGTGAATATCTAGTTACGCCCCTGCAGGTGCCACATGGCTTACAGTGCTGGCAATACTTGGGAGATTAATCAAGTACATATATTACATACAGTACTGTACATAATATATATATATATATATATATATATATATATATATATATATATGTAATGTTGCGGCTTGGCACTCCAACTCAATATGGCAAATTCCCAGGTGCCCTCAGGATACGATAGATAGCCAGGTAGTACAAAAGTACACACAGACAGCGGCACTCAGTGGGTTTTCAAACAGGTGTATTCAAATATTGTCCAACGTTTTGGGGACTAGCCCCTTTGTCAAGGTGCAGGAAACCTTGACAAAGGGGCTAGTCCCCGAAACATTGGACAATATTTGAATACACCTGTTTGAAAACCCACTGAGTGCCGCTGTCTGTGTGTACTTTTGTACTACCTGGCTATATATATATGTGTGTGTGTGTGTGTGTGTGCTTAGCGCTACCACGCTCCACTACATGGTTGGTGCTGTAACCCGTGGGGTGCAAATAGTTGCAAAATAATAATCTTTGTATTAAGAATTCTAGGGCCTAATTCAGCATGGATCGCTAATTAGAGAAAACGCAAATTGAGTGATTATATTCTGATGCGCAGTGTTCACATTGTGCATGCATATTGCGAATGAAAACACAAAGCCCAGCAATCGCATATCAGTTGCCGTGTGACTGACAGCAAGCCAATGTTTCTGGTTGAGTCTGAAAATATGTGCCAAGGCATTTTTGGGGTAGAGCTCTGACGTCAGCGCTCACCACACCGGCCTGTCTCAGATACAGATTAGTAAAAGCCTTGGACTCAGATTTGATCAGATGGAAAATATACTACTGTTCGATTCTCTGTGATCTGTGACAAGATCTGTAAATGCGCACCGATTTGCAATACATTTGCAATGGCCGAATTTTCTTTCTTTCTGGGCGCCTGCTTTTTGCTCTCGTTTATCTGCGTTTATTCTGTGTGATCCATGCTGAATTAGGCCCCTAATGTGATGCACTGGGCACTGAATAGTTAAAGACTAGCTATTTAAAGAATGAAATATGCATTCCTCAGCTGAGTAGCTGTATAATGAAGCCCTATGTAATAGATCAATACAACACAAGTATGTGCTCAATTTAACTCTTTCATTTCCAAAGTACACGCCTGAGATACTGTAGAATACTATATGGTGGCAACAACTATAAAATAAATGCATAGGCAATGATAAATTTGTATTACACATATGATTTTCTCACACTGCTTATTGCAGTGGGTGAATTCATCCTATCATAATCATTTTATATCATTTATCATTTTTATCCGCGTCGCCATGGACACCTGTGAAGCCCGCGAGGGGACGCGTATAGCTGTGAAGGTATCCGCGTCCCCTCGCGGGGCTCGCTGCGCTCGCCACGCTTCGGGCTCGGTGGCTCGCTGCGCTCGCCACACTATTCTATTCTCAACTCCACGCCGACGTGGATAGTGGGGGTATGAAAAGGTCGGAGGACGCGTACCGCCGCCCCTCGCGGGCTCGCTGCGCTCGCCACGCTTCGGGTTGACGTTGATCGTGGGGTGGCGTAAACAATTGGGGGGGCCATTTCAGAGTTCAGGGTAACTATTTGGGCTCTGTGGCCCATTTAACATTGTTTCCTATGGCCACATCGGGTCCATTGAGGCATTTAACAGTAAAATCGTGTCCATCGGGCCTTTTAACATTGATTCCTATGGCAAATCGGGAGCATCGCGTCGCGGGCATCGCGGGTACATTTATGGCCGGCCGCGACGCGACCGACGCGATTTCCATGTTTAACATGGGTTTCAATGGGAAATCGCGGGCATCGCGTCGGTCGCGTCGCGGCCAGACATAAATGTACCCGCGATGCCCGCGATGGGCGCCGTGCTAGGTAAAGAGTACCGAAGGGACTAATTTCACCCTAACCCAGGCAAGTCCAAACTGTGGCCTTCCAGCTGCTGTGAAACTACACATCCCAGCATGCATTGCCATAGTTTTAGCATTCCCTAATAGTAAAACTGTGGCAAGGCATGATGGGACATGTAGTTTCACAACAGCTGGAGGGGCATAGTTTGGACATACCTGCCCTAATGTATTAAGCTGATGTAAGTGAGTAACGTTAATCATTAACTCACCTCTTGTCTTTAATTGCCTTTTTTTACGATCCCAGTTTATTGTCTTCTTTCAGCCAATCAGTGGCTGCCCGGTCTTTTGAATAGGTTTTCTTTGAATTCCCCCACCGCGTCCCCACTCTCTGGGTTCCCTGCGGTGCAGTATATTTTTTGATCTATGCTCCTCTCACCCTACCCCCCTCCTCCGATACCGCCATCATGCCGACACCTGCCTCTACTGTCAGCATACTGGCGCCGCTGGCTGCCCCGCACCAGTCCCCCCTTCCATTTATTTTTTTTGGTCCCTGCTGCTTTCAACTCAACCCCCCCTGGATATAACTAATTATTAACAGTGCACTGTAGGGACCCCGCTGATTTAATATACTGCGCCGCAGGGTCCCCAATAGAGCGGGGACGCGGCGGGAGAGTTGTGAGACATCATATTCAAAAGTCCGGGTGGCCGATGATTGGCTGAGGCGGGAAAGTTGTGAGAAATCATATTCAAAAGACCGGGCGGCCGATGAGCTCTCAGCCAATCATCGGCCGGAAGGGGGGACTGGTGCGGGACAGCCGGCGGCGCCAGCATGCCGACAGGAGAGACAATTGTCGGCATGCTGGCAGGTCGAAGGGGGGGAAAGGAGTTACGAAAAAAAAACCACCTAATGCCAGCCTGAGGCTGGAAAAGAGAAAAATCGCGCTTAACGTCGGGGAAGGCACTTATACATTGCCTGCGACGTTAAAGCGTATAAGTTCAAACAAGAGGACAGCGACTGAACGTTAAGTTCAGGGCTGCCTCATGGGGACGGTAAAAGCCCCTTTTATGCAAAACGTAAAAAAGTCCAATAACTAGCGTTAAGTGCTACTTAAGCACTTAACGCTGGTTATTACATCTGCCCCAATGCATGTACTGCTGCTGAGGCCCCACAAATCTCCTCTGCAATGGGTTCTACCAGGGACAAGTGCACTGCTGTCTGGGACCCATTGATAGATAGGGAGAAGCCCTAGCTCTAGCTATTCTCCTGTTGTGCCTAGAAAACAAACATCTTCTCACAAACAGAACTTGATATACTTTAGTCCTAATAAGCTCCTGCAAAATGTACCTACTGTATATGCTCATACATTCTATTACTACCTTTTTAATAGAAGGCAATTTCTTTTGGCATTAACTATTGTTTGCTGGCACAGTTATACAAACATCTTTTTTTATCTAGTTTTACCTGAATTCTCTCCAAAAACATAGAGTACATGAAGAAACACACGGCACTCACCTGTCATGGCTTCCTACACGTTCCTCTGTGTGATTCACACTAAGCACATTCATACAATGACAACAACAAAAATTTAGGCTGTATTTATAACTGAAGCTTGGTGTTCGCCTCCTCTTCAACTTAATTACAATTTAAATGAGTTGGGTGAGGCTAGATACACTTTAATTCACCCTGTGTGAGTGAACGAATAAGGAACTTTGCTACAAGAAACTATCCTGAGAAGCAAATCATTGAAACCTGAAACAATTTGTGGTTTATATTGTTATAGAAAAGACTAAAAGACACGCTGAATTTCTTGCATAATGTAATTCCTCAATATAATTCCTCTGTATATAAAGCTTCTAAGCCACAGAGGTCCAGTGCTATTTGCACTATAGAAAATATATAGTATTCATTTGCTACAATTACCGGGTTATTGCTGGATTGTTGACGTGACGACCCAGATTGAGGTTTGGTGTGAAAGCACCAAACAGAATAACCCAGGTTGACCAACCCAGCAATTCAACCTCGGTTATAAGAAGGGTTATATCAGGGTCGCCCTCTCTATAATAGGTGATCCGGGTTTAGTGTGAAAGGGACGAAACCAAGTTGGACCCGGGATCAAAATCCTGTGTGGGATCTGGCTTTGCGATCTGAAAGTTACGTTTATTTAGAAGAATAGCACTAAAGAGGAATACTATTGTTATTATTTCAATTATTGTTACTATTATTATGTATAGCGCTGCAGAATATGTGTGTGCTATATAAGAAACTGTTAATAAATAAATATTATTGTGCTGCAGAATACTTGTGGGTGAGATATAGGCATAGAGAGACTGTATGTGCACTGTGGAAAAGATGGGAAGTAAAATAAAGCGAGGTGAAAAGGAGAAAATAATACAAATAATCAGAGGGTTTTATCACCATATTCCTGTTGTCATCTTTATTTATCTATCTATTTATTAACAGTTCTAACATAAGCATATTCTGTTGTGCTTTACAGTTGGGAACAAAGCAGTAATCAAGCAAGACTGGGTAATAAAATACAGATAAGAGGGCCCTGCTCGCAAGCTTACAATATATGGGCCTGATTCAGAGATAGATGCAAAGGTTTTGTTCCATGCTACTTAGGTCAATTGCACCTGTGCTGTGATCACACATAGGACCTTATTCAGATCTGATCGCAGTACAAATTTGTTTGGAAAATTGGCAAATCCATGTGCACTACAGGTGGGGCAGATGTAACATGTGCAGAGAGAGTTACATTTGGGTGGAGTGTGTTGAAACTGAAATCTAAATTGCAGTGTAAAAATAATGCAGCCAGTATTTACCCTGCACAGAAACAAAATAACTTGCACAAATATAATTCTCTCTGCACATGTTACATCTGCCCCACCTGCAGTGTACATGGTTTTGCCCATTTTCCAAACAAATTTGTACTGCGATCAGATCTGAATAAGGGCCATTGTAAGAGCCAACACTGCATACTGTTTGGCCCCTAGAGGAAGCATCACTAGGATCCCTTGAGTGATGAAAACTGTGTCCAGGTTGTGCAGCCACGCCCCTTACCCATGGGACCAAACCCCTTTTATACCTTCAGCACACAAAAAACAATACCAAGCAGCTTTCTTATAGTGTTGAACATATGATATTCACATACTTACTTTTAGGGGTGGAACCACTGTTAGATCCAGATCCAGTGGCCTACACACAATGGGCCTGATTTGGTTCACTCGCAAAAGCAAATTCTCTCTCTAGTGCAGTGGTTCCCAAACTGTGTGCCTAGGCACCCTGGGGTGCCTCAGGACACTTGCAGGGGTGCCCTGGGTTGGTGGCTGGGGACCAACTCAAATTTATTTATGGTTGAAGTAATAGGCAAAACCAGTGCTTGTGACTTCCAATCATAATTTATGTGGACACGCAGAAGCGAATCCTGTTCCTTACTATAAAATTGAACCTAGGCATGACATATAAACACAAATTACTTTATTTTATATTTTGTCCATTAGAGAGAGAATTTGCTTTTGTGAGTGAACCAGAATCAGGCTCAATATCTTACTTCCAGGTTAGCAAACTTCCTGTAGTGGAAAAGGGTGTTCTCCAAGGTTCCAAGAGGAGTCATGCACCTGCATCGGGTGTTTCCATAGGTAGGGAAGCCACTGGAGATACATACATATTAAGAATAGTTTCTGATAATTTCATCCAGCATGTAGAACAATCAAGGAGGTATCAATAGTAGTATAATAGGAAAATTATATGTCAAACACATTCTCTTCCTGCCAATCCAGTAAAGGATCTGTAATGAACGGAGCGGGTTTATATACTTACAGAAAAAGTAGGCAGAATTTCATTAAAAAGTGTGCGTGTCCAGATGAATCAGACTTATGAATTTAGTTTTTTCAGCAAACACCACCTTCATGATTTTAGAATTAATGGGCCAATTCAGACCTGAACACTGATCTGAGAATCTTTGGAGCCCAGCGATCAGTTAGCTGTCTCCCAGCCAGAGGGAAAATCCAACCCTCTGCAGGACTGCGAATAGGTTTGTAGCTATGTGCAATCAGGGGGAAATCCATTTGCAATCACTCACCATTGAATGGATTCCCCCTGTATGTGCAGCGGCGATGAAGGTCAATACTTACTCGGTAGCTGCGTTGACTCTGGAGTCTTTGGGTCCCACAGTGATGTCATAGGTCCTCCCCTGCAAAGGCCCGGTCCGTCTGCGTTTTCATCAACACTTGCAGAAAAAAGGCCGGATGCCACTTCCTAATGCCGACAGCATGTCAATCTTTTTGCAAACGGCCAGTGATGAGAAGCCATCGCTGGCTTTGTTCACAGGGGGATCTCAAGCATGCGCACTGCGTACCATGCACATGCACAGCTGGACAATAATTGGCAGGGTTGTGAATTCAGGGAGGGTCTGTGACGTCAGCTCTGGGCTTGATTAGCCTGATTCTGTCGCACAGTAAGTTCTAGGTTACACACAGTCTGGGAAAATAATTTGATTGTGAGTTGCGCGTGGCTTTGCAGCTAGTCACCAATCAGTGTGATTTTCACAAGCCATTCGCAGACGTGCATGGGTGGGATTTCACTCTGTCTGGGCAGTGGCTATCTGATCACAGGGCTCTGATAAATCACACAGCAGCCAACAGGTCTGAATGACCATCCAAATGAATCAAATGTTTGAGCACACTACACCGAAATAAATAGCATAATTTCCTTGTCTGAGTGAGAGTGGACGTAGTAGAGAAAGAGGTCTACTCTTACCTGGTGATTGCAGCCTTCTGAATCAGGCTGAACAGGTTTATAAATCAAGTGCCACCCTTTACTTTCTCTACCTGTATACTAGAGGAAGTGCAGATTGATGGAAATCTAATAAACTCAACTGCACTGTTAGAATATTACTGAGATGTTTCTCTCTCTGTGCTTACATTATGGGGGAAATTCAATTAGCTGCCAGGACTTACCGCAGGCTTTTAGTTCCTGGGGTTTGGTGCCCAGAACTATTTAGTTAAATCCCATGGAAAGCTCCATGGCAGTTTGTCACGGGGTGTGTGTCCAATGACAGGAGCCTCATGTTGCACGGTAATATTATTATGTAGCACCCAGCTCCTGTAATGAGGGGATGCAGTTTAAATCCCGGCGGTCGGGATCCCGGCGTTCAAAATCCCGAAACCGGAATCCCGAACGCCGAAATCCCGACACTTTCTCCCCCCGTGGGTGTCCACGACACCCTCGGAGGGAGAATAAATTAGTGTGCCAAGCGTAGGGAGGCACCGGGCCCGCTGCGTGGCGAGCGCAGCGAGCCCGCAATGGGGGGCGATCCACGTCCCCCCCTTGTCGGGATATCGGCGTTCGGGATTCCGGCGTCAGAATTTTGAATGCCGGGATCCCGACCGCCCACTTTTCATGTCGAATCTGTAACAATGTAGGAATCAGCTCTGTAGCCAACAAAGTCACTGGGTCCGTTGCATCTCTGTAAAGCCACTCCCCCCAGTGAGAACCCCCCCCCAGTGAAGCCACTTCTCCTCCAGCGAGGTCACACCTCATTTTCACCATCACTTGCCCTTGGTGTGCTTATTGATTCCTGCTACCGCATCTAGTGGCACAGATATTGGCGTTTCTGCTCCATGACTAATGTGCAGTAAAGCATCCATTCTGGACTAAGTGGACGATTCAAGTTGGTCTGCAAAAGCAAGCTCCTTTAATGGACAAAACCATGTGCACTGCAAGTGGGGCTGATGTAACATGTGCAGAGAGAGTTACAATTGGGTGGGGTGTTCAAAATGAAATCTAAATGGCAGTATTTACTCTGCACAGAAACAAAATAACTCACCCAAATGTAACTCTCTCTGAACTTGTTACATCATCCCCACCTGCAGTGCACATGGTTTTGTCCAGTAAAGAAGGAGTTTCATTTTGCAAACCAACCAGAATCACCCCCTAAGAATGTTTGGGGCTGTGCAATTATTGTTAACAGTAAGCATGCAGTAAGTCTCTAGGATTTCTGTTCGCACCCTCCTAAAGTAAGTCCTATGGCAAATAATTCTCCCCTACATGAATCTGTCAGTAAGATCTAGTAGTTCAATATATATATATATATATATATATATATATATATATATATATATATGCAGGACCGGCACACCGTTTCCAAAGCAACAGTCACCGGGGTGCAACCGCCAAAGGTAAGTATGCAGATGGTTGAAAAGCGGCACTCGCTCGGGTTCAGCAACAAAATTCAACACCAGTCAGGTATGTAGCATAGATAACGTTTCGGAGTATCAATCCTTTATCAAATCAAACAGCAACATAACATGACAAAAGAAGCACGCTTACCTAAATAGGAGAACCAGGACAGGATCCACCTGCGTGATCTGCTGGGCGGGCGTCCACTGTGCTTGAGCGTACTTCCGGTCGTCCTGACGCTCCAGGGAGCGTGCATTACGTGAAAGCTTCGCTGGTTGCTAGGCAACCCCCGCACCGCATCGCCGCTGGCTGGACCTGTGTGAGAAACAAACAGACAGTGTCATATCACTACACTGTAACATCAAGGCGTGCACAGCTCCAACATAACAGTACAAATCTCTGTAATTACAGAGTGAACGATCAAAGGACATGTTAACTGGCGCTGATAGTGTTTACTGCAGAAATCAGTCCATGAATATACAAGTAACCGAATAAACGTCAACAAAATCTATAATGAAAAATAGCATGAAAAATAGCGAAACAAACGGAATATATGTTCACAGGATATTACAGAGATTTGTACTGTTATGTTGGAGCTGTGCACGCCTTGATGTTACAGTGTAGTGATATGACACTGTCTGTTTGTTTCTCACACAGGTCCAGCCAGCGGCGATGCGGTGCGGGGGTTGCCTAGCAACCAGCGAAGCTTTCACGTAATGCACGCTCCCTGGAGCGTCAGGACGACCGGAAGTACGCTCAAGCACAGTGGACGCCCGCCCAGCAGATCACGCAGGTGGATCCTGTCCTGGTTCTCCTATTTAGGTAAGCGTGCTTCTTTTGTCATGTTATGTTGCTGTTTGATTTGATAAAGGATTGATACTCCGAAACGTTATCTATGCTACATACCTGACTGGTGTTGAATTTTGTTGCTGAACCCGAGCGAGTGCCGCTTTTCAACCATCTATATATATATATATATATATATATATATATATATATCCTCCTGATAAAGTCCAGCCCCATAGCATTGGTCATAAGTAACAAAACGCATTAAGCTGTTTGCACGGCACCAGCACTCCATTTTGCTCCGCCTAATGTGTAAGAACTTTTTATCATTGTCTTTATTATTTTGTGTTGTCTGTTTACAATTAAACTCCAGCAGTTTTAATACTATAGGAGTAATAATACAGTTTGAGTATCTCTTATGCAAATATCCCTTATCCAAAATATCCCTTATCCATAGCTCCAAAATGTATTTTTTTTTGCTAAAACCACTAATGGGGCCATCTGTAACTGGCAGATGTCTTTCCCATTGGGCACGAGGGGCAGTGGCAGTCCAGGTCCCTGTAGCCCAGCCCGCTGTGCAGAATGTAACTGGCCGCCGAACCTGTTCGGCCAGACGGTTATGTTCCTCTCCTCCAGCAGGCACCTTCACGTCCTGCCGGGGCTTCATCTGCGGCGTGGGGAAGTTGCCGAGGCCGTGGATGGTCTCGGTGAGGATAGCATCCAGGCGCTGCACCAACTCAGGACATTTCAGCCCGGGCAGATATCATTGCTACTGCCACCGCCTTCGGCATTCTCATCGTCTGCCAGCAGAACAGAGAGACGTGGCCTGGGTGCACCCCAGCCGCCGCTCTCCCTCACAGCCAGCAGCACAGCAGCACAGTGGCAACACAGTGATGGTACCACATCGATGTCTCCAGAGCTTTCATCTGCTGCTGCGTGATTGATGCTCTACCTGCTGCACATAGGTGGGTGGGTGGGTGGGGGGAGGGTGTGAGGCTCACACCCCCCCCCCCCCCCACACCTATGTGCAGCAGCAGGGTTCCAGGCAGCTGTGGCTAGGAGCCTGTACTGCTATTTGCGGGGCGGGAAGCGCTGCTGAATTTGAAAAGACTGGCCGGATGCTGATTGGCTGAATTCAGTGAGTCAGAGCCGCATGGCTAAAAGCTTGTCCAGATGAATTACAGGATATTGTAGGTACTGGATATTGTAGGTACTGCTAAAAGTCCTTCATTTACAGATCGCAGCAATTTGGTGGGACAGTATGGAATCAGAAGCTGCATCAGGTACCTAGGGCCTTGGTCATGTATTGCTCTGAAACTCAGTAAGTTCATCTTGAATATTGAACATGCTGCATACACTGGGAATATCAATAATACCGCTTTCAGACTGCAAATGTCGGGTCGCACCCAGAATTACTACAAGGGTCCATC
Source organism: Crinia signifera (assembly GCF_055691185.1). Taxonomy (NCBI): domain Eukaryota; kingdom Metazoa; phylum Chordata; class Amphibia; order Anura; family Myobatrachidae; genus Crinia; species Crinia signifera. Next base: position 165,768,475 of record NC_139222.1, read on the forward strand.
CCAGGAGTGACCTGGCATTTGCGGTCTAAAAGCTCCGTGTCCGATCCGGCTTATTGTTGGTGACATCACACAGGGCGTCATCGGGGGGCTGTGGAGGAGACTGCGCATGGAGCTGACAGCACTGCCTCCTCCATACTGTGAACGAGACCCGGGTCACTCGACCCAGGCTACCTGTTCACACTGCATCTGACATGGGTTAGAGCTGTGTTCAACCCTGGTCGTGACCAGGGGACGGAAAGACAGGGCAATAACCCGGGCCTAGAGTGCGGTCTGAAAGCGGATTAGAGGTCTGGCAACCATATTAGTGGCACACACTTCATTTGTTTCAGCCATACCATTTTAATTGTAACTATTGCTCATTTCAGCTTTGCAGTATTTATATCGAACAAATGATCAAATACTTATGGTGATTTCAGCTATCACAAGAAAGGCTTGATTTCCTAAAGGGATGTTAAGAATGTTAATAAATAACCATTATATGAAGTGAGGTGAATTTCTTTTAAAATAATACGTTATGTGTGAGGAAACCACACACATCTAATGTCTGGGAGTGAGCACAAGGGAGATAATCTCAGGATGTTTTCTTTGTTGCAATAAAATATGATGTAATGAGCCTCATAACCTGTCAACACGGCAATCAAATATATCCTACTTTGACAAAGCCTAATAACTTCAAATGGGTAGCTAAGCTCTGTGCAGCCGCAGTGCTATCTCGACAGTGCACCGCATGGAATAAAGGAAACTAGTTGCTGGAAAAATGATAATTAAGTGAAAACATCACTTACCAGCCCAAATAGACCCATCTGTCCAGAGTACAGCTTGTGACAGGTTTGCTTTGGCTGTTGGCAGTTTTCCATTTTCTCAAAACTGAATACCTGACCCAGGGCCATCTTAACAGCAGTGTGGGCCCCTGGACAAAGCAATGCACTAGGGCCCTTACCCATTCTCCCCTCCTAGGGGTGGAGGGGGGGGGGTGCTATCAGCAGCAGCTTTGATGTCCCACGGGTGGCAGGGGGTGCTCTATCTTCCATTCAACATGTAGGACCTGGAGCAGTAACTTCTGCTAATTACTCCTTTACTGCACAGGTGGTGGGAGGGAGAACACTATCGTGTGGAAGGGGGCACTGAGCTGAATGTAGGGTCCCTTGTAAATGACGTCCAGGGAGGATAGGGGGTGTTTTATACACAGTGGAGGGTTGGATAATGGAGTGGGCTTAATATTCGTCATTTTCCAGTGGAAGGGCAGCTTGTTTGACTGCAGATATCTCCATTATCTGGAAATAGATTCTTAGCCTTCAATAGTATAAAAACCTTGAGTCCCAACTTTCAGGAGGTGCTGGGAACTTGGGGATCAGAGATCAGAAGCCAGAGCAATCCATTGACAAAAATATAAAACTGAACCCCAGACGTTTGGAGCTGGAGCAGGGACCGGCTGCTGGAAGGCTGATACCTCTGGGTCTGGGCATGATAGAGACAAGCCGCTAGTGTCGACAGAAAGGGGAGAGTCCCAGCTTTTGGAATATGCTCTCAGAAAAACTCTAAGTCAGAGAGAACCTGAGAAATATGACTGGAAATTGCAATTAACAGGTCAGATGTGGACTGCTGCTTTGAATTTGGATATCTCCAGTTCCCCAGGGCCGGTTTTCAAAATTCTGGTATCCCTGGAAAAATGGGATCCTCAGCTATCAGCATAGGGCCCTTATACACCTGGGGCCTCTGGGCAAGTGCCCATTAAGCCCATACAAAAATACGGCCATGTGGGTAGGTCCTACAATGGTTCCCTTCTGGGAAGTGATTGTGGGTAAGGCCACACTGGCCGACTCACTTGTCCTTGGGAGGCCTAATTATGTCAAAGTGATAGAATCCTGTTAAAAAGTTGATGAAAGAAACTAAAAAAGTTATCTGTGGAAAAGAATATAATTTACGCTAGCTAGTAAAAATGTCTTGTTTTATTAATGCAGCCTTGTAAAGTAATGGTTTTATATGGGAAGTTGTATTGCATGTAAGTTATCTTGTTTTTGTGTAACTACAGTATTATAAATGTAAGGGTGATAAATGTTATATAAAAAGTCAACTCCCAAAGCAGAGAGACAAATATTTATAAGATAATAGTAAGTATGCTTATAAATATAATGCCTAACCGCATCTAACTGATCATCAGCAATGAATAGAGATGTAACTACCCCCCAAAACGGGCTCAAAAATTATAATTGTACAATATAGACATTCTATACATACCAACCAGTCAGTGAATAGTGCCAGGGAGAGAGAGTGCCAGGGAGGAGAGTGTCAAGTAGAGAGAGGGAGAGAAAGTGACAGGGTGCAGGGTATTGCCGGCCGGGGATGTTGTAGTTGTCGCTGTCATGACATTAGCGGCCCCCATTAGCACCTAGGTCCAGTAGGGGATTTTTAGAGGGGGATTTCAAAATGTAATCCAAATTCTCCCACCCTGCAGCGCATTGAAGTAAGTATGGGAGTCTGGGGGAGTGGTAACAGCCCTGAAAATTGGTCTTTTATACACTGGATACAGTATGGTATACAGTAAACATATCATAATAAATAAATACACATACGCATCTCACTCGCACAGTACAGTACATCTCATCGCATCCCCTTCCAGTGCCAAAATCGCATGGCACCTGTAAAGTTCAAAACGCACAGCATATTGCAGCGTGTATGGGCACCTTACGCTCACATTGTCCCACTTCATGGTAAGGCTCCTGTCTCTTCCTCCTGGCAGCTACTCTTTGGTCCGTTGCTATGCTTGAGGGCTCAGATCCACACATACAGTAAATGTAGAAGTTGGTACACTAGGCATGTGCAGCAGCTCTGTTCTGTCCCTTACACTGCATAATGTGGTGGCAGCTCTATTGATCATATTATATACCAGCTATTTTCATTATTTAAGGCACTTGCCAAGAGAAGGGTTTCCGGGCATCCAGAAACCCCACTGCGTTTGCCTATTACCCTTCCCCCTGTGCCCGCATCACAGCCTATGTCTCCCATGTATATTCCAAGGCGGCCCCTGTACACTTCAGTGCTCGCGACGACTCCCTCAGCCTGTTGCGGGTGCCACAGGCCAGGCCCGTTATGTGGCAGCCAACGTTACAGGGCTGTCTAGCTCTCCAGCACCAGAACCTGTGGCAACGCTACAGGCTATACAGTAATTAGAGGGGAGTTTAGCACCTTTGCTGAGCCAGCTTTCACCGCAACCCCAGGGTGCTGGTACGCCGGCGGTGTCGCCAACACCCCAGCTGGCGTCTGCGCAGGGGCCATCGAGTTCTTTTGCAGCGCAGGTCCTTGCAGCCGTGGGCCTCAGACCCTTATTGCTGTGCCCACATAGGAGTTTTCGGTTGTTGTGTTGGATGCTCTGAATGTAACTGTTTCCCCAGAGCCTGTTCCGGTCATCATGTCCAAAGATGCAGCCATGTCAGCTGGTGCAGTGGGCGAGGCTCCTGTCGAAGGTACCTCAGGTGTGTCATCCTGTCATGTTAGGAAGCACAAGCTCCACGCAGCTACCTCTTCCTCCTCCTCCGGTTCCGGTACAGACACCTCGGTGGAGGGTGAGGGTCGTCGATCCCAACTACGCCATTGTCACTCTGGGTGATGGCGTCGTCGCTCCCGGTCCACTAGTGGTAGCTCCGGCTCTCTACTATTCCCCAAAGGGAATGTGGTACATTGTGAGAACACAGCCATTCTCAGAAGTCTGCCTCATAGTATCAAGGAAAGGATTCAGGAGGGAAAATATATTAATGAAAATCTTTTGCTACATGCACATGATGCATGCGATGTTCCTGTCCGATGGCAATTCTTCATGGAGGTCGTATGACGAGGAATTCCGATACAAACATTCAGGTTCTGTGGTCATTGATTTCTGGTGTAAGGATGTGGAGATATGGATGGGGTTGAAGCGGTCGGCTTCCCTCATCATTGCGAACCCCCACGGCCGGCCCCACCTATCTTTTGAGGCCGTTCCAAGCCTGCGACCAAGTATAGGTGGTGCTCATTCAACGGAGCTGATTGCTCGACGGGGGCCCATTGTAGATCCCATCACGATGCATGTACACATTGTTGGGGCCCCCATTCGGCGAAGGAGTGCCCCCGGGCCAGGGCAGGGGTAATGCTCCCAGGCCTCCACCAGGGGGGGCTCCTAAGTAAAACTATGTCCCCTGTACGCATAAACCAGATGGCACGATGGCTGGGGTGTACCCGTGCAGGGAGGAAGCTGATTTTCTGGAATCTGATTTTAGGTTTGGCTTTTGCCTCCCCATCCATGGGGAGGTGTCAGCCATGGTACCTAAGAACCTTAAGTCTGCTTTTGAGATGCCTCAGGTGGTGTTGGAGAAGGTGAATGAAGAAGTTGGTTTCAGTAAATGGCTGTCCCCTTCCCTGCCCCTCCCATCGTGAGTCTCTTGCTTTCTCCGGTGGACGTAGTCCCCAAAAGGAGGCTGGCAACTATCAGCTGATTCAGCATTTGTCCCACCCTCTTGGATCTTCCGTGAATGATGCTATTCCCATGGAATTGTGTCAGGTGCGTTTTCAGTTGTTTGACCAAGCATTGGTGCTCATACATGGGTCTAGCGAGGGTTCGCTATTAGCAAAGATGGAAGTGGAATCGACTTTCTGATTACTTCCTTTGCACCCAGACTCGATCTGGTTCATGGGCTTCCATTTACCCAGTGGCTTTTATGTACCAAGTCATAATTGGAGTAAATGTGCCAAAGCTGTCCCTTGTCACTTGGCAAAACTCTACTTCCATGAAAATTTCGGATCTTAAGTGTTTACCAGTGCATAATTCAATCCTTAAACATAATTTCTCCATAATTCTCTATGATCACTTTTTTGATCACATATAAGGGCAATGTGACGACACTTCCCTGCCATTTGCATGGAAAATGATTGCTCTCAGTATTGGTAATACTAATGGACTGGCTAGTCTGCATCTTGGACTCTTTTTTTGGGAAAGGACATTGCATATATTAAACACCGCAGTCTGCAGTGATCTTTGCTTCCACTGCAGAGTCAGAATACAGAACTGTGTCCTATACTCTGGTCTTTGTGTTGCACCAGCATTCACTGCAGCTACAATTGAGTCGTGTCCTGATAATAGGTCAACAGTCAATAGGTCTACTTTTGCGTGTGTTAACCTTTTGCTTGTGTTGTCATTTTGTCAATGTCAACTTTATGCACGTCAACCTTTTGTCAATGTCGACCTAGTGTATGTTGGTTGACCTTTTAGGGTTGACCTAGACACTGTTGACCCTTTGATACACATCCAATGAGTACAGACTGGTATCTTGTGAGCCAGGCTTAACTTTAAAATAAATGATGATAAATATTAATATATTAACTTCATGTTGATAATAGATCAGTGGCGGAATATGTGGGATTAAAGCATACCATTTTGTATCAATTACATACAGAATAGTGGCATGCTGCATAACATTTGAAAAAGTATATGCTGCTTGTGCATCCTATTTGCATCACAGCATGTTGTGGTAGACCCAGGCGGCGGGATGACAGGATTTCAGGGCAAACACATACAGTACATGTTCTGCAGGATCTGGCCATACCGCTGTTTGTGACCCCACACAGTCTACTTGCAGCCAAGCGGGTCCCGCTGAATGGGACCTGCTTGGCAGCTCTGTGTGGCCCCAAACTTAGTCCACAGCCTGTTGTACTGAAAAGAATTATGCAGCACATAATTGGCTGTGGCCATTTGGGGGCGGCACTGGGCAGGCTTCCTGGAATCGCGGAGTGTCATACACATTTTCTGAGCAGAACGAAGCCAGTGCCTGCATCTATAGATCTAAGACAGCCATTAAAGTAACACGAGAGTTACTCAGAAGGCAGATATACATGCACGTGGTTCAATGCTGATGCTGCTGCTTAGCGTAAAACTATGCATCGGGCCATGTGCGTAAATGGTGTGGATAACTTCAATGGACAAGTGATGAAATAAGCAGAAAGTGTTTTAAAAAATATTGAACAAAGTTTGGAGAAAAAAAAAATCTATGAAATTATGCATTTTACAACAAATTTAGAAAAGCCATTTTAAGACAGTACATTGTTGATTGGGGTGTATGAAGCGGGATATGTTGCTTAAATGCCAAACACGCCAAGGGTTAGAAAACTAACATGGCCACCCTTCCTGAACGCAGGAGTGGTTGGCCTACTGTAACTTCCACCAACCACTGTAACACACATTTACCACTGCATTGGTAGTTATACATGCAATATAATTATGGTTAATTGATTAATAGTCTTTAGAACAAGCTGACAGCCTAAGAAAATAGTCTACTGTGTTACAAACTAGTAATTATATTAATGCAAAATAAAGTTTACAAGGGGTTTAGCAGGATACAGTAGCTGCAGAATAGTATTACAGTAATTTAGGGTTAGGAGAAAGAAAGGAGGGAGGGAGGGAGGGAGGGAGGGAGGGGCGCTATAACAGCAACGACTTTTACTCAATGTTATTGAGCTACAATTTTATAGTTTTACAGAATCTTCAGGAAGCAGCTTGTGGACCTGATATTGACTTGTATACAGTAGCTCAGTAGCCAATGGAATAGAGAAAGCTGCTGATGTGACAAGCCTATATGAAAAGAGTAATGAGATCTTGTCTAAACATTACACAATGGTGAATATTCATTATGCACTATTTGATGCTCAATTAAAATAATGTCAGCATTGAAAAAAGTATAAATTAATTAGTATTTAGTTAAAAATAATGTTCATTTTCTTTATTTCATAAGTATCGTTTTGTTCTGAGCTTGTGCCAAACAAATAAAAATTCAATTTGTTTTCTATTGCTTAACTGTTAAGTGAAAATTACAGGAGGCACGCTATAAATTACAATACTAGTTTGTGAATACTTCTACAAAAGTTCTACTCAGCTCCCACCACTGTGAAACTGCCATTCCGGAGCTTGTCGTGTCTGGTTCGGGGATGCGTGTCAGCAGGGTGTCCTGTTTGGGGGTGCCTGTGACACGTGTCACCTGGGAGATGGGGAAGGAGAGATTACAGCCTCCTTGTATGGTCCGGACTGTTCTGGTGTTTACTAGATTCCCAAACTATACAGGGAGGCTGCAGTCTCTCCCTCCCCATGTCCCAGGTGACAGCTGCCACAGGCATCCCCCGGACAAGACTTCCGGGTCTGGTTCCGGTTTTTAACCAAGGTAGTACGTATAATGTTTTATTAACAGAAATGTTTGTATATAAATTAAATAACAGGAAAGATAAAATACTGCATGTTACACTGTACTTTACGTAATTAATTAAAATTAACACTGTATAATATTAAAATATAAAATATTCACTTAAAGGAACAGAAACACAAGATTCCGATCTTCGGACAACAATTTCTATTTATCCACCCAATAAAAGGTGTATAGATTTAACGCTTGTTACATAGCCCTGATCACTTTCTTTTCTTCACCCCCACACTATCCAGTTCGCAAGTTTTTTTCCTGGGTTTTTTTCCTTGTTTTTTTCTCATCTTCTTCTCTTATTTTTTACCACTCTTCAGTCAATGGCTCATATGAATTGATTCTTCGTAAGTAAAGTCCATGTTTTATTCCTTTGTATATTGAAACCAATGTCTGTATTTATAGATTGTTAAATATATTCCACAGTGCTGTACAGAGAATATTTGAACATTCACATCAGTCCCTGCCCCAGGCTCTCTTCCTGGCCTTTGCTGGAGTGCTTTAGCGTACAGAGTACTTACGACCGATTGCTCCGTATAGTTTTGGCCGTGTGCTAGCCGCCACCATATTTGTTGTTGGTTGCCTTTGCATCGTTCGGTTGCCTTGCTCCTGCGGGGCTGTGTTCAGTGGTCCTACAGTGCCTCGCATAATGAATACTTCTCTCCAGCAAATCCTTCAGGCTCTGCATACCTCAACACAGAGACTCCTTCATAAATTCGATAACCTGCACCTGGATTCCCTTCCCTTCTCTCCTGCTGTGCCTTATGATGCAGGCAGCACGACTACTCTGCATACCTGGTATAAACCTCTACCTCCTTTTACTTCTTCTGCTGTACAATTACATTCCACCTCATGTACCCCTGAGGAAAATGATTTAGGTGCCAATGAGATTATGGATGCCGAGCATATCTCCTGTAACCCTACCATATCTGCAATTCCTGAAATTGTCCATTTGGATACATTATCCTCTCTCTGCACCTGCAAGAAGTACATTGCCAGTGATGAGTCCACTTTATCTACTAGTAGCTACCCTTTCCCTCTAAATTCTGAGACTATGTATGTTCTGGACTTTGGGCCTCATTCAGGTTCATGCGCTCGCATGCACATTCGCAAGCACTCTTACAAAAAAAACCACATGCACGCATCGGGCGAAGGCACGCCTATAGTGCTTGCGAAATCATTCACACGCAACCATACTAAAAAAGGGGGGTGGACTATCATTGCGCGTACGTGTAACTGGTCGCTCGCATCCACACATTTTCGTACGCACACTCACCTCAGTCTGCTAACGAACATGCTCTACTCCCCAAATGTTAGCAAACCAAATACTAGTATGCACGCAGCAAACATCCTCTCACACATCAATTAAATCACATCACCCTCCTCAATTATTTCCATGTGCTGGATACAATAATCAACTTTGCAAGCAAATTACATTGACACAATAGAGCATGTATGACATGTGTTGTGTTCTAAAGGTAGTATCCAGTGGCGTAGCTACAGGGGTCGCAGCGGTCGCAGATGCGACCGGGCCCCTGAGCCAGGGGGGCCCAACCCCCGCCACTGTCCGTCCGTCCTGTTTCCTCCATGGTTCAGGGGCGGAACTACCGCCGGTGCAGACGGTGCAGTGCACCGGGGCCCGAGAGGTTAAAGGGGCCCGATGCCGCCGTCTGCCCGGCATGACATGATGTGAACTTTTTTTTTTTTCATGTGCTCCGTCACTGTGTGTGGGGGAAGGAGGGTGAGCAGGCGGTGCGGTGTTGTTGATGGCGTGGTACAGTGAGCTGTCTGGACACCGGGGCATACATGGAATGGATGCAGCTGCAGCAGCACCCTGTCTGCACGTGTGCATCCATTCCTGCCCGGGATTGGTCTACTCTACTCCGGGCGCTCACCCCAGTACACGGACAGAGCCGTCCGCCGCCTCCCTCCACCCCGCCCCCGAACTGGCTGCTGCTGCTGCGTGTAACATAGCTACCGTTCAGCAGCACGCAGCAGGAAGAGGCATCGGACAGTGAGGTGAGGAGGACAACTGAACGCACAGCCACAGCAGGTAACCAACGGGTCACTTGCTGCCGCCAGCCCACAGGCCCCTGTCACACAGGGCACAACCGCGTCCCCTGCTGCCCGCTCCCACTCCCCAAGTCACTGCCGCTATTTCCCACGATGCCCACTGCCGCACCACCCCACCTCAAGCCACAAGTCCCTAGCTACCCCCCACACACAGTAACAGTAAGCAGTAGTAATATGAGAGGGGGCACAGGAATATAGTTATATATATTATATAGTAAATAAAGCCATTAGTAATACTCTCTACAGTGATGTGATGTGATATGTGTGTATGTATATATATATATATATATATATATATATATATATATATATATATATATATGGTGCATTTTGGGGTGTTTGGGGGGGGGGGGGGGCATTTTTGGGTGTTGGGGGGGGGGGCCCAAAGCATTTTTTTGCACCTGGGCCCACGACTCGCTAGTTACGCCACTGGTAGTATCTGATATCTATGTTGCATGTGAGGTGACACATGTCGACTAATGTTGACAGGGGCAACATGCTAAATATAGCAGAGTAGAAATGACAATAGTGGTGGTATGTTACATAAGGCAAATTTATAAGGGTGGGATTTGTTTGGTTGTAGCGCATTGGTTTGGTCAAAATAACTTTAGCAACAGAAGAAGTTTGTATCTGCTAACACTTGATTGCTGGTGGTATGCAATCAGAAGTTGTGCTGAGGTAATTGTCTCATGAAATCAACCATGTATTGGTGTCAATAGAGTGCAGGTGCCATTGATTTAACCATTGATTTATCCATTTTGTGCGTGTGTTTGCTCCGTACGAATGAGCACATTACAAGGAGCAAGGTGTGCAAAACTAAAAACCTGCTTTGAGCTTGCGAAAAGTTTTGCGTTTGAGGGGAACAATCCCTCTTGCACTCATGCGAAAGCACACCCACCACTCATAGTGAACGCCCATGTGTACGCCCATGTGTACGCCCAGTTTTGCTCATTATAATGGTCGCGCCCATGCTAATGCCCACTGCACGCCTACTACCTATGCACTCGTTCGCACGGAGAAATCTACGCGAAAGTTTGCTTGCGAGTACTTTTTTATTAGATTGCACATGCGCAGTGCGTTAGCTGCACATGCGCAATGGGGGTAGCAGGGTGAAACGTGCAAATTCGCATGCGTACGCGCCAATGTGAATAAGAGCCTTAGTCCTTCCATTGGCTCTGCAAAGATTACAGAAACCTTCTCGCTTCATGTTTGGATGTTGTGCTGACTCCACGGTCTCACCGTCAATCCTCCTCATGAGAACATCTGATGCTTTGAAGCTTTATCAATCGTCTACTGATCACATTAACACCCCTGCTGTATATCCTGGAATGTTTTTGGGCAGGAGCAAAACTATTCTCGGTACTTATGTAGTATCTGGGCTGCCGATTTCTAAATCGGGTCGGATCGGGAGATCGCATCGCATCGCATGCGACCATGCGATTCGATGCGATGCGATGCGATGACCCGATTTTTCCATAGGAATCAATGTTAAAATGGACTGAGTCCATTTTAACATGGAATTCAATGGGAAAAATGGGTCCTTTTCATACCCCTACTATCCAAGTGGGCATGGAGTTGGATATAAACCTGTGGCGAGCGTAGCGAGCCACCGAGCCCGAAGCGTGGCGAGCGAAGCGAGCCCCGCGAGGGGACGAATACCGTCCCCTCGCGGGGCTCGCTTCGCTCGCCACGCTTCGGGCTCGCCACAGGTTTATATCCAACTCCATGCCCACTTGGATAGTAGGGGTATGAAAAGGACCCATTTTTCCATAGGAATCATTTTAACATTGATTCCTATGGAAAAATCGGGTCATCGCATCCGATATCGGATGCGATGCGATGCGATGCGATGCGATATCGCATCGCATCGCATCTGATTGTATGCCTTAACTTAAGGCATACAATCAAAAAATCGGCAGCCCAGATACTACATAAGTACCCTATTCTCATATTTTGTCGGCATGTGGAAATTTGAAGTTGTGTCTCAGCCCCTCGATGAGGATGTTCCTTCAAAATTTAACCATTCTACACTGCACCATGCTATTTCTGGTTTACGTTTCATTGCTCTGATTTAACTACCTGCTATGAATATATATATATACAGTATATATATATATATATATATATATATATATATATATATATACACATATATATGGTTCTTGTTTAGTTTCACGGCAGCAGCATGGCCGCGCGCTACTTCCGGGTTCGGCTCTCGCCAAACTTTCTAAAATAAACTAAAGAAACTCCATGCCAATGTGGATAGGTCATACCCCTACTTTGGCATGGAGTTGACTCTAAATAGTGTGGCGAGCGTAGCGAGCCACCGAAAATAATCAGATAATAAATCAGATAGTAAATCAGATAATAAAGAAAAAATTGCTAAACATTATAAAAACATTAAAGTAGGTCCTTATTAAGTGAAGATAAACATTAGCAACAACAGCACATTTTAATAAGTACCATGCAGGATAAGATGGTATATTTCAGCAATCCGTGACAAAAATTTTGCCCTGCAATATACAGTAATGTTAATTTTATCTAGGCTGTACTGTATAAGCAGAATGTGACTAATTTCTCGTACTTCTTAAGCTCCATACACATGGGGTGATTTCTGCTTAGCATATGTGCTGAGCAATGTCGGGTTGGGATCATTGGGTTGAACTAATGATGGTCGTCAGTCATTAGGTCGACATTGTTGGGTCCACATACTGGAAGGTCGACAGCTGTCTAGGTTGACATGTCACAAGGTCGACAGGTGTCTAGGTCGACATGTGACAAGGTCGACAGGTGTCTAGGTCAACACAAGCGTTAGGTTGTCATGGCTTAGGTCGAAAGTCAAAAGGTCGACATGGGGTTTTTCACTGTTTTTTTTTACCCAAATGTTGACACCGTCGACATGGACACAATCTTAAGTGCACCGCGTCCCCTCGCATGGCTCGCTGCACTCACAATGCTTCGGGCACGGTGCCTTGCTACGCTCGGCACACTATTTTATTCTACCACCACGCCATAGTGAATGGTAGTGCATGAAATACCTCCTGTCGGCTCAAAAAACAGTGAAAAACCCCATGTTGACCTTTCAACTGTCGACCTAGCCCATGTTGACCTAACGCTTGAGTCGGACTAGACGCCTTTCAACCTTGTCCCATGTCGACCTGTCGACCTTGTCCCATGTCGACCTAGACACCTGTCGACCTTCCAGTATGTCGACCCAATGGTGTCAACCTAATGACTGTCGACCATCTTTAGATCGACCAACAGACCGTATCCTGCAATGTCATACCCACTAACTGTACTTTTTTTTGCCAGGTACAGTACTGTTTTTGTATGGCCTGTACCTTTTTTGGGGTCTCCAACTGTCCATTGTAAGTATAGGAAAGGGGGTGTGGCCACATGTAAAGGGGGTCACACCCCCTTTCCTATACTTTCTTTCTGAATTTCTTAATCGTTTTTTTCTCTTCAGATGTTGGAGGGTATGCAATGTAGTGTAGGTGATTTCCCGATTAGCTAGATCGCCCATACACACATAGCGATGTGTACTGAGTAATCTGTGCTAACCACTGTGTTCTTTATGCACATGCAGGCAATCCGTCTATGGCCCTTATTCAGTTCTGATCGCAGTACACATTTGTTCTCAAAATGGGCAAAACCATGTGGACTGCAGGTGGGGCAGATGTAACATGTGAAGAGAGAGTTCAATTTGGGTGGGGTGTGTTGAAACTGAAATTGAAATTGCAGTGTAAAAATAATGCGGCCAGTATTTACCCTGCACAGAAACAAAATAACTCACACAAATCTAACTCTCTCTATACATGTTACATCTGCCCTACCTGCAGTGCACATGGTTTTGCCCATGTTGAGAACAAATTTGTACTGCGATCAGATCTGAATAAGGGCCTATATCTTGACTGCATGTGCTAAAGATCTGAGCAGGCAATGTTGATGGTACATGCACACGGGGCAATGTGTGCTTAATTTAGAAAATAATACAAATAATAAACAATCTCCCTGTGTGTATGCCCCTTTACACTCTTTTGCATATCACAAATTGTTTCTTCACCTATTTTTCCTTCCTTTATATACACATGCCCCTTATATCACCCAGTATGGACTGATTGCCTGGGTTACAAGCATTATTGCTGCTCCTTGTTTGTGGGAGGACTCATAGGAAAATTGTAGGGCTGAGCTGCATGCCAGACGTATGTTTCACAGCACTTAAAACAAAAACTATTTCTGGCGAGTAATTACAGCACAAACAGGATCAATGCACTGAGGACGAGCATCCTGTCAGCTTGTCATGATAAAATATACTCCAATAATTGACGAGCAGATATTAAGTGATGACCCTTCAGTTTTAAAGAGAGGCTTTAATAAAATTAGGCAACATGTCAGTGAGTCAGTACAAACTAAATCTTTGTAATTACTTATTATTCATTCATGCATTAACACATTAGGCCAAATAAAACTACTTCATGCTAATTTGCGAGGGATGCCAGAGATCATTTATGATATTAGATATAATGCCCCAGGAAAAACATTACCACCCCATTCCAGCCATTTCTCGTGATTTGGTTCTATGTTTTACCCGGTTATGGTATAAAACATCTACAGTGTCTAGGTCTACAATAATATGGTCGACATATGATTGTAATGGTCACTAGGTCAGCAAGGTTAAATGGTCGACAGGGTCTAGAGGTCGACATTGAAAAGGTCGACAGGGTCCAAAGGTCGACAGGGTCCAAAAGTCGACAGGTGAAAGGTTGACAGGGTGAAAATGTCGACATAAAAAGGTCGACATGGAAAAATGTTGACATGGGTTTTCAATGTTTTTAGGGTGTCTTTGTTGACAAAGGTTGACATTGACACTGTCTAGTGTACCGCATCCCCTCGCATGGCTCGCCATACTTCGGGTTCGGTGCCTCGCTGCGCTCGGCACACTATTTTATTCTACCTCCATGCCCTAGTGGATGGTAGGGCATGAAATACCGCCTGTCGGCACATGTCGGCTAATAAAGTTGTAAAAAAATAATACATGTCGACCTTTTTCATGTCAACCTTTTGACCATGTCGACATTTTGACCATGTCAACCTTTTCGCTGTTGACCTATAGACCCTGTTGACCTATTGTCTGTCGACCTTTAAATCCTGTCAACCTATTGTATGTCGACCTTTAAACCCTGTCGACCTTTTGACTGTCGACCTTTAGACCCTGTCGCTCCTTTTGACTGTTGACCAATAGTGGTCGACCTTATGACTGTCACCCTAGAGTCATTCTATGATCAGTCCGGATACCGGTTTACCCCACTGAGTAGCTAGTGCTTTATTCATGAAGCCAGAAACTCCTTTATCTGTGACAGAAGGGCTTTCATCAAATGACTTTAGTATAACAATGAGCAATGTGTCTACAAATATGTTATATGCAATACAGCAAATGTTATCTATGCTATCGAGTGTTCATGTAATCTTTTTTATAATGGCCGCACGTCACGACCCCTTAAAACCAGATTGGCCGAACACCTCAATAATATCAAGAAAGGTCTAGAGACTCATAGCATTTCTCAACATTTTAAGATCACCCATAACTCCAATAAAGGAGAAATTGTGAGATTTTTAGACATTAAAGAAATAAAAAATGACCCTAGGAAAAAGAAAAATGCCTCCCAATTAGCTCGGGAGGAGATGAAATTTATTTATAATCTCAATACCTTACATGGGCATGGTCTTAATAAGGACTTTGAAATTAAATGTTTTTTTATAATTGAGATCTTTATTCTTACTTAATGCATTTTTTTTATATATAAAGCCTTTTTTTTGGTGTAACCTTCTTAACTTATCTATTGCTATATTGTTCTTAAATTTAATGTGCATATTTTAATTGTTTTTTTATCCTCTCTTTTTTGTATATTATGTTTTTATGATGAATTCCTTGGAAAAGATTCCATTATATTGCGATAAGAAAGTGTGAATCAACATATGATTTGGCCTCCTACTAAGCCATCCCCATGTTAAAGCTACTTAAAGACCATCTTTTAAAATGCCCACCTTCAGAGCGTCAGATTCAACGCTATTCTGTTGTTTAATATTCACGATCTATCACACTTGACCGGAAGTGGGGCTACAACGCTCCGTACCCAAAACCGGAAGTGGGCGGAAGTCACTCGACCGGAAGTGGGGCTAAAACGCTCCATAACCAAGACTGGAAGTGGGGCGGAAGTCACTTGCATGGACAACACGCTGGACATATGGCGCCAAACAAGATTACATTCTGATTGGACATCAGTTCTTTAAATGTCGACCGCTGACCCGATCTAATCACATCCTTGAAAAAGACAGAAGTAGTGGTCGAAACGCGTCGGGCATCTACCTATTTGGGACACCACGAGGGGAGCCTCTTGCCGTGATACTGGTGCACTTGTTATAAAAGTTTCCGGGACCTTCATTCATAAGCGCTTGTTGAGAACTATTCCACTCTAGTTCTCCATGTATTCCGGTAATTGTTCTATCCTTTTGTGACCTCCCCACTTTGTTTTTTACCCTTTACATGTTGTTATTTTAGCCTGCATTTTGTCACCAAAAAACACAGTGTTGCACTATGTATGGTTTCATTTTATCTCCATTCATATGAATACATGTGAATATGATACATGGATATGAAAGTGGATTGAAAAGGAGTGTGATACCCAGCCGTTACTGTTTACACATCTGTTTGGAGAAGAGGAGACGCCCATCCCACTAAAGGGATGTATGGTATTTCTCCTATACTAAACTAATCTGGTGAAGGGTTCATTATTATACTACATTGTACACCAATCTGAAGTGCTCCCCTGATATTTGAGGCGGAGAAGAGGAGTCGCCCTTCCCCCAATAGGGACATCGTATTCCTATATCTATCATAGAGCGCAGGGGGGATCTGAACACTTTTTATGTGTCTTAGACACATTGCTCATTGTTATACTAGTTTTACTGTGGTGTGGGGTCACCATTTGTGTTTAGGTCCTGCCAGCTGATCTGCAGGGCAGAGATTATACCGATTCTTTATCCCTTTTTTTATCAGATTTTACCTTGGCTTGCAGAAACTCTAATTTGTCCATCGGTGCCCCACACTTACCTACTCACTGAATCCTGCAGCTTAGTCACGATTTTTGGGGTAGTCCCCCATCCCCCAGAAGAGTGGGAACCCATGACACCAGGAATGGGCATTTTAGTGGAATTAGCATACAATCATAAACACAACTGCAGGAAAAGACTCATGGACAGCTGCAACTGTGTCCAACTCTGAATCCCACCCCTTCAACAGACTCCACCCCCTCCATGAGGGCTGCTTTAAGATATTTCCTGGGCTAGTTTTCCATCCCAATCCACCCCTGAGCTGGAAAGGAATACCCATGATCATTTCCCGCTTGGCTGGGTCATACAGGCTCCACTAGGGCCGGCTTCTCGCACCCACGCATCACCACAGGCAGATTTGCAGTTGGAGGCTGTCTGAACTGAGGAACATCTCATTGCAGTGATGGCACCTTAAGTTCCTAGTCACAGTGGCTGACCCTGGACACCAGGCTCAGAGTGGGTTTAAACCACACTTCTCAATTAAAAAAGGGGTGTGGATAGCTGCACTCAAAATCCGATTGTGCAACAACTCATTAAATTTATAGCACAATTTATTTGAATAAAATATAAGAAATTCATAAAAAGTAAAATAAAAATAAAAATTATTGTAATGGTGACTCATGAAGTGCAGTTCTTCATAACAAGGTATATACACCCTTAAGTCCAATGGACCTTTGTGCTGTCTGTGTCCATTCCTATGTTGGCTCACTGTGGCCCTTATTCTGATCGGTGCGGACTTTCCCAAATTCTTTCGGATCGCGTTTTTTAGCCGTCTGCGCATGCGTGGGGAACGCTATGCGCATGTGCCACGTATGGTCTCCGTACTTGTTCTCACTAATACCGTACAGAAATGTGCACCGCAATCAGTCGGCCAATATGGGTGTGTTATGGGCGTCATGCGGAATGACACAGGGGCGTAGTTTCAAAGTGGGCTAAACTGGGCGGAAACATGGGCGAACACGGGGGAGTACACTTATTTTGGTGGGCGTGCATTCGGACAGCACACCGAATGCACGCGAACAAAAAGGGAAGAAATGTGCGGTGTCCAAAAGGCTAGTATTGCTTAGCGGACACCACTCGGTCATGCGCTAGGCAATCGGAACGCCTAATCAGGACGGACGCACCTCAACCAATGTCAGGTGAACACAATACAATCACCTAATTTACTCATTACTTGTAAATTACACGCTTCTCACTGCTTCAATTGAAAGCAATGCACCTTAAATGGACCATTACTAAACACACACATATATGCTGCAGTTTGCACTCACTTTTACACTGCAAATAATGAACACAGCTTCATATTACTAATACTAATACACATGTCACTTCTGCATGTATCAATTAATACAGACATTTTGGGGCCAAAAATAACATTTATTAAATCAACAAAGAAAATATTTGCAAAACCATCACAAAATAAATGGTACCATAACAGGACAAAAATTAAATAATATAAAAAAATAGCCACAGCAGAATCATTAGGAACACATCAGGTGGCTTCACAACAAAAGTACAGCAACAACACTTCAAGTACAGCACACAGTAATGGTAGGCCAAACAGGGCAACAGGGGAACCAAACATGACATTTGAACCGCGGGGAAATGTGGTGACCCTCGGCACGGAATTTGACAGCGGATGCTGACACACACAGCTCGATGGATGATTTGGGAAGACATAACGGTGGAGATTAATGGGGACACAAGTTCATTTGCGAGCACGTTTGCCCCTGGCAGGCTCCTTGCCACGTGCAGCAGCTCTTCGGCCTCGCCCACGGCCACGCTCAGATGGAGGGTCACGTGGAGCACATGCTGGGGAGTGGGGGGGATGTTCTTCCCCCTCTGGCAGCAGGGAGTGATGATGTTGTTAATGCACCCGAAACGGATGCTATCAGGACCCTATTGCTGGTAACTAGCTCCACCATAAGCTCATTATGGCGGAGGAGGAGGTCATTTTGCCGCAGGGCTTGATCAGCCAGCACCTGCAGGCTAGCAGCAATGGATTGCTGGGTGACAGCCATAGCCTGCAGGCTCCCAGCGATACTCTGCTGGCTGGTGGTCAAACCCTGCAGCACCTCCTCGGCCCTACGCACCCGCTCGAATGTCGAGTCTCCCTGCTGCACAATACTGTCTAGCACACGGCCCCACGTGGACAATTCAGCCGCGGACATTGGCGCCTGCTGCTGCACGGGCCTGCTACTGGGGCCAGGTGGCACAGACTCCACAACCTCCTCAAGAGATTCTTGACCAAGAGGTGGGGATGCTGTTGAAGGAGAAAATACCAATTACCACACATTCCATGCAAAATTCAAAACATCTACTTATGGCCTGGCAAATAATTACCTTCAAGCGTAGAAGCCATCACTTCCGCTGGGGACTCGCTGTCTATGGTGCTCACCCCCGGACCTCCTCCACTGCTATGCAGCACTGTGCAATCTCTTCCAGGGGGGTGAGCTTCAGCTTGGCAGGCATGAGGCCAGCCCCAGAGGTGTGGCTGTGTTGCCACCGCTCGGTCAATTTCTTCTTGAGGTTGCCTTTGAAGTCGTGCCACCTGCAATCAAAGTGTACATATTAATACATGTCACTCCTCATGTTTGCTGTAGCACCCATTGCAATGTGAAACATAATACAACATGTGCCTCCTGACACCAAACTTACATTATATTCTTTTTGACAAACAACCCTTAGAGGATATAACCACAGTCACCCTACAATAACTATCAAATCAATATCATGGCAAACATTTCTGTGCCTCCAAGCAACGTGACCACCCATTGACCAACTCCATCTAATATTGAATGTAAACATTACTGGACTTGGACTGCTCAAATGTAAAACACATGTACTTGCCTCTTCTTAACGTGCTCCGTCTCACGAACTTGTGGAGCCACTGCATTAATCTCCGCCGTTATCTCCTCCCAGATCTTCCATCTCCTTGTGTGTGTCAACTTTACCGCTGGGCACTCTATCAAATCACGTGCCCGGGTCACCAGGATGTCAAGCTCCTGCGGTTCATATGCCATGTTTCTTGTGGTTGGTTCCTCTGTTGCCCGACTGCGGACACGGCCACGGCCACCGGTTGCTGTACTTGAAGTGCTGGCCTGGCTACTCTGTTGGGAAGCCACCTGCTGTGTTCCCAATGATTCTGCTGATGCTGAGGATGGGCCAGCTGCAGCTTGGCCAGATGTGGATGGCCCATCTGGCTGCTCTGGGTTGAGGGGGACATAGGTGGTGTTGGACTCCATGCGGGCCAAGAGGTTCTGCACCACCTGTTCTTCCTCTGACTCTGAGCCAGCCATGTTTGCAACAACTGTTTGCCTTTCTAGGACCACTTTAAATACTATTTCTGTAATTGGCGTTAATCAGCTGCAACCTGCGTTCCGTACGGCCGTGTTCCGTACGCCAGCGTCAACCGTGCGGCGCATACGGGACGCCCCTTGGTGTGGAAAAATATTTCTCAAAAACCAGGAAAACTGAGTAAGTCAGATTTAGTAGCTACAGTTATGGCCAGGTACATCGTGGTTTACAACGCGCTTTTGAGGGCTCTGACTCGCGAGTTGCAGATCGCGTTATGTCCTGCGTTATGTACCACGCCATGCAATACATAGTTTAACCACTGGGTGACTAATGCTCCACGTTAAGACTTTACGCTACGGATTTTTGCTAACCAGCCACTTTTCACTAGGGATTTTGTCCTTACTTTACGGACAGAGTATTTTGTATTTATTCGCAGACGCAGCTACGTACGGTCATTTATGTAATTGGTACAGAAGCCATGCTAACCTTTGCTATTGCTAGATGACTACTTAAAACATTATTGGAGGACCTACAGTATCATACTGTACTTTACACTACGGATTTTGTCCTTACTTTACGGACAGAGTTATTTTATTTTATTCGCAGCCGCAGTGACTTACTGGATGGTCATGAACTGTATTTGATTGGTGCAGAAGCCATGCTAACCATCTGCCATCACTATATTCAGAGGCAACAGTGGCCTAATGGGTAGAGGCACGGCTTCACCATGTCAGTATCAGTAGTTCGATCCTCAGTTGGTTACAATATATTTTTATTTTTTAAACGTTCTTTTTTTTTTTTTTTAAACCAATACAGGTACTGTAGTTACAGTAGTTGGTGCTTATCAAATTCTTTCGGACTTTTCCACAAACAAAAATTCACAATGGCAGGCCTCCATGTACACGATAGTTAATACCCATACTGTACATACTGCGCTACAGAGAACGGTTTTTTTTCGCAAAATAGATTTAGTTTTTCAGGTAAAACTCCTTGCCTTGAGGACCGTGTTTCGGGATAAAATTCGCTAACCTTTGCTAACCAGCCACTTTTCACTACGGATCTTGTCCTTAGTTTACGGACAGTTTGTACAGTATTTATTCGCAGAAGCAGCTACGTACGGTCTTTTATGTAATTGGTACAGAAGCCATGCTAACCTTTGCTATTGCTAGATGACTACTTAAATTATTGGAGGACCTACAGTATCATACAGTACTTTACACTACGGATTTTGTCCTTACTTTACGGACAGAGTTATTTTCTTTTATTCGCAGCCGCAGTGACGTACTGGATGGTCATGAACTGTATTTGATTGGTGCAGAAGCCATGCTAACCATCTGCCAGCAGTAAAATCACAGGCAATAGTGGCCTAGCGGGTAGAGGCACGGCTTCACTATCTCAGTATCAGTAGTTCGATCCTCAGTTGGTTACATTATATTTTTATTTTTGAAACGTTCTTTTTTTTTTTTTTTAAACCAATACAGGTACTGTAGTTACAGTAGTTGGTGCTTATCAAATTCTTTCGGACTTTTCCACAAACAAAAATTCACAATGGCAGGCCTCCATGTACACGATAGTTAATACCCATACTGTACATACTGCGCTACAGAGAACGTTTTTTTTCGCAAAATAGATTTAGCTTTTCAGGTAAAACTCCTTGCCTTGAGGACCGAGTTTCGGGATAAAATTCGCTAACCTTTACTAACCAGCCACTTTTCACTACGGATCTTGACCTTACTTTACGGACAGAGTACAGTATTTGTACATTACAGTATTTATTCGCAGACGCAGCTACGTACGGTCATTTATGTAATTGGTACAGAAGCCATGCTAACCTTTGCTATTGCTGGATGACTACTTAAAACATTATTTGAGGACCTACAGTATCATACTTTACACTACGGATTTTGTCCTTACTTTACGGACAGAGTTATTTTATTTTATTCGCAGCCGCAGTGACGTACTGTATGGTCATGAACTGTATGTGATTGGTGCAGAAGCCATACTAACCATCTGCTATCACTACAGTATATTCAGAGGCAACAGTGGCCTAACGGGTAGAGGCACGGCTTCACTATCTCAGTATCAGTAGTTCGATCCTCAGTTGGTTACATTATATTTTTATTTTTTAAACGTTCTTTTTTTTTTTAAACCAATACAGGTACTGTAGTTACAGTAGTTGGTGCTTACAGGTATCAAATTATTTCGGACTTTTCCACAAACAAAAATTCACAATGGCAGGCATCCATGTACACGATAGTTAATACCCATACTGTACTGCGCTACAGAGAACGTTTTTTTTTCGCAACAATAGATTTCTCCAAACTCAGACACAGACCGACACCTCAGACAATAAGATGTTGATTGCAGTCATATGTTAATTGCAGTCTGCCTTTTTGTTTCGCTGGTAATTGTACATAATTCAAATGCACCTATCAGCTTCATGAAGGATTTCCTTTGTCTCTGCCAGCATAAATTCAGCTACAGATATTAAAATTGTCAAACAATCCAGTTTGTTTTTCTGCATCTAAACCGTGTAGAATTGCTACGGATCGTCTCTTCATCTCTTGCCTGTATACAAGCACGAGATTGTACCTGTACACCTTGACTATTCATTCTGCTGAATCCAAAGTCAAGTTGTTGCTGCGTTCCTGTTCTACCAAGCGTTATCATCATACTGCCTTCCTTCCGCAAGAAGAGTACAGTACTGTATCTTCTCGCTGGAGCAGTAAGTACACTATACAGTAGTACAGTCATTTGTACATTTCACTGATTGCTGCATTACAGTATACAGTAAGCAGCACTACAAAACGGTCCCTGCGCGGAAGCGCTCGGTTCCCACCCTTCCCTGAATGAAGCTGTTTCCCTTCTTTTCCTACTGTTCAAATGCACCCGGTGCAGAATACTGTATACAATCGCCTGCTGTGTACAGTATACTGTATTCAGATACTGCAGGCTGCCGCTATGAGTATTGGGGCAGATGTACAGTATTAAGCCTTAACAAGAGATTCAATCCAAGGGTGATAAGGAGAGATAAACGTCCAGCCAATCATCTCCTTTCTGACTTTTTTCAAACACAGCCTGTAACATGGCAGTTAGGAGGTGATTGGCTGGATGTTTATCTCTCCTTATCACCCTTGGATTTACCTCTTGTTAAAGCTTAATACTGTAGATCTGCCCCACTGTCCGTAAATACTAGAGTCTGTTTCGCAGACTTACTGTATACAGTATCGAGTAGTGATATCGTGATTTTTGATGCCTTACACGTTCAGTGCAGTGCAGTAGAGATAGCGCCATGTGGAATATTGTACAATGTGTTAAAATTGCCTGGTGTGTATGGGCCGCAGATCCCCGACTAGCGATGACAGTACTCTATTAGGGTGGGCTACTTTAGGCTGCTAAATACTAGTTCTCTCCGTAATACCATTGGTGTAATACCGTAAATAACGTATTTTTCCCTCAAACGAGGGGACCGGTGTTTTTCTCATGTTTACGGACTGTTTCGCAGGCTCAGTCAGTAATAGGAGCACATGTGATACTGTATCGTGATTTTCAGCCATGTTGGGAATCGACATTGCTGCACAGTGCAGTAGAGATAGCGCCATGTGGAATATTGTACAATGTGTTAAAATTGCCTGGTGTGTATGGGCCGCAGATCCCCGACTAGCGATGACAGTACTCTATTAGGGTGGGCTACTTTAGGCTGCTAAATAATAGTTCTCTCCGTAATACCATTGGTGTAATACCGTAAATAACGTATTTTTTCCTCAAACGAGGGGACCAGTGTTTTTCTCATGTTTACGGACTGTTTCGCAGGCTCAGTCAGTAATAGGAGCACATGTGATATCGTGATTTTCAGCCATGTTGGGAATCGACATGGCTGCACAGTGCAGTAGAGATACTGTAGCGCCATTGAGAATATGCTATTTAGAATAGAATAGAATAGAATTGTATGCTATTGTATTGCATACGATGCGATTTGATGCGATTTTAATACTGTACAGTATGTACAGATGTACCCAGATGCCTGTTTCATACTGTATGTGAAATGGCCCCCAAGACCCCATTTTTAATTGTATTCCCACCCTGATGGCTAAATGCCCCCATTGTTAACGCCACCCCACTATCAACGCCAACCCGAAGCGTGGCGAGCGGCGGCGTTACGCGTCCTCCGACCTTTTCATACCCCCACAATCCACGTCGGCGTGGAGTTGATTTTACAGTATATACTGTAGTGTGGCGAGCACAACGAGCCACCGAGCCCGAAGCGTGGCGAGCGGACGTGGATACCTTCACAGCTATACGCGTCCCCTCGCGGGCTTCACAGGTATCCGGGTCCCCTCGCGGGGCTCGCCACGCTTCGGCCTCGGTGGCTCGCTGCGCTCGATATAGGGATAGGAGCACATGTGATACTGTATCGTGATTTTCAGCCATGTTGGGAATCGACATGCACAGTGCAGTAGAGATACAGGTACTGTAGCGCCATTGAGAATATTGTACAATGTGTTAAAATTGCCTGGTGTGTATGGGCCGCAGATCCCCGACTAGCGATGACAATACTCTATTAGGGTTGGCTACTGTAGGCTGCTAAATACTAGTTCTCTCCGTAATACAATTGGTGTAATACTGTAAATAACGTATTTTTTCGCTATTTTGCACTCAGTCATACTGTATTTGTGTGAAAAAAATCCCCTAGCTGTGTACAAAATCCCCTAGCTGTGGGTGTTCGTATTGTAAGTACGAGGGGCGGCAGTACGCATCCTCTGACCTTTTCATACCCACACTATCCACGTCGGCGTGAAGTTGATCTTACTGTACAGTATACCGTATACTGTAGCGTGGCGTGCGCAGCGAGCCCTGCGAGGGCACGCGCATTACTTCACAAGTATTACGCGTCCCCTCACGGGTCTTGCTGCGCCCGTCACGCTTCAGGTTTGGTGGCTCGCTGCGCTCTATACAGTATACTGTACTGTAAAATCAACTCCAAACTCCACGCCGACGTGTGTAGTGGGGGCTGCCTGCGCTCGCCACGCTTCGGGTTGGTGTTGATAATGGGGTCTCGTTAACAATGGTGGTGCATTTAAAATAGTCATTACCCATCAGGGTACTCATCTGGTTGCCTGTACAATTAAAAATCGTTCCTATCGCTTCATATCACATGCGATGCGATTTTTGGTTGTACAATGCCCTGCGATGGAAATCGGGGGCGCCTTGATAATACACAAGTAACCCATTTTTTTTTTAATCATGCTACTTTTTGCCAATTTTCCGATCTACAGTAAATCTCCAAGTGTGTATAGTGTAGGCCACCAATGGGAGACACAACACTAGCAAAGTCTCCCGTCTGCTGATTTGACCAGCATGCCAGCGATGATGGATAATTTTTCATCCATCATCGCTGTGTGTGTGTGTGTGTGTGTACACCGCGCGTGCTTTCAACTTGCGGACCGCCTCTGCGCCTCCCCTTCTCCTGCCCCTGCTCCTTCCCCCTGCTCTGTGCTGTTATGAGCAGGGAGAAGCCACACATTACCGGCCGCTAGGGTTGCCACCTCATCCCTTTAATCCTGGAGACTGTACTGTATTTGGTACTTTATAACAGAAAAAAAGGGAAAGGTCACTTATCGGGCGCTTGAAGGAGTTTGTTCTGCGCTGTAATCTCCAAAGTCAAATCTTATGGGAACTGAGTTCTCACCAGTCCCATATGCGTTTAAAGATGTAGTCTCTCCAGGGCACATCAGCTGGGCTTTAGTACTGCCAAAGGTCCTGGTCCAACGATTCCTTTCTCTGTCCCATACACAGTCCACCAACGCGTTTCTTCCTCCGCAGAGGACTTTTTCAAGGTGTCCTGCATTACTGCGTATGAGCCCTTTATACTGTATACTGGTACCTGGTCTATTCCCGCTTCCTGGCCGGACTCTAATTAATTGTGTAGAACTACGTGTCCCATAGTCCTTTGCGAGGAACAGCGGGACTTCCTGTTTGCCGCTGCCGGCTTACAGGGTAGTCTTGGCAACCCTGACGCTCAGACGCAGCAGAGCGCAGGGTGCGTGTTCACGTCACTCCCGATCCGGCACTCTTATACTGTAGATCCTTTATATCGTGGGCTGTTTGTAGACGTTTGTGTAATGTCGTAACGTCACTTCTGGTTTCGTCTGAAGTGACTACAGCTCACAGGATTCCTCTCACAAAGTGCCGTGATTCCGGGCAGTGTATTTGGTACAGTACTTGTCTATTATCACGGCGCCCATCGCATTGCATACCACTAATTAAGGGAAGGCAACCCTACCGGCTGCACGTCCGGCCCCAACTTCACTCCTGCCTGCCCGGCTGCCAGCCAGTCGACTTGTTGCCGAAGTACCAAAATTTCCATTACTGGTCAGTATTTACGGTACATTACTGTATCTTGTCTCCACAGTTCCTGAGATTAAACATGCCGCCAAAAATCACCAAAGAAATGAGCCAGATCATCGTCAAGATGAAGCAAGATAACAAGACAACACGAGAGATCCAGGCTTGGCTGAAAGAAAGTGGTACTGAAGTTCATTTACAGACTGTGCGCAATCATGCTTCTATGAGGATGCGCCCCAGATACAGAACTCCTTCTCACTGCACATTGTAAGTACAGTACTCTATACAGTATTAGCAGATTCTATAATTACTGTACTGTACTGTACATTACTACTGTATACTGTACTGTACCAGGCGGCTTCAAGCTGTGGCCCTCCAGCCGTTGTGAAACTACTGTACAATTACCATCATGCTGTGCCATCGATTTGCTATTAGAGAAAGATACTGTAAAGTACAATTACAGTGTGGCAAGGCATGCCTGGATGTGTAGTTTCACAACAGCTGGAGGTCCACAGTTTGGACATGCCTGCTGTACTGTACAGTATGCTGTACAATCATTTTTGTCTGTGTTATACTGTACTATAGGAAAGTCCAAAAGATTGTAGAAGAATTAACTTGTGGTGATGATGAGCGTACTGCTGGAAAAATAAAAAACATTCTTCATTCGGACTATGATATGGACGTTTCAGTTTCCAGTGTGAAACGGATGCGAAGAACAATGGGATGGAGATATTGTCGCACAAGGTAATGTAAAATACTGTACTGTACAGTACATCAACCTTAATTTTACAATACTGTATACTGCAAGTCATAAGCATTTAATGTCTCAATGGTCCTAATTTTTTTTTACTTACTGTACCTGTAGGCTGCATCCCATGATAAGAGATGTCAATAAAGAAAAGAGAGTGATACAAGCTCAACAGTGGATTGACAGTGCCGAAAAATTTAATGATGTTCTTTTCACAGATGAAACTTCTGTTTCTATGGAGAGGTTCTCAAGAATGTCCTTCCGCAAACCTACCTTATCTCATTGAAACCACGAGCAAAGTTTCCATTAAAAGTCCACGTATGGGGAGGTATATCTCGCAGGGGTGCTGGACCTATGTTAGTTTTTGAAGGTACTGTACTGTACATTTCTACTGTACTGTAGTTTTAAACAACTCAGAACCCTGAAATGTGTACATGTTAATGGCATCTTACTGTATCTCTGTAGGGATTATGGATAAGATCTTCTTCCAAGAACAAATAGTCGATCGTGTTTTGGTGCCATTTATCAGAAAATACTATCCATCTGGACACAGAGTATTCCAAGATAATGACCCAAAACATTCTGCTTCTGCAAAATACATGGAAGAGAGAGGAATAATTTGGCAACGCACACCACCAGAGTGAGTATTATTCGAACAGCATTTACTGAACTACAGTACACTACTTATTGTACAGTCGTGATTTTATTACTACTGTACTGTACAGTATGTTAATACAGTAGTATGTACTGTACTTAACTTTTGTATGTACTGTACTACGTATACTTTAGGTCACCGGACATGAACCCAATTGAAATGGTCTGGGCACAAATGAAGAAGTTCATCAGGAATGAAGTGAAACCGAAAAATAAACAAGAACTTTTGGATGGGATCAGGACTTTTTGGGAAAAAAAACTGACACGTGTCCAGTGTATTAAGTACATAAACCATCTGGACACCGTCTTGCCTGTCGTCATTGAGCGAAATGGGCATGCAACTGCTATGTAGATTCTCCAGTACTGTATAATACAGTATAAAGTACTGTGCCTGTAAAACTGAACCCCTCGCAGCAGTCTCTTACAGTACAGTATACTGTACTGTACAGTACAGTACCTCTCCTTTTACTCGCTGTCCACCTCACAACTTACTGTATTTCCCTCCCTTCAATGTTTACTTGACATGTACTACACATTGCAGTTTGCTTGGCCCAAAATCAAGCGAGTTTGGGACAGAGAACAAAGGACTGGCAATGAAATGGAAAAAAAGTACGTTTATGATCTTACTGTACATTACTTTATCTCTCTCCCTCTCTCCCATCCCCTTCCCCTGCCAACATGTGTCTCCCCCCCCCCCCCCCGAAATCCTTGTGACCATTCAGTACTAACGCTATTCTTTTTTCTTCTCCCCTTATCCACCACATGCCACTCTACCATGAGCAAAATCAAGCGTGTTTGGGACAGAGAGCAAAGGACAGGCAATGAAATGGAAAAAAGTACGTTTATGGGGCGAGATTTATTGTGTTTACCGTTTTTCCGAAAATGCGATTTTTGCTCAAATCGCCCTTTATCGCCGTTTTTTTAAAATCGCATTTTTTTCCAGAACTAGAATATTTAATGAGGTGTGTATTCCGGCATGAAAAGTGCGACAAAGTGCGATGTACAGTAGGGCGATTTTCGGGATGAGAATTGCGATTTTTTAGTCATGAAAAGTTGCAATTTTTTGGAAATGTGCGATTTTGTGATTGAAAAAAAAAATTGGCGTGAGGTCCCCCCTCCTGTACATAACCAGCCCCGGGCTCATTGAGCCGGACCTGGTTCCAAAAATACGGGGGACAAAAAGCGTAGGGGTCCCCCATATTTCTGAAACCAGCCTGGGACTCTTAGACCGGTCCTGGTTCCAAAAATACGAGGGACAAAAAATCTGGGGGTCCCCCGTATTTTGAAACCAGCACCGGGCTCCAACAGCCCGCAGTGTCATGCCACAGCCGGGGGACACTTTTTACACAAGGTCCCCCGGCCGCACCATGAGCACCGTGGCTGGTCAGCCTTGGACGGGGTACCTGGAGGAGTGGGGACCCCCCCAATAAAGGGGTCCCCCCCCAGGCTTCACCCGTCCAGGGCTGAAGCCCGGGGCTGTCACCGGCGTCCCTGGCCATTGGACGCCGGCCTGATAGGGTTAAATTGTCATTCCTAACATTGCTTAATACAGGAGAACTGCAAGTGCCAGCAGACTTCCCCCGCAGGCTGGGACTTGGGGAACCACAAGTCCCAGCATGCGGGGCATTAATGGGCCCGCTGGGACTAGTAGCCCACCTGTAAAAAGAATGTTAAAATAAAGCACACACACAGAAAAGTATAACTTTATTACATACACATACACACACACCTCACTTTTACACCACATTCTTACCGATCCAGGATCCAGCGCTGGTCTCTCTGCAGCAGAGCCGGACAGCCCGCACTGACAGCGGGCTGAACCGGCTTCCTCCGACGCAGCTCACAGCTTCTGTCGCGCTGTCCCAGCGCGACACTGGCTGAGAGCGTGATTGGGCGATGCGCCTCCATGGAGACGCATACAGTAGCTCAGCCCTGATTGGCTGAGCTAGGCGTCTCCATGGAGACACATACAGTAAGCCGGAGACCCTCTCAGCCTGTGTCGCGCTGGGACAGCTGTCCGGCTCTGCTGCAGAGAGACCAGCGCTGGATCCTGGATCGGTAAGAATGTGGTGTAAAAGTGAGGTGTGTGTATGTGTACTGTATGTAATAAAGTTATACTTTTCTGTGTGTGTGCTTTATTTTAACATTCTTTTTACAGGTGGGCTACTAGTCCCAGCGGGCCCATTAATGCCCCGCATGCTGGGACTTGTGGTTCCCCAAGTCCCAGCCTGCGGGGGAGGTCTGCTGGCACTTGCAGCAGTTCTCCTGTATTAAGCAATGTTAGGAATGACAATTTAACCCTATCAGGCCGGCGTCCAATGGCCAGGGACGCCGGTGACAGCCCCGGGCTTCAGCCCTGGACGGGTGAAGCCTGGGGGGGGGACCCCTTTATTGGGGGGGTCCCCACTCCTCCAGGTACCCCGTCCAAGGCTGACCAGCCACGGTGCTCATGGTGCGGCCGGGGGACCTTGTGTAAAAAGTGTCCCCCGGCTGTGGCATGACACTGCGGGCTGTTGGAGCCCGGTGCTGGTTTCAAAATACGGGGGACCCCCAGATTTTTTGTCCCTCGTATTTTTGGAACCAGGACCGGTCCAAGAGTCCCGGGCTGGTTTCAGAAATATGGGGGACCCCTACGCTTTTTGTCCCCCGTATTTTTGGAACCAGGTCCGGCTCAATGAGCCCGGGGCTGGTTATGTACAGGAGGGGGGACCTCACGCCAATTTTTTTTTTTACTTTTACACATACTGTACAGTACAGTACTGTATTTTAACAAAGAACCATACACAGATCACAATGATCTGTGCATGGTTCTGACAAAATCGCCATGTTTCTGACCAAACCGCCAGTCAGGATCAGGTCAATTTTTTTTTTGGAACTTTAGACCTTTTTTTTTTGGCGATTTCCAAATTCGCATCTCATTAAAAATGCGAATTGTATCTTTTTCAATGGGGAAAACATCTGGATGCGAATTCCGGAGTTAAAAATAATCGCACTTTTAGAAAAGTGCGATTTACAGTACAGTATGCCGCAAATCGCCACCCATTAAAAAATGGATTTGGGAAAACAATGAAAAAACGGCCGTTTTTGCGATAAAAATCGCCAAAAACCCACCATCGATCTCTAATACTGTAAATGTCACCCATGATCTTACTGTACGTACATTACTGTATCTCTCTCCCTCTCTCCCCTCCTCTTCCCCTGCCAACATGTGTCTCTCCCCCCCCCCTGAAATCCTTGTGACCATTCAGTACTAACGCTATTCTTTTTTTCTTCTCTCCCCATACCACTCTACCATGAGCAAAATCAAGCGTGTTTGGGACAGAGAAAAAGAGAGACCCACTGCCTTGGAAAAAGCTTTCTTGTCACCTACTGTAAAATACTGTACTTTACTTAAAATACTGTGTTAGGACTGATTGAATTACTGTACTTTTTTATTATTATACAGTATTCTATATATCATATACTATACAGTATATCATATCACTTGTTATACCTGTACTTTCTTATTTCTGTAACCCCCTTTTGTCCATTAGGGACTTAAATACAACTTGATTGCGGAGTTCTTATCTCCTTATTCCTATACAGTGGTCGTGTCTGTTTTATTCGCATAATAGCGATAAGGTACATTACGGACACTGTCCGTTAAGGTATATTCGCAGATTAGAGACAAAGTACTGCGAAGGGATCTCTTATTAAGGTATTGGTTCTTGGTGTATAACATACAATAAAAGGTACGCTACGCTGCGCTACGTTTTGTTCGCACGTAGTTAGGTATAAAGGGTAAGCAGGTTGCGGACACATTACGTAACCTGCTCTTTTCACTTATTGTATCTCTGGTCATATTTAATCGCCATTAACAATACAGATATACTATACAGTGCTACCTGCTGAGACTTGTAGTGCAGCAAGCAGGAGGAGGAGTTTGCAGGTGCACACTAAATATATATGCTAGACCTTTTAATATCTTGCTATATTGCATTTGAGGTTATTAGCATAGTAATGGCCAAACTCCTCCTCCTGCTTGCTGCACTACAAGTCTCAGCAGGTAGCACCTCATATGTCCAGGGTGTGCAGT
Organism: Crinia signifera; assembly: GCF_055691185.1. Taxonomy (NCBI): domain Eukaryota; kingdom Metazoa; phylum Chordata; class Amphibia; order Anura; family Myobatrachidae; genus Crinia; species Crinia signifera. The sequence continues at coordinate 165,799,985 of NC_139222.1, forward strand.
TTAGGGCCCCTCCCCCTATGTACTATATATTGTGTATTCATACACACTGGAAGGAACTAGAGACGCCTTCCTCCTTAACTTGCACCCCACCCACCTGTCCCAAATTGATTTTAATTAGGTTGGAGTCCCAACATTCAAGACTGCACACCTCAGCTTGGCACTATGAGGGTAAGTCCTACTATACATATATGCTGGGTGTTGGTCTGTGGGACTGTGTTTGGGGCACAGGGCTCTTTGGGCTGCTGTTGCTGGGCTGCTCCATGGCATCATATCGTATACTTTCAATCACCCTTTTAGTTTGTTTAATATATATGTGTAATATCCTGTATTAACGATAATGTGTGTCATATAATATTAACACATTGTGGACACATGATGTAGTCTTATTATAAGAAACTGTGGCTGTGTATCACCCCAGGGGGGATATTCAATGTTATATGGGCAGGTATAGGAATGCCTTCACGGAAGGCAACACAGACTTCCATAGAAAGTGACTAACCTTTGATTTATATGTAGACTTCCAAATACCCTCATGGAGGGCAACATGGACTTTAATATAAAGATTATAAGTGTACACATGAACCCCTTTGTGGAAAGTATGCGCAGCCTATTAAAACACCCCTCTCAGAGGGAAGTTGACTATTCCAGACAGCCTGATGTATGGGAAAAGCTGCGTGGACTGTACCAATCTCCCTACACTAGAGGGAGGATCTATGCTCCTTGCATTGTAAAACACACATGTAAATGGTTAATAAAGTTGGAGGACTCGCGACCAGCGCGAGCCCCCTGTGAATGCCCGCTCAAACAGCTGTTATAAAAGGGAGCCGCAGGGTACGCTGAGGGGAGTCCTGAGGGAACTTGTGAAAGCAGAGCTACGCAGCCGGAGAAGCGACAGAGAGCTGTGCTGGGAATGGCTGAGAGACTTACCAGGGTGTCCGGGACCTTCAGGAAGTGATCGGCGGCAGCAGGAGAGACCTCAGGCGGAGTTGAACTCAGCGAGTTCCGGAGTCAGCCGCGTCATCGCCGGGCGGCATCTGAGGAGATCCCCGCTGCGAGATCCGGTCCGGCGCGTCATCGAGGAGGCGGAGGAGAGGTGACAGGTAGGACGGCCCTGTCAGTAGGAGGGAGCCGCGTCTTGCAGGCGGCCGCGTCATCCGAGGGGAGGACGGAGGAGGCCGCATCCTCCAGAAGGCGGCAATAGAGGTGGAGACCGGGCGGCCCTACAGCAGTCGGACAGCAAGAGGGGAGTGGTGAGTGACTACCAGCCCGCCCCCAATAGACAGTCTATTACCTCCCTCAGGCCAGCCTTTCACCCGGTATACAGTCCAGCTAAAATAGATTGACAGCGTTCAGCTGAAATTCAGTAGGGAAAACCCAGCTGCTGCCACCTATGTGTTCTGGGTGAAACCACTATTTAACAGAGTATCCAGAGACTGAGACATTTAGCTACCCTGCATTATTAGGAAAAGTACTTTCCCTCAGGCATAAAGTGGTTCATACAGAGTTTACCCTGAGGCTGCAGTCGTATTCTGGTGAAAGAAAGACTTGGTAATAGTGACTGCATTATATAGTACAGTGTGATCAGAGGAAGATTAAGCCTTGTATCAAGCAAGCTGCATTACACAGCACAACTGAACAGTAGGTGTGCAAGTAATACATCAGTCTGCACAGCCAGTGATAACCCTTGGAAAACAAGCAGCCAGCTAGAGGGATAGAGAGAGAGAAAGAAACCCTGAGCTTTTCTGTATTCAGTCATGTATTTATTTAACTGAGAAGGGAGAAAGCGGAGACACATTAATTTATCACCCCTCTCTCGGCCAAGTTAACTTCTTCCCTCAGAGATCACATTGTCTTTTGTGCAGCATAGGAAATAAATAACTTGGAGTACAACTGCCCAACATCTCCCCTAAGTTAGGAAAACATTTCCTTCAGCATTTTGAAAGTTGAAGTTAATTTGGAGACTGTGATTAGAAACAGTATTATTCCAGGCAACAGGGAGAATCGATTCATTCGTGTGTTAGTAATACACCGTCAGTAGCCTCAAGAACAGTTAATGGATATTTATCTGGCAACTAACCATTCCTATTGGATTACAAATATACAGTGCATATCCATTTACAGGGAGGAACTTTAAAACTTCAGGAAAGGGAACTAGTAGGAAATAAAAGCGCTTCTTGTTTACCTGCAACAGACAGAGACTTGTGTACACTAGTTATAGTATATATTATTGCGCAATAATAAGTAGCAAGTATTACAGTATTTGGCCATTGTATGCAATATGTACCTATTTTGTGAAAGTTAACAGTTACTTTATTGGTTTTAGAAACAGAAGGTAGGGTTGTCTAACGTTACAGTTTTTTTAGGATCCTTGGTGTGGAACGACGGAATCGAATTGCAGTCATCAGCTACCGTTCCAGTTCAATAAACTATTGGTGTATGCGGTTCTGTGATTTGTGAATGTGATATTTGTTTGTGAATATACATATATATTTGTTATTTCTGCAATAAATTGTTTAAATCTTATAACGTATTGGAAATTCCCGTGTCATCTTCAATCGAATCTGGAAAAGAAAGATACTTACCTGCAAGAAAGGAAGAAAAGTTTCAGGGCATTCAAACAGAGTTCCAGGATATTACAAGTTAAGTTTTGGCGTCTACGAACAGGATACAACCAGACAAGAACAATCTAAGTAAAGGCAATATGGCAGAATCTGACACACCGACTCCTAAATCAACAAAAAGAAGGGTTCTTCCATCTCCGGAGAGCGTAGCTGTGAGAAAGAGGGGGGAGATGGCAGAATATTCCCCTATTACCATGCCATATTATGTCGGTGCTCCATGGCTACCCTCATACTCGGGAAACAAACGCATGGCAGGAACAACAACCTTCAGGGATTTTAAGGACAGAATGCGATCCATGTTGGACATGTGCCACGTGAGCAACGATCAACAAGTACAGATTTTATTAGGACAGTTGAAAGGGCCAGCAAGAAGGGAGGTAAAGGCATGGAAAAGAGAACGAAAAGTGACAGTACAGGACATCTTTAAAAAATTGGCTAGTATATTCGACGCACGAACCCCTGCAGATTTAAAAGGACATTTGTATTCAAGGAAACAAAAGCCACAAGAATCTTTAAGAGACTTCGCCCTAGCATTACAAGAAGCTTCACACGCTATTCAGGCAGTCGAGCCGGGCGATAAGGAACAAGAGAACGAGACCTTGATCAATCTTTTTGTGGAAGGGGCCAGGGAGAAAGCAGTACGTGCTCAACTCCGGATGTGGAGGAAGCAAAACCCAGGCGGCACCTTCTCCAAATTCAAAGAAGCTATATTCCAAATACTGGGCTTAAATCAGTGCGATGAGGAAGAGGGGCACATAACCACAGATACAGAAGAAGAGGAGGAGGATGAAGAAGAAGTAGCCCCTAAGACGCTTCCCCACAGTAAGAAAGGAGCAATGACTCAACAAGTACAGTCCAGCCGGGACATCTCCGGACCACTGGCAGACAAATTAGACATTCTTACAAAAAGTCTGGCGGAAATGGGCAGAGAGCTAAAAGACCTCCGACAAGAACAAGCGCTGTTAAGACGGGGAGGGGAGAATACAGGACATCGGGGTCAAGGGCGGACACGATGGACAACGACGTCTGGGAGAGGGCGACGGGCCACCGATAGATTCGACTCCCACGGGAGCCCAGTTTGCAGACGCTGCAGTAAGAGCGGGCATATCGAGCGATTTTGCATGGAGGAAGATTTAAACGGGGAAGACCCGAAGTCACGGACCTACCCTCGGGAGAACACCCCTCAGTAGGTCCAAATTCTCCATCATGGTGGTCTCGTTATGTTGGATCGTGTCCACATGTGAACATTCTGGTAAACAACGTGGAAATCCCCGCCCTGTTGGACACTGGATCCCAAGTTACCACCATTCGCCTCACTGAATTCGAGAAGTATTGGCCCAGAGAAGAAATATTGACTCCTCCTGAGAACTGGATTCAATTGCTAGCCAGTAATGGGCAAGAGATCGAATACTGCGGATATTGGGAGGCTGAATTGACAGTTGGAAAAGCACGGTTGCCACACCAAGGTTGTTTAATCACCAACGGATCCAATGAACAGTTGCCCCCGATTATATTGGGGATGAATGCACTAAAACACTGTCCCGAGGAACTGGTGGAGTCGCTCAAGGAGGAAATGAATAAGGCAAACAGGGAAGAACGAAAGGCGTTGATACAAACAGTTCGATGGCTCAAAGGAGTGGAGAGTTTCACCAATGAGCAAGGGGAGATCGGCAAAGCAAGGATTAGTGATAGGACCCCGGTCCTTCTCAAACCAAATTCTGAAGTAATGCTACAGTGCAAAGCTCGGTTTGGGATAGGAGGAAAAGATTACGAAGCTATCATTGAACCTCATGATCCAGACGGCCAATTCCCCTTTGCGGTGGCGAGAGCAGTGACCAGAGTACACCAAGGTCAAGTCTTTGTCAGAGTGCTTAACCCTCATAGTTTCCCCATTAAATTGTATAAAAACTGTCCGGTGGCCCGGTTGACGGACGTGAGTTTCGAAGACGTCTTTGAAGGAAAAGCATTTGTGGCTCCCCTACAAGCCGAGAAGGTATCCTCCGCCAAAGAAACAGAAGAGAATCGGTGGTGGGATAACCTACAGGTGGGAGATTCCTGGACCACACCGGAACAGAAAGAAGGGGTGTTGCGAGTGGTGAAGGAGCACTCACAAGCATTTAGTCAATCTCCCTCGGATTTCGGGACAGCTAAAAATGTAGTTCATTACATTCCAACCGGAGATCATCCCCCCATCAAGGAGCGACATCGTCCTTTGGCGCCTGCATTATACCAGCCAGTGCGAGAAATGCTAACAGAAATGAAGCAGGCTGGCGTAATAAGAGAGAGTCACAGTCCCTGGGCGGCCCCCATTGTATTGGTTCGTAAGAAAAATGGCACCTTGAGATTTTGTGTGGACTATAGGAAACTGAACAATGTGACCCACAAGGATGCCTATCCGCTGCCCAGGATAGAGGAATCATTGACAGCATTAAAGACCGCTCAGTACTTCTCAACATTGGACCTCACAAGCGGGTATTGGCAAATCCCAGTCGCCCCAGAACATCGGGAAAAGACGGCCTTTACTACGCCTATGGGGTTGTTTGAGTTCGAACGGATGCCCTTCGGCCTATGTAATGCCCCTGCGACCTTCCAAAGACTAATGGAACACTGTTTGGGCCATCAAAATTTCGAAATAATTCTCCTATACCTGGATGATGTAATTATATTTTCGAGAACATATGAAGATCATCTAGAACATTTGAGAGAGGTGTTCACCCAACTGATTGCGACTGGTCTCAAGCTAAACCCAGCCAAGTGCCATCTGCTGAAACCGGAGGTACAATATCTAGGACACATAGTGAGTGCCAAAGGAATCCACCCCGATCCAGAGAAGATCCAAGCTGTAACCGAGTGGCCAGTCCAAAAACAGTTAAAGATGTCAGAAGTTTTTTAGGCTTCGCAAGCTATTACCGGAGGTTTGTCCATCATTTTGCCAAGATAGCTGCCCCTCTGCATGCCTTACTTAGAGGCCGATCTGGATCAGAGAGAAGGGGGAATACCTCAGTCGAATGGACCGAACAACAACAGGTGGCCTTTGAACAGCTGAAAACTTCCCTAGTGAATGCCCCTCTACTCGCATATCCCGACTATGAACAACCTTTCTGCGTATACACCGATGCCAGCAACACTGGTTTAGGGGCAGTCTTAGCGCAGGTGCAAAACGGCCAAGAGAAGGTCATCGCATATGCTAGCCGGGGCCTGCGAAAAACTGAACGAAACCCAGAGAACTATAGTGCGTTCAAGCTGGAACTATTGGCAGTCATTTGGGCCGTCACCGAAAAATTCAGGAGTTACCTTACGGCTGCCTCCTTCACCATCATAACTGATAACAATCCCTTGGCTCATCTGGACAATGCACATCTAGGCGCTTTGGAACAACGCTGGATGTCAAGGTTGGCGAACTTCCGATACACCATCAAATACCGCAGTGGGAAGTCTAATACCAATGCCGACGCGTTATCACGCCTGCCGAACGTGACACTCCCAGAGCAGGAAGACGAAGATGAGAGGATCGAGATACCGGCTTTTGTCCCAAAACCCCAAAGAAGTCGCAGGAAAGTGGGACATTCAAATCCTCTTACTGTGGCAAGAGAAGAGACGCCAGACAGAGGGCCTACGGTAAATTGGCAGAGAAGACAGCAGGAGGATCCCGTTATAAAGGAACTGCTCAGAATCATCCAATCAGGGCAGAAGCTGTCTAAACAACAACGGTTGCAAGCACCCCCAGAGTTGGTCAAACTTCTCCGACAGCAAGACCGGTTACAAATGAAAGAAGGATTACTTGTCCGGGTGCGGTGTGACCCTAGCACGCATGTTAAAGTGACCCAAATTGTAATACCCAGGCCACAGCACAGGATTGTCCTTCAAGCCTACCATGACCAATCCGGTCATTTCGGAATTAGCAAGACGGAGGCCATTTTGAGAAGTCGGTTCTTCTGGGTAGGCATGAAAGAAGACGTCGCAAGATGGTGCCAAGACTGCGTGGCATGCTCTTTAAAGAGACAACCAGATCCGAGGCAGCGAGATCCGTTATGTCCCATCACAACCCAACGACCATTGGAGTTGGTGGCTCTAGATCACGTGAAATTGGAGGCTAGTGCCGGTGGGATGGAGTATGCCCTGACTATCACTGACCACTTTACCAAACTCCTGGTTGCAGTCCCAGTAAAAGATCTAACAGCAAGAACCACGGCAAGGATGCTCCTTAAGCATTTCATTCAGCCATATGGAACCCCAGAACAAGTCCTTACAGACCGTGGGCCCGCCTTTGAAGCTCAGCTATTTAAAGAATTGTGTGCTATGTACGGATGCAAGAAAATTCGGACAACAGCCTATCATCCGCAGACGAACGGACTGTGTGAGAAGGCTAATCAAACCATCATCGGGATGCTTACGAAGCTTTCAAGAGAACAACGGTCTCAGTGGCCTAGCCTATTACCTCATCTCACCTATCTATACAATAACATCAACCACTGCTCCACCGGTTACACGCCTTTCTACCTCATGTTTGGGCGAGAAGGGAGCCTACCAAAAGACTCAGAACTTTATCCTAACCTTGAAGAAACTGACGAAGGGATCAGTCATTGGACAGAGAAACATCAACAACAAATGAAAATCGTCAGAGAGATAGTGGAGGACCGAATGAAGGCAGTGCACAAACGGCAGCAGAAGAATTATGATATCGGCCGTATTGAGAAACCGTTACAAATCGGCAATAAAGTATGGCGGAGACAGAATCGCCGGAAAAGTAAGCTGGACCCTAGGTGGGAAACACAGCCTTACACTGTTAAGGGAATTCCAACCGACGACTTCCACGCCTACCAAATCCAGCAGGATAAGAATGGCCCAATCATTCACGTACCCCGAGAACAGTTGAAACTGTGTACGGCCACATCAGATCCATGGTGGGTCGAAGAGACACTAGAGATCACTGACAACCGTCTCTCGGAATGTGAGTTCACGCCCGATCCTGCAGAAATATGTATGCTCCTGTGTGGTCCACACTTCCGAATTGGAAACCAACTTGGATCAAGGGAAGTGGAAGTGAACCCAGAAGAAGAGGAAAGTCAGATTCTGCTAAGAGAGCGACCAGTCCGAAGCACCAGGGGCATCGTACCCATACGCTATCGTACGTAGACTTCCCGCGGAGAGCCGGTGACCGGTGCGTGGCATTGCGCTGGTCCACCAAAAGGTGTGACCCCCTGAGGCTGGGTGGTCCCGGAGCGGTCGAGGTCCTGAAGAGAAAACAAACGGAGAACACTTCAATTGGATACTAACACTATCGTGAGAGATGGAGAAGACTACATATTGAATCCATAGGAGTTGATAGTTAATTTAAGTTGATGCATGAGGACATGCAATATTCAAGCCGGGAAGACTGTAATATCCTGTATTAACGATAATGTGTGTCATATAATATTAACACATTGTGGACACATGATGTAGTCTTATTATAAGAAACTGTGGCTGTGTATCACCCCAGGGGGGATATTCAATGTTATATGGGCAGGTATAGGAATGCCTTCACGGAAGGCAACACAGACTTCCATAGAAAGTGACTAACCTTTGATTTATATGTAGACTTCCAAATACCCTCATGGAGGGCAACATGGACTTTAATATAAAGATTATAAGTGTACACATGAACCCCTTTGTGGAAAGTATGCGCAGCCTATTAAAACACCCCTCTCAGAGGGAAGTTGACTATTCCAGACAGCCTGATGTATGGGAAAAGCTGCGTGGACTGTACCAATCTCCCTACACTAGAGGGAGGATCTATGCTCCTTGCATTGTAAAACACACATGTAAATGGTTAATAAAGTTGGAGGACTCGCGACCAGCGCGAGCCCCCTGTGAATGCCCGCTCAAACAGCTGTTATAAAAGGGAGCCGCAGGGTACGCTGAGGGGAGTCCTGAGGGAACTTGTGAAAGCAGAGCTATGCAGCCGGAGAAGCGACAGAGAGCTGTGCTGGGAATGGCTGAGAGACTTACCAGGGTGTCCGGGACCTTCAGGAAGTGATCGGCGGCAGCAGGAGAGACCTCAGGCGGAGTTGAACTCAGCGAGTTCCGGAGTCAGCCGCGTCATCGCCGGGCAGCATCTGAGGAGATCCCCGCTGCGAGATCCGGTCCGGCGCGTCATCGAGGAGGCGGAGGAGAGGTGACAGGTAGGACGGCCCTGTCAGTAGGAGGGAGCCGCGTCTTGCAGGCGGCCGCATCATCCGAGGGGAGGACGGAGGATGCCGCATCCTCCAGAAGGCGGCAATAGAGGTGGAGACCGGGCGGCCCTACAGCAGTCGGACAGCAAGAGGGGAGTGGTGAGTGACTACCAGCCCGCCCCCAATAGACAGTCTATTACCTCCCTCAGGCCAGCCTTTCACCCGGTATACAGTCCAGCTAAAATAGATTGACAGCGTTCAGCTGAAATTCAGTAGGGAAAACCCAGCTGCTGCCACCTATCTGTTCTGGGTGAAACCACTATTTAACAGAGTATCCAGAGACTGAGACATTTAGCTACCCTGCATTATTAGGAAAAGTACTTTCCCTCAGGCATAAAGTGGTTCATACAGAGTTTACCCTGAGGCTGCAGTCGTATTCTGGTGAAAGAAAGACTTGGTAATAGTGACTGCATTATATAGTACAGTGTGATCAGAGGAAGATTAAGCCTTGTATCAAGCAAGCTGCATTACACAGCACAACTGAACAGTAGGTGTGCAAGTAATACATCAGTCTGCACAGCCAGTGATAACCCTTGGAAAACAAGCAGCCAGCTAGAGGGATAGAGAGAGAGAAAGAAACCCTGAGCTTTTCTGTATTCAGTCATGTATTTATTTAACTGAGAAGGGAGAAAGCGGAGACACATTAATTTATCACCCCTCTCTCGGCCAAGTTAACTTCTTCCCTCAGAGATCACATTGTCTTTTGTGCAGCATAGGAAATAAATAACTTGGAGTACAACTGCCCAACATCTCCCCTAAGTTAGGAAAACATTTCCTTCAGCATTTTGAAAGTTGAAGTTAATTTGGAGACTGTGATTAGAAACAGTATTATTCCAGGCAACAGGGAGAATCGATTCATTCGTGTGTTAGTAATACACCGTCAGTAGCCTCAAGAACAGTTAATGGATATTTATCTGGCAACTAACCATTCCTATTGGATTACAAATATACAGTGCATATCCATTTACAGGGAGGAACTTTAAAACTTCAGGAAAGGGAACTAGTAGGAAATAAAAACGCTTCTTGTTTACCTGCAACAGACAGAGACTTGTGTACACTAGTTATAGTATATATTATTGCGCAATAATAAGTAGCAAGTATTACAGTATTTGGCCATTGTATGCAATATGTACCTATTTTGTGAAAGTTAACAGTTACTTTATTGGTTTTAGAAACAGAAGGTAGGGTTGTCTAACGTTACAGTTTTTTTAGGATCCTTGGTGTGGAACGACGGAATCGAATTGCAGTCATCAGCTACCGTTCCAGTTCAATAAACTATTGGTGTATGCGGTTCTGTGATTTGTGAATGTGATATTTGTTTGTGAATATACATATATATTTGTTATTTCTGCAATAAATTGTTTAAATCTTATAACGTATTGGAAATTCCCGTGTCATCTTCAATCGAATCTGGAAAAGAAAGATACTTACCTGCAAGAAAGGAAGAAAAGTTTCAGGGCATTCAAACAGAGTTCCAGGATATTACATATGTAGCACCCTTCACATTTATTATTACTTCTTACCTACTGTAGGTAAGTCCTATCACATATAATTTCCCCTATCCCTTTTACTATCACTTTAATTTCACACTAATGTGATGCCATGGGGTGGTTCTGCTGGGCTGGCCTGGGGGGCCCTGTGCCCTGGACCTGTCCCAGAGTAGTGTTAGGGACTTGTCCTATTGAGGTAACCTGGATGCGGTGGACAAGCCGATACTAATGGCCATTTCTATGCTAATAACCTCAAATGCAATATAGCAAGATATTAAAAGGTCTAGCATATATATTTAGTGTGCACCTGCAAACTCCTCCTCCTGCTTGCTAATATTTATTGAATATAATGTCCTTTCGACCTAGAACCATGTCGACCTTTTCCGATGTCGACCTAGACCCAAGTCCACCTTTTCCCATGTCGACCTAATGGTGTCAACCTAATGACTGTCGACCATCATGCTTTAGACCAAATGATCCCAACCCGTCAGTAAATATATAATTAGTAGGACTTCAGTACTGTATAAGAATGTTCATCTAGAGACATTACTCTGTGTGATGTAGTTACACCTGTCACTGACACGTCTAAATATTTTTTGCATATTTTAAAACATTGGCAGGTAACAAAAAACATCACAGTGACAGGATGTGAAGCAAATACATTTTATTACAATAATATGTACTAACGTTTTACCTTGAATTATAAAACTTATAAAGGTAAGCTCATAAGGTCAGGGACAGGGTGATATTTCTCATTCCTCTAACATTCCTGAGTGATGATGTTATTAAACATTTCTCCCACTGATACCGTAGGATGAAATTCAAAAAGGTGCACTACTGTACATTCATGCCTTATTAAAACAGACATTTTTGTATTGTATCTTTAGAGATGTTATATCCGTGAGACATTTCTTATCAGTGGCGTAGCTACTTTTTATGCGCCCCCCCGCCGCTAAAAAAAATTCGCCCCCCTCCCCTCGGCAGCACCCTCTCCCCCCCCCCCCTCCCCCCCCATGCCTATACCCGCTGCTGGCTGCGGTACCTGTATGCCCGGTCCCGTAGCGCTGGCTCCTGCTGCTAATAATGAAACGTGACTCTTAGAAAATGGCTGCCCCCATACTGCAGACAGAAAACTGTCTGCAGTATGGGGGCAGCCATTTTCTAAGTGTCCGTTTTCATTATAGAAGCAGGAGCCAGCGCTAGGAGAGACGGGACTGTGACAGCAGTCACACAGCACGGCAGGCAGGCAGGCAAGTACCGCAGACGGCAGCGGGTAACTATAGCCCCGCAGACCCCCGGCGCCCAAACTTGCTCTGCGCCTCCCCGCCACCGCGGGGGCTGCGGAGCTATAGTTACGCCAGTGTTTCTTATCTTAGGGGTAAATTTACTAAGATCAAATGGGTACGAATGCATTAATTCGTACCTACTGTATTTGTTGTAAAATACAGCTGGGACCCAGTGCCCGGCTGATTTACAATCAGGCTAATGTATTGCGGATGATCTGCCGTATGTATATACAGCAGGGTCAGCCATATTCAGCTTGTACGATTGTATACACCATTGATAGAACACATTCATATGCGGCCATAGTGTTCTTTGTGATTATCAAATTTACCATCACTCATACTGGTAAATTTTGATATGAATTAACCAGTAAATACGAATGTCAAATCAGTGGCGTAACTAGAGCTTAGCAGCCCTAGCTGTGGCGGGGGGAGCAGGCGCGACCGGGGCACAGGGTCACAGCGCTCACAGAAGCTGCCAGGTGCCCTGTGCGAGCTCTGCAGCACTGGAGCAGCAGCAGCCAGTAAGGATTATTATTAGCACGGACTTATCTCTCTGGCTGTCTGTGTGAGGACGCTCAGTGGCCCACCCCATAAACCATCCCATGGGCGGGTCACTAAATATCCTCATACAAACAGCCATAGAGATAAGTCCGTGCTAATAATAATCCTGCTCCCCCTTAAACCAAGGCTGCCGCTCCCCCCTTACACAGTGGCCGCCTCTCCCCCTTCCAACCTGCCCGCCGCTCTCCCATGGCCTCAGGTGTAAAAAAAATGGCGTGCCCCCCCCCCCCCCCCCCCCCCCATCCGGCAAAAAACAGCCCTGGGATTATTAAGCTGGTCCAGGTTGCATAAATACAAGGGAGGTAAAACTGGGATATCCCTGTATTTCTATATACAGCACGAGGCTCATGGGCTGGTCCTGGTTTCCAAAAGATGGGAGACAAACTGAGAAGGGGTTCTCTGTATTTGTAAACCAGCACCGGGCCCAAACAGCTAGCAAGCTAAAGCCTCACCCAGGGTAGACTCTTTATCCGCAGCTGATTGGCTGTTTGCAGCTCCATAGAAGTCCATGTTAAAAACATTATAAGCGCTCCAGTTTTTTTTTTACTGCAAGAGTGCTGTTAAGTGTGCCATATCAGATAACGAATGCTGCAATGTGTGTTTTAGAATTCCAGGGCTGCTGTCATGAGTCGTGTATAGTTCCAGACACTATTGATGCTTTAGTCTTGCCTGTCACCGATGTTTCTAAGTATAGTGATGTAGTAATCCTGCCTACTTTTATGCTGGCCCCGCCCATTATTGATTTGTTGACGCCCACATGAGGCCACTTCCATAAATTTTCCAGGGCCACTTTTTTTCCCCAATTCGTCCCTGCCTCTACAGCACGGATGCGAAAAAGAAGCTCATAGTGTGAAATCTATCTGGTAAATATGGCTCTCTGTTCTTTAGATAGGCATTCAGTATTCCACGTGAAGACAATTCTTTATCGATAGTAAACAATTTATTATTCACGGAGACGAGTATAATGCACCTCAATACTGTACATTCAATAGTTACAAGGTAAATCACAACAAGAAGTGACAAGTTTTATTATACTGGAAAAGTGGACATTGATCCTTCAATGTATTCCTCCACTCCTGTGCTCCTTCTTACTACCAATGAACATAACAATAACCCTACCTTTTTGCTATAATGCAAACAAATTATTATGAATATCCAACAAAATACAGTGTAATTCATTTTGGCAACAAACAATTCACTTTACAATTATTGTATAATAGAGGCCTCTACCAGGAATTATTATTATTGCGCAATAACTATTTAATCTACAATAGTCTCACAACTGTAACTGCAGTTACACCTTCAATTAAGCATTTACTGAAAGGAAAATGTTCCCTCTTCTTGCAGGAATTAAAAGTCTAACTCAGTGCTATCTCCGGGTTATTTGTAATCCAATGGATATGATTACAAATAACGATTGCTTCACACAGGTAAGTGTGAAGCAATTAAGTCACTGACCCTTTTTCCTTTGCAAATGCTAACTGGTCTAACTTAGGGCTTGAATACTGTTATTTGCTCATAGATGTCAGGATTCCCAACGCCCTGTGCTTTATTTCTCAAGCTGCTGCCCAGTTGTCCTTATTCGAAATAGTAATTGCTATTTCTCCAAGTTTAGAGTAACTCACTTTTCCCTGAGCTGACTGAGTACACAGTTCCCTTTACAGCTCTGCCTCAACTGGTGGTTTCTGTCAGCATTTGAATTGTATAGTTACAGTATTTGAAGCAGTTATTAACTTGCTGATGAAATGACTAAATCCCAAAATGAGATGGTTCCTATACACACTGTCTTTGGACAAATGGGGTCTCTGCTGAACTATATCCTTAGTGAGGATCTCTGGTAGATAATAATGTGCCTGAAATAATTGCCTTTTAGAATAATGTAGGACAGCTGTGCCCTGCTAGTCTCTCTACACCCACTGGCGGAAGTGATATTCCTCTAATAAACTGAAAACTGCAGCTGCATATGTTACAACCTGCCAATATCCAATTTTCTAAATGCTGTTTATGAAATAAATATCTTCTTTTGACAACTGGAGCTGGGTACAAATAGTCTCTTTATAAAATTTCACAGCAGAGCTTTGGGCTGAGCGCACTGTGTGCTAATTTAATATGTAGCCAAATGTGCTGGTTATCCTTCTCAGGGTGATTGCTAAAGAGGACTTTCTGTCAGTCAGTACTTTTATATAAGAGCCGCCTGGACGGGCTGTCAATAGCATGGGGGCTTGTCTTGAGGCTGTACTATACTGCTCTGGGGGCTGGTTCCTTACTCACAACTCCCCTCACCGCCTTATCTGTTTCAGGGTCTGCCTGCTCTCTGCATCCGTGCCGCCTTCTTATGCTGACGCAGCTGACTCCGGTACCTCCCTGCCGAACACGGATCTCCTCCAGCTCTTGATGTCACTGCCACCCATCACAGCCGGTAACCAGAACAGAAGGAAACTGCACGCCTGGGACCTGGTAAGTATCCCGGCCTTCCACAGCACTGCTATCGGCCTTCCCAATGCTGCGCTGCTCTGCTCAGTCTATATCCCTCAAGGAACTGCCTGTCAGCACCGCTCTCCACCCTGCCTGCTGCGTAGCTCTGCAATCTCCAAACTCCGGTAATCTAGCAATGCGGTGCCGTGCTGTCAAACACCTCAGTGCGCACCCATCTCCTCCTGTCTCCGTCCTCTCAGAGCTCTCCTCAGGACTCCTCCTGCCGTTATCGGCTCAGTTCCTTTTTATAGCTTTCTCCTCACAGCACCCCTCTCTTCCTGCTCTGCCTGCGAGCTCAGTTGTCTCCTGTCTCCACGCGCAAGAAAACTTTATTTCAAATGTTTTCTCTCCTTTAGCAATATCCTCCCTTATAAGCAGGGACTTTGGGGATAGTCTGTGTGCATTGTCTAGAGGAAATATTCCCTTTGGGCTAGTCCAACTCTTCCTGGTGGGGTTAACATGTCATATAAACTACTAGTAATTGCATTGCTTGTTCATTCATTCAAGTCCCAGTGACCTTCTGTGAAGGCATTCCTAAACATGCCTATAATAACATTGAATGTCCCCTATGGGGATGATCCTTACGCAACTTCTATGAAGAATACTTAGTATGGCATCAATGGCTATTGTACACTACAGATATTCCTATACATTCTGGAACAGGCCATATGCTAATGTTTGAGGATATCACATTTTTCCCGGTTGGAATCTTGCGTGTCTTCATGCAATTTACTATTAACATTCTAAACATTAATATAGCACTGCATATATATATTTCCAACATTGTAAAACTTTACATTTTTGAATCAAGATAATTTACATTTTTACCATAAACCATTCTTTACTTTAAGCAAGTTTGATTAGTCTCTGAACCGGAGGGGTTTCACCCCTCTGGTACTTCTAATGAGTCTACTGGACATCTGTTCTACACCATCTTCGTGGAGGAATGGGCCACATTCCTCGCCCTCTCCTCTTTTCTCTGCGGCAACTTCATACGGTGCAGTTGGAGTATTCCCATAAGGTGTTGGAGATATGCTGGAGATAGGGTGGTAGGGGACTTGTGGTATTGCGTCTTCTTCTGTTCGGTCTCCTACCCTATCTTCCAGACTCATTCTGCCCTGGCATAGCTCGAGTTGGTTTCTGTGTACCATCTTGAGAACTTGGTGGTCATTTCCATCTATCCTTATCCCATACACCCCAGTGTCTGTAGCCGGCAGGTGGAAAATCACGTAGGGTACAGATTCCCAGAAGGGATCTAACTTGTTACTCCATTGGTCATCCATCTTCCAAACCCGGTCTCCCACTCGGAACGATGCGGCATTCGCGTCCTGGCCATAACTTGTCCCTTGTCGGTGGTGGGCTGTCTCCATCCTTTCTTCCACTACTTTCTCGGCCAGTTCAAGCCGATGCTCGTGTTCGTTCACCCCGTCGGTCTGTATAACTTCTGTCCCCTCGGGGAGGGTGTCAAGCTCCTGATTCACTGCTCTCTTTCCCATACCAAAATGTTGTCTGTGGAAGAATGGAGGTGGACTTCTGCACTGGACGGGTCTCTGCTGAGGGAACACTTCCTCCACTCTCTCCCCTTCACTTGCTTGGTCCGTACTTATGCATTCTCCACCAGATTCTGCAGCATCCTCTACTTTTGGCTGGTAGGACCATCTGCGGAACCGTTGTCTGTTGGGAGCAAACTGGCTTCCTTTAACCGGTACACCACCAGGGCCAGTCACGTTGGCTGCCTCAGCATCCTTCTCTCCTTCTACCACATCAAATTCCACCGTCTCGCCATCTCCATCACTGCGCAGAAAATTCTGGGGGTTGTTTCTCTTTATAGTCGTCTGATGGACAAAGACATCATCTTTTGTCATTCCTGTTGATGAAGCCATAACTCTTCCGGACATTAAACCACTTGACAGTTCCTTGTACCTGTGTAGCCAGCACTCTCTTCCCCGCCTGGCTTCTCCGGTCAAAGATGGTGTATTGCATGATTCGTCTAACAGTCTGAGGTTAGTTGAACAGTTCTTGTGTCAGTGTCGAGATTAGTTCTTCAGGGCAATTTCTTTGGACATTCATTCCAATAATTATGGGTGGTAACCATTGGTCTTTAAAGGCCGTAATTAAACATCTTTGATTGAGGAGTTGAGCTTGTCCTATCTCGATCTCAGCCTCCCAGTATCCGCAACACTCAATACGTTGTCCATTACTGGCTAACAAATTCAACCCGGCCGGTGGTGGGGCTATGATACTTTCCTCCCTCCAATGCTTACTAAATTTGTCCCATCTAATTGCAGTCACTTGTGACCCGGTATCCAACAATGCTGGTAGACTGACTCCATTCCTTTTTATTTCAATGGTAGGGCAACACCCGACAAATTTTGGTATCCATTCATGCGATGTGAGACCTTCTACTGAAGAGTCTCCCGACGGTTGGTCCCGGACCTCGGGAGTTCTTCGTTTAAATGTTCCGCACTGCGACAATTTCGCTCAATGTGCCCGCTCCTTTGGCAACGTCTGCAGATGGGTCTTCCTTGTTCAGCAAATTTGTCTGTAGGAAGTCGGCGGGAGCTCCATGAAGCATTTCTCCCATCATTTCCGTAACGGGGTTCTCTCTCCATCTGCCAAGGTCTCTGTAGTGTCTGCGTCTCTTTTAAAGTTCTTAATTCTCGACAAAGATTAGTCATTCCTTGTGTCAATTCAGCAATTTTCCCTTTCATTTCTTTGATGGAGTTTTTAGAGGCAGCGGATTGAATTTGCTGAAAAATGGTTTCAACAGGTGTGTTTACGGTTCCTTTTTTGGGTTTATCGCCTAAAACCTTTACTATCCTTGAAGTCTGAAAAGCTGATAGGTGATTCTTGTCGATGTAGCATCTTTAACTGTCCTTTGGTATTCGCATCATAGATTCCATCGAGGAATTGATTTGTTAAAGTTTCATCTTCTTCAATCGGTTCTCTTGGGGCACACAACTTTATATCCTGTAATGCCTCCTGTAATTATATTGCATATTCTTGTAACGTTTCTTGCGGTTGCTGCTTTCGAGAATAAAACTGCGTTTTAAGTTCTGATAGAGTCTTTGCATCGAACATTTTTGCTAACTTGTTTTTTTATGTCTGTTGTCGATTTCTTTTGACTTTCCGGCCATGACTTCACTTCTCTTTTAGCAAATCCTTTCAGTTGGGCCAATAGTATCTCTATCTGTTCACTTTCATTTAATTCATATACCCGGAACATGGTTTCAATTTGTTCCCTAAAGTCACGAAACACATTGGTTTCAGTCATTCTCCTATTTCCAGTATAAGTAGGAAGCCATGGCGTCCCAAAGTAATAGGGCATGGTTATCGATGCCAGTTTACGTACAATTGAACTTATTCTATCCCCTGCATCTCCTTTGGTCCTCGTTGCCAAGCATATCTTCTTGCCTCTCCTGACTATTGTCTTGAGACATTTTGAGTTCTCAATAGGGTCTCTTTTAAACTTGTCCGTATCCTGTTCGTTCACGCCAAATGTGAAATCTATCACAGGTTAGTATTCACTCTGGTAAATATGGCTCTCTGTGCTTTAGATAGGCATTCAGTATTCCACGTGGAGACAATTCTTTATCAATAGTAAACAATTTATTATTCACGGAGACGAGTGTAATGCACCTCAATACTGTACATTCAATAGTTACAAGGTAAATCACAACAAGAAGTGACAAGATTTATTATACCGGAACAAAGGACGTTGATCCTTCAATGTATTCCTCCACTCCTGTTCTCCTTCTCACTACCAATGAACATAACACTAACCCTACCTTTTTGCTATATTGCAAACAAATTATTATAAATATGCAACAAAATACAGTGTAATTCATTTTGGCAATAAACAATTCACTTTACAATTACTGTATAATAGAGGCCTCTACTTTTCCAGGAATTATTATTATTGCGCAATAACTATTTAATCTACAATAGTCTCACAATGTTCCTACTGTAACTGCAGTTACACCTTCAATTAAGCATTTACTGAAAGGAAAATGTTCCCTCTTCTTGCAGGAATTAAAAGTCTAACTGAATGCTATCTGCGGGTTATTTGTAATCCACTGGATACGATTAAGTCCAGATACAGTAAGTGTGAAGCAATTAAGTCACTGACCCTTTTTCCTTTGCAAATGCTAACTGGTCTAACTAAAGCCGTGTACACACGGCTGCGATAAGGGCTGATATCGCTGGGAATATGGTTGCTGGCTCCTGCGACTAGCTGATTACCTCTGCGGCACCGCCGGCAGAGGTTTCTTTTCATCAGCGACTGTCTCTGGTCGCCAATTAAAGGGGGGCATTGAGCGATATATCGCTCAGTGATATATCGCCCTGCAATATATCGCCGGGCGATATATTGCCCAGTGTGTACGCACTTTTAGGGCTTGAATACTGTTAATTGCTCATAGATGTCGGGATTCCCAACGCCATGTGCTTTATTTCTCAAGCTGCTGCCCAGTTGTCCTTTTTCGAAGTGGTAATTGCTATTTCTCCAAGTTTAGAGTAACTCAATTTTTCTCTGAGCTGACTGAGTACAAAGTTCCCTTTACAGCTCTGCCTCAACTGGTGGTTTCTGTCAGCATTTGAATTGTATAGTTACAGTCTTTGAAGCAGTTATTAACTTGCTGATGAAATGACTAAATCCCAAAATGAGATGCTTCCTAAACACACTGTCTTCGGACAAATGGGGTCTCTGGTGAACTATATCCTTAGTGAGGATCTCTGGTAGATAATAATGTGCCTGAAATAATTGCCTTTTAGAATAATGTAGGACAGCTGTGCGCTGTTAGTCTCTCTACACCCACTGGTGGAAGTGATATTCCTCTAATGAACGGTTGGATCTTGCTGAAAACTGCAGCTGCATATGTTACAACCTGCCAATATCCAATTCTCTAAACACTGTTTATGAAATAAATATCTTCTTCTGACAACTGGAGCTGGGTACAAATAGTCTCTTTATAAAACTTCACAGCAGAGCCTTGGGCTGAGTGCACTGTGTGCTAATTTAATATGTAGCCAAATGTGCTGGTTATCCTTCTCAGGGTGATTGCTAAAGAGGACTTTCTGTCTGTCAGTACACTTATATAAGAGCCGCCTGGGGGCTTGTCTTGAGGCTGTACTATGCTGCTCTGAGGGCTGGTTCCTTACTCACCACTCCCGTCACCACCTTATCTGTTTCAGGGTCTGCCTGCTCTCCGCCTCTGTGCCACCTTCTTATGCTGACGCAGCTGACTCCGGCACCTCCCCGCCGAACACGGATCTCCTCCGGCTCCCGCTGTCACTGCCGCCCGTCACCGCCGGTAACCAGAACAGAAGGAAACTGCACACCTGGGACCTAGTAAGTATCCCGGCCTTCCACAGCACCCATATCCACCTTCCCAATGCTGTGCTGCTCTGCTCAGTCTATCTCCCTCAGGGAACTGCCTGTCAGCACCGCTCTCCACCCTGCCTATTGCGTAGCTCTGCAATCTCCAAACTCCAACCTCCCCTCTCCCCTCATTGCCCAGACCCACAGTCACCAGACGTAACCTCGGATCTCTTGACCCCACTGTCCTGTCTTCCCTGGAGACTTTCCTCTCTCCTCTCTCAACCATGACTTGCCCCAACCAGGCTGCCTCTTTCTATTATTCTTCTCTCACCTCTGCTCTCGACTCTGTAGCCCCCCTGCACACTGTTCCCCTTCGACGCTCTAAACCACAACCCTGGCACAACAAAATAACTAGATTCTTGCAAAAATGTGCACGCTCTGCTGAACGCCTCTGGAGAAAATCTCACTCTCTGGAAGACTTCCTCCATTTCAAGTTTATTCTCTCCTCCTACAGCGCTGCTCTCTCCTATACCAAACAATCTTTCTTCAAATCTCTCATCTCTTCCCATTCCTCCAATCCCCGACGTCTCTTTGATACTTTCAACACTCTACTTCGCCCTGCACCACCCCTCCTCCCTTCATCCCTCACTGCCACTGACTTTGCCTCCTTCTTCCTCTCTAAAATTGAGGTAATCCGACATGATATCTCCTTCCATACCCCCTCTGCAGCCCACCCACCCCAATCATCCTCCCCTACCAACTACCCACTCTGTCATCCTTCTGCCCTACTACAGCTGAGGAAGTCCGCTCACTCATCTCATCCTCTCCCCCCTCTACCTGTCCCTTGGACCCTCTCCCCTCCCGTCTCCTCAGTTCCCTCTCCCCCACTGGCTGCTCCCACCTTGCTCACCTCTTTAACCTATCTCTTTCTACTGGCATCTTTCCCTCACCCTTCAAACACGCTCTGGTCTCGCCTATTCTTAAAAAACCTAACCTGGACCCTTTATCTCCCACAAGCTACCGCCCTATCTCTCTTCTCCCATTTGCCTCTAAAATACTAGAACGGCTGGTTTACAGGCGTCTCACCAGCTACCTGTCTGACCACTCCATCCTAGATCCCCTTCAATCTGGCTTTCGCCCACTTCACTCCACTGAGACTGCCCTAGTGAAAGTCACCAATGACCTGCTGTCAGCCAAATCCAAGGGTCACTTCTCCCTGCTTATCCTTTTGGACCTATCTGCTGCCTTTGACACTGTGGATCACCCTCTCCTCCTCCACACACTCCAAAACATTGGCCTCTCTGGCACAGTCTTCAACTGGTTTTCCTCTTACCTCTTCAACCGTTCCTTCTCAGTCTCTGCCTCTGGCTCTACCTCACCACCTTCTATCCTTCCTGTCGGGGTCCCTCAGGGTTCCGTCCTTGGCCCCATTCTGTTCTCTCTGTACACCTCCTCTCTGGGTGCACTCATTAACTCCTTTGGCTTCCAATATCACCTCTATGCAGATGACACCCAAATCTACCTCTCCTCTCCTGATCTGTCCCCCACTGTTTTCTCTCAAGTTTCCAACTGCCTCGCTGCCATCTCTACCTGGATGTCTGAGCGATTTCTGAAGCTGAATATGGACAAAACCGAACTTATTATCTTTCCCCCACCCAGAGCTATGCCCCCTACTAATATCTCTATCACTGTTAACAACACCATCATCTCCCCTGTTCCCCAACTCCGCTGCCTGGGTGTCACACTTGACTCCTCCCTCTCCTTTGCACCCCACATCCAAGCCCTGGCCCATTCTTGCCGGTTCCAGTTACGCAACATTGCTCGCATCAGGCCCTTTCTCTCACAGAGTGCAACTAAGCTGATCATCCACTCATTAGTCATCTCACGGCTTGACTACTGTAATGCTCTTCTCACTGGCCTCGCTCAATCCCAACTAGCTCCTCTCCAATCTGTCCTCAATGCTGCAGCCAGGCTTATCTTCCTCTCCCGCCGCTCTAACTCTGCTACTCCCCTTCAACAAAATCTGCACTGGCTTCCATTCCCCTACAGAATCCTCTTCAAACACCTCACACTCACATACAGGGCCATCTCTAATTCCATTGCTCCATATATCTCTAACCTCATCTCCATTCATACACCCTCCCGCCCTCTACGGTCAGCTGACGACTGTCGTCTCTCCTCCACCCTGATCACTGCTTCCCATGCTAGAGTACAGGACTTTGCCCGTGCTGCACCCCTTCAGTGGAACACACTCCCTCGCTCCATTAGACTCTCCCCGACCTTGCAAAGCTTCAAACGGGCACTGAAAACTCACCTATTCATCAAAGCGTACCCTTCCACTGCATAAACCAGCTGGTTCTCCGACCCCTTGCCTGTTTCCTGTTTACATCCTGCTATCTAACCACCACCCCCTCGCTTGCACCTCTTGTAATCTGTCTGTCTCCCCTTCCTACTAGATTGTAAGCTCCTCCGAGTAGGGCCCTCTTCCCTCCTGTTGTCAAAGCCCACTTCTCTTCACATTTCACTCACAGCTCTCCTTTACTCCAACACTCAGTGACCATCTTCATACTCATCTCCATCATTGGCCTCAAGCCTCTAGTTGTATGTTGATTGGGTCCTCACTACTTACATTTAAGCTGTAATGTGTATTGAACTGTGGTGCTCTTTATTTGTACTGTATTTTTGTTATTTATTCAATGTTATGCCAAGTTTTTGTCTCCCTGTATTGTTCCTTTATACGGCGCTGCGAAACACTTGTGGCGCCTTATAAATAAAATTATAATAATAATAATAATAATAACTCCGGTAATCTAGCAATGCAGTGCCGCGCTGTCAAACACCTCAACGTGCACCCATCTCCTCCTGTCTCCGTCCTCTCAGAGCTCTCCTCAGGACTCCTCCTGCCGTTACCGGCTCAGTTCCTTTTTATTGCTTTCTCCTCGCGGCACCCCTCACTTCCCGGTCTGCCCGCGAGCTCAGTTTCTCCTGTCTCCACAATGTTTTCTCTCCTTTAGCAATATCCTCCCTTATAAGGGTAGTCTCTGTGCATTGTCCTTGAGGGAATATTCCCTTTGGGCTAGTCTAACTCTTCCCGGTGGGGTTAACATGTCCAATAAACTACTAGTAATTGCATTGCTTGTTCATTCAAGTCCCAGTGACCTTCTGTGAAGGCATTCCTATACATGCCTATAATAACATTGAATGTCCCCTATGGGGATGATCCTAACGCAACTTCTATGAAGAATACTTAGTATGGCATCAATGTCTATGGTACACTACAGATGTTCCTATACATTCTAGAACAGGCCATATGCTAATATATGAGGATATCACAATAGGCTTTTTCTGGCATTATCCTCCACACCACGTGGAGCGTCTGGGGCTTAGTACATATGGCAAATGCATCCAAAGCTGGAAAATTGGCTTTTGGCAGCATTTTCCCAATAGTACATTCCTACTTCCTACTCTCTCACACTCTCACACCTTCTCTCCCCCTGACATTTTCTCGTCCCCTCTCTCACTCCATGACACTCTCCCATTCCCGCTCTCTCCCATCTTGCCCCCCTCTCTCGAACCCTTTCCTCGCCCCCTGTCTCTCTCTCTCTCCCTCTCTCTCACTGCCCGCTAGTCTTCTGCATGAAACCCTCTGTCTCCCTCTTGCTCAAATCTCTCCGTTTGTCTCAGTTCCCAGCAATGTCACAGACATTATGTAAGATGCTGCGATGTTGCTAGTCAGTGGTCAATCCAAAGATCATTTAATCCCTCCCCCCAAGGCCACCACCCCTGCCTAACACTAACAGTCCATACTTACAATCAGGATGCTGGCTGTTGCGATTCCGGCGTCAGAATCTCCAGCAATGTCAGGATTCCAGCACTGCACCTGTGTTGTGGTCGCCGGTCAGGATTTCAGCGCTATGAGTTTCAACCGCCGGCACCCTGATTGCTGGCATGGTGACTGCATCCCTGCATAAGAGCTAGGGCTGGAATATCAATGACAGACACAAATTGTACTACGCACAATGACAAGTGAGATCTTTTTCTATTACCAGAGACAGTTTCATAATCATTATTTTAATTTCTTTATAGGCATCACAAATTCCACATGTCTGGACAGTCTGCATACATTTACATTAATGCGATTAAGCATAATACCAATGAATACATGAATGTCAATAAGTATTATAGCATACAATTACTGTAAGCATACACAGATATATGTGGTACAATAACCTGAAATATAAGAGTATGAGTAATTCTCAAATCATTCAGTCAGAGCGTCAAAGTTAGCAATCAGCATAACTCACAGCACAAATTTAGCAAATACTGTAGACTGACATGAGACATAGGGGCCGATTCAGACACCTTCCTTAGGGTTTGAATTTGGCCCCTTTTCCGATGTTCAGGGACATGCGCGAATATGCACATGTGCGATTGTGAAACTCGCCGAGCCATTCGCTGGAGAAGGGGAGGGAAGGGGGAGGTCAGGGCATTCCCCTGCATATGCGGGTGTGGCGATGCCTGCTTGGGGTGGGCGGCTGATGTCACATGATATCAGTGCCTGCCCCGAATTCGGAGAACAAAGTCCTGGCTGCCTTTTCATTACGCAGAATAATCATGCGATGGTCAGCAGTCAGTCACCATGTTTTGCATACACATCCCCTCGCATGCTAGTGAGGGGTTCGGCACCGGGGTGTGCGCATTGGGCCGGGCAATGTTTACCTGTTCACTAGTCTGCGAACGTAGGCTAGAGAGGACACTGACCATAAAAACTTGTGATTTGGGGCCGATCCTAGTCGAAGGGATAATGTGGTAAGTATAAGGCCAGTGAGAAGGTGGTTACAGGACCATCATTTCCATTGGGCTCAGTGGGCAGTTGCCCATGGCCCCAGTATTCTTAGGGCCCATGGCTGATAAACCTTCCGGTCCCTACCCAGCTGGACTGACAGTTTATAGGTTGCCTTACATTGGCATAACATTATTATGTGACTACTCCCCTTCCCAGTGAGACCACGCTCCTGTCCAAATTCCAGTTGTGGGGAAGGGACACCGTAGCTCTTTCTGGCATGGGATCCCAAAATCTCTAGCTATGGCCTGCAGGAGCCTTCTCCCTCCATGCCCCCTCCTCTCTGCCCACAGAAGTGCAGTGATACAGAGACAAATATATTAGAGGGCTCAAGCTCTAATGTGCATGCACAGATCTCAGCAAGGGATTCAGCAGCATTGCAGCCATTATCACTGTATTCCGGAAGGGTAAGTATTAAAAAATGGTGCAGCAAGTGGACTCAGGGTCCCCTGTGAACCGCACACACTGCACCCATTATAAGTAAGTCACTGCGCCCCTGACATTTACATTTTTATTCCCATGAATAGGTGTTTAGGGGCCCCAGTGCATTGCTTTGCCTAGGGGCCTACACTGCTGTTAAGATGGCTCTGGGTGGTTACAGTTTTACAGCTGGTAAACAATAACCGAGTAGACAAGTTTCTGTCCAAGTGGTAATGATGTAAGAATTGGGTGAGGTAGTGGCTGTGAAAAGTAAAAGTGAGAGCAAAGACAAGGCAGACAATGAACCATTGTTATCCTACTCTAGGGTGTAAGTGGGAGAGGGGTGAACCTTTCCCTTGGGAAATAATAAGAATCTTATTTAAGGGAAGCTTAAACTTAAAGGGAATATAGTGATTTGGTTGACAATGTCAACATTCATAATGCTGACACCGCAATTTTGACTGTTATAATGTTGACATTGTTAACAGGTCAGACATGCCGACATTCTGAGAATGTTGCGTGAAATTTCAACATTAGGGTTAGGCTGCATGCAAAAGGATTAGCATGAAAAGGCACTGGAGGAAGGAATAGGGTTATGCTGTGGTAAGTGAATTAGGGGAAATTGGCTCTAAATTGCACACCCTCAGTAATGAAAGGTGCCATCTGCTGAGAATAAATGGGTTACACAGAGAGAGAGGGTGCAAATGCACTATGCTATAATTACATTATAATATAATATATAATAAGAGGTTGTTGGTATATCATTGGCCAGTCATATTGGCCTGCCCACTAATCGTCCAGGTCACCTCTTGTCGAGCAGGTCCCTAATTAGGGTTAGACACTAGAGGGAGGGTTTGGGTTAAGGGTAGGGATTGGGTGATGTAAAGGGAAAAAATATTAACTGGAGAAGCAAGGCAAGAAAAATAAGTGCGTTATATATTATTGATAAAATGTTATTTTGTATACTGTACTGTACTGTAGCTTGCAAACATTAAAATGATAAGATGTATAAATACAGTAGTCTTGTGAAGGAAGGAAACGGTACAAGAAGCTGCCACTAGGTGGCACCATCTACCGTGTTACAAAAAATGTGTCTGTGCCTTAAATATTTTCTATGTATTACTCATAGGAATAAATGTAAAAAATGTTCTTCATTATATAATATATTATGCATATACTGTAGTATAGGTAGTATCAGAGGCGTCACTAGTTGTTGTCACCTGGTGTAGTAACTCATGATGTCACCAACCATTATGCCCCTGCCCTGTAGTGTCACTTTCATGCATAAAGCCCCACTGGTGCCGTTTTAATCCATAATTCCCCCACTGGTACTGCTTACACACCTAATGCCTCCGTAGTGCCAGTTATACCCCTTTTCCACTACCAAAAATAACCATTGACCTGTGTTTTTTGCTAGTGAAAATGCAAAATCCCAGGTCAACTGACCCAGGACTCCTACACCTGGGTTGGATTCAGGATGCTCCTGGGTCCAGGAGCAGTGGTAATGGGTAACCTGGGTCGATGTGACCTGGGTCCCGTTAACTGCAATACAGAAGCTGCTGCTGGAATACGCTCTTATCTCCCAGTGCCACTCAGGCCCCTCTGATGACATCACCTGCCTGACTTTATTCCGGTTCGGCACGAAAGTGGGAAAGGGTTTGAAAGCCGGGTCGCACCAAGATACAAAATCCCAGGTGCAACCCAGCTTGCAAATGCAAGAGGGGTATTACACATCTAATGCGCCCATTAGTGCCGCTTAAACACATAATGCTCTCTGTAGCGCAACTAACTCATAATGCCCACTGTATTGGTGCTTATACACATACACATGCCATCTGTAGTGCCACTTTTACACATAATAGTGCCACTTATTTACAGTACATACTGCCTCCTGTAGTCCCGCTTACACATAATGCCCTAAGCAGGACTCACTCACCACCCTGGGATGGCCTCTGCTACTGCCACTGGCCACTGGAGTGCACTCTTCAATCAAATATGATGCCGAATCATGAGCCAATTGGAACTTGTTGTCAGACAACCAATCACTGCAGTTGCTGGTATGCAAGATCTGATTGGCTGGGGTAGTAGTTTGAATTGGTTGTACAGTAGCATGATTCCACAGGGTAAGATGAGGCAAGGTTATACATGGTAAAGTACACCAAAGCATACTGTCAGCACACCTCCGAGATGGTGCTATGACTGCAGTGGTGGAGCCAGAGGTAGTCAGTGGGAACACTGAGGATTGGCACTGGTATGCAGGGCTGGATTAACAATGGACCTGATGGATCTACAGCTCTAGGCACACTCTCCAAATAGGTCTCTTTTGTAGCCGAGGGCCAGGGCATTCCACCGAGCCTGGCCCCGCATCGCTAGACCCCCGGGAACCGGAAATACCACCAGGCAAAGCTGGAATGTTTTCTCCATAGGATAACATGGGACCCGCTAATTCCAACCCCCACCCGGTTCCAACGGCTGCCAGTTCTCCCTCCAGCATCACAGAAGCTCAAGGTTGATCTCAAATCGCTGGCCCTTCAATCTGATACCAGGCTGGTCCATATGGGTTCATTGGTTCTAGAGATATTGTGGATAAACCATTTTTTTCATTTCTGAAATGTAATTTCATGGCTGTTCATGTTGTTTGAGGACAGATTTCTCTGAAACCAAATGGCCCAGTTTCACGTGACCAAAATCATTCGAAGCCCACATGTAAATGGGTCAGTTGGTTCCGAAGATATAGCTGATTGTTTACCAGGGGGGGTTTCTCTCCCCCTCACACCAGAAAATGCAGAGACTAGGCTGGTGTAAAAGGGGCCATCCCGGTTAAGTCCCTGTATTTTCTGGTGTGAAGGGGTATTATTTCAAATAGCTGGGACCTGCAGTGCTCTGAATAAAGCCGGGCAGCCCCCTGCTTTCTGGCTGTCAATGGCTGTCATTTCAACCCGGCGGCTGTCCCCCAGTTACAGAGAGCATGTATTCCCCCTTGGCAATGAGCATGTAATCCCACATGGCAACGAGCATCGAACCCCAGGCAATGAGCATGTAGGTAAGCAGCACTTATTTATGTAGCATCATTTTTAATAGGCATTATGGTGTTTGGCATAATACATAATGGGAATTATGGTGTGTGGCTTAACATGTAATAGGCATCTTGGTGTAAAATTGTAATGCTTGCCTTTGGCGAGCAATGCCCCAATTTCTGAAGCATATTGTGCATTATTGCTCATTCTGTTTGGTATAGTGTGTATTTTGGCTCAATCCGTGGCAAAATGTGAATTTTGTCTTAATCTGTGTGGCATAACGTGAATTTTGACTCAATCCGTGTGCCATAATGTGAATTTTGGCTCAGTCTGTGTGAATTTTGGCTCATTCCATGTGGCATAATGTGTAAGAGGCAAGTACAGTATAAGGGGGTTACTATTGTGTTGCATGATTTGTATAAGGGGTATATGGTGTGGTAAACGTAGGTGACCACATAAAAGGTGCTGAAATGTTGTGTACCAAGTTTCGGCTTTTTAAGTATTTTTTTTATGACTGGAATGCCGCCTCACCCCGCAAGTATCTTAGCTTTGGAGTGCACCAGCCAATATATCTCCCTGCATTTTTGCTATGCCAGCCCCCTGCCTTTTCCAGGCATATATAATTAGTTAAAAGTATTTACACAAATACAGACACACCCATGAGCGGACCACCCAACCAGAACACTGGTTACAACCCCCCCCCCCCCACACACACACACACACACACACAACTTATTAGGTGCTGGCCACAACCCCTATTATTGCACATAATAGGCCCTTGATCATTTTCAGCTCCAGACCCATTTAGAGCTTAATCTGGCACTGCTGGTATGCTGAGCTCACCGTCTGTATGTGCATCCAGGGAGTTGGGGGTGGGCTATGCAGGCTGTTTTAGGGCTGTGTGCTCTCCTATTTTCATCTGCATCTTACAGCAGCTGGCTGTGCTGTTTGCCCAGGTTGGGATCGTTTGGTCTACAGCAGCTAGGTTGACAAGCATTAGGTCAACAGGCAGCAAGGTCAAGATGGGTCTAGGTTAACATGGGTCAAGGTGGACAGGACATTAGGTTGACACAAGCATTAGGTCGACATGGGTAAGGTCGACAGTCAAAAGGTCGACATGGGATTTTTCACAGTTTTTTTACCCGAATGTCAAGACTCTCAACATGGACACAGTTTGAAATGTACCGCATCCCCTCGCATCACTCGCTTCGCTCGCAATGCTTCAGGCACGGTGTTTCGTTACGCTCGGCACACTATTTTATTCTCCCACCACGCCCTAGTGGATGGTAGGGCATGAAATACCTCCTGTCGGCACATGTCGGCTCAAAAAACAGTGAAAAAGCCCATGTCGACCTTACCCATGTCGACCTAATGCTTGTGTCGACCTAATGACCTGTCGAACTACACCCATGTCGACCTAGACCCATGTCGAGCTTGCTGCCTGTTAACCTAGCGGTGCCGACCCAATGCTTGTCGACCTAGTTGCTGTAGACCCAATGACTGTATCCCGCTTGCCCATGCACTGGTTTGGGCAAGCGGACAATGTGGCTTCCTTTACCCAGTTGCTCCAGGACAGCTCCTGCTGCCATGGAGACAGTGACAGGGGGCTAACAGCTTTTCAAAGCCTGCAACAAATCAGCAGTCGCCAAAGCAGGTGCTCCTCATCTTAATGTGAAGATGTGAAGCAAAATGGTCACCTCTAGGTAAGTGAGTGTTTGTACCTTGAGTTTAAAAATAGAGATTTCATTTTAGAAATGTAATATTTGTTATCAGATTTACAATAAGCCTTTTCTGTATTTACCTGGAACTCCACAAAGCTATTTTTCTCAGCAGCCATTAATACAATCCCAAATCAATAATGTATTGTTGTTGTTTTTTAACCTGAAGTTGAAACCCTTTAGTATGTTTCATTGTTCATTGCCAGACTGGTAGCACTACAGGTCGACAGCCATCCTTTGCACTTCGGTATCCAGTTACCAGACTTGTAGCTAGGGTTGCCACCTCTCCCGTTTTTCCGGGAATCTCCCAGATCTGGTGGCAACCCTCAAGGAGGCTTTTTCAGTTTCCCGGATTCTGGGATTCTCCCGGAATTCGGGTGTTTGAAAAAGCCTCCATGCTCTTCTCCGCCGACCGCCGCGTAGAGACAGTTGCGCGCAAGATGATGTCTGCAGGCCCGCCGCAATCCGCCCTCCGCTCACCGCTGGTGTCGCCTGGGGCTGCCAGCCCGCCAAGCCAGCCCAGCCAAACCAGCCAAGCCAGCCAACCTGCAAGCCAAGCCAGCCAACCAACCCGCAAGCCAAGCCAGCCCAGCCAGCATGCCAGCCTTAGGTAAATTAATTAACAGCCAGCACATTTTATATATATATATATATATATATATATATATATATATATTATATATGTGTATATATATATATATATGTGTATGTATGTGTGTATATATATATATATATATACACAAACACATGTGTGTATATACACATATGTGTATATATGTGTGTGTGTGTGTGTATGTATATGTGTAAATATATATATGTAATGGGCAAAAATCGGTTGTTTTTTAGCTATTACAGGGGCCACGCCCACTGTACAGAATAGACCATGCCCCTTTATTAGGCCACACCCCCTTCTCCGGGAGCGCGCGCATAAATGAGGGTGAGGGAAAAGTCTCCAGGGATCCAAGATTAGTGAGGTGGCAACCCTACTTGTAGCACTTAGACCAGGGGTCAGGGAACTTTTTACCTTTTACCCAAAAATATATTTAGATACACCGACGTTAACCCCTTGATTTGAAAGGAAGGAATATCATTGTAATACACACTGTACCCCCAGAATTGATGATATATCCTGCTAGTGCAATACACAGCCTGACAGCCATTGATGATGATAATGATAGTGATTACCATGTATGGCTGTCTGTGGTACAAAATTTGTACCACAGACAGCCATACATGGTGGTCATCATCATCACCATCAATGGCTGCCAGGCTGTGTGTAGTATAGCCATTGATAATGTGACGTCCAGGCAACTATTAGTGTCAGTATTTCAAGAGGATATAGTGACAGTCGGTGCAAATGATTTTCATAGACTAGAGATGGGTATACCTTGACAGTAGCCTATAACCAGGCAAAGAAACTTGGCACCGGAGCGGCAGTACAGACTGTGCACTGCTGAGATTGCGCAGCAACTATTTGACAATTCTGAAGAAGCAGGAGGACTGGGAGGCAGGGCCTGAGGCATCATGCAGAGAAGTGTGTTATACACAAGGGCCTGATGCACTGCTCTGTGTCAGGTCCTTGTACACTACAGTACTGTAACACACACATCCAGGCATGCATATAGAATGTATATATATATATATATATATATATATACATTCTATATGCAATGAAATTAAATTCTTGGGGGTAATGAACTCTGCCTAGATACAGCCGGGCATGCACATAGATGCATATGCTGCACGACCAGAGGTGCCGATTTATGTTTTTGCTGGTGTGTACTCAAGCCTGTTGAAAGGCTCAACATGCAAATACACCTTTGAAAAAGCTGCACCTTTCAAGCAGTGAAACGCGTTAGGAGTACCTCTGGACAGGATCACCTGTACACATTGAATACCCTCTGCCTACCCAGCCCATCTGGATCATCATTGTCATCTTGTTACCCACGCTCTCTCAGCCTGTTACCACCAATATCAACCATCGGTCATCATCCCAGCCAGACATCTTGTATACAGCGAGTGCAGGAATTGAGGTTGGCCACTTACATCATTTGCCATCCAAGTTCACCAACCTTGAGGACACCTGCTTTTTATCAACCGCAAAATTGGGACCTCTAGCGAAGTGGGAAATACCTGGCTATATACAACCTTAGCCCCCGTCATCATCGGGTCATTGCCCACTGTGGCCCCACCACCGCAATCAATTGAGGACACCCTCATAATCACATCTGGAATTAGACCATCTGAGACATCGTGTGGTAACTATTAGCCCAGTGGGCCTCTTGATTTCCTCAATCACTGTTACACCTCCCCATTCCATGGAACTGGTCCTAATATTCAATTCATCAATTCAACCTCCGGTCCAGTTATAACAATTTATTTGTTTTTATCCATCTGATTCTTCAATTAATTTTATTTTATTTTTTTTATTATTTTTCATATTGTGCAATTGTACTTATTACTTTTAACTGTTATTAAACGTTTATATACCTTTTCATCAAACCAGCGCCACTTCATTTTCCTTTTATGCAAATACAGTGGCCCGGCATTAGGACTCTGGAGTTACGTGCACGTGGGTGCTCATTAATTCCTGTGGGTGCTCGGGCCCTTGAGCACCCACAGAATCGGCACCTATGAGCACGACCGTCCATTACCCCCGAGGAATTTAATTTTTACCCCTTTTGGGGTAATTTACCCCTTTCCCTGACCACTGACAGACCTTTTAAAACATGTCGCAAGTCAACCTTCGTACTGTATCCAATTACCAGGTGTTATCTGAAATGTAACTAGAAAACACATCGTGCTAAATAGTGCATGAATCTGTAGAAATTAGTTTTTTTCAAGATCGCAAATAAAAACAGGTTATAAATACACTACCAATGGTAGTGGTCTTTACCACCACAAGTAATAACACATCCACAATATATGTTATCAGCACAATCAGCTCATAAGGCAGCAGCAGGTAGCTCCCATACAGTATCTTCCAAACGTAAGGCAATTACTCTACGCGTTTCAACACTTGGACTTCATCAGAAGGCTGGCCTAGGTTGTCAAGTTCACCTATTGAGCATTAAAATGCTTATGTGCCAATCATGTGCTTGTAACATACAAATCGTGTTGCCCATAGCAACAAGTTATACTATACTATGCAAATAAAAATATTCCATTCCTAAAACATAAAAATACTGCAATAATATTATAATATATAGCACACCTATGCATCAGTCGGGATGCAGTTAAAATCCCGGCGGTCGGGATCCCGGCGTTCAGAATCCCGACGCCGGAATCCCGACCGCCGAAATCCCGACACTTTCTCCCCCCGTGGGTGTCCACGACACCCCTGGAGGGAGAATAAATTAGTGTACCGAGGCACCGGGCACGCTGCGTGGCGAGCGCAGCAAGCCCGCAAGGGGGGGGGCGATCCACGATCCCCCCCTTGTCGGCATTTCGGCTGTCGGGATTCCGGCGTCGGGATTCTGAACGCCGGGATCCCGACCGCCGGGATTCAGTACTGAATCCCATCAGTCATATACTTAAAATATACATCTCCTGTTGCCCATAGCAACAAATTGCACTACATACATACAGATGGAGCTGTGCTTATCCAGCCCACCAGCATCCCAACTTGGTGCACCATTTGCCTAAGCTCACCGAAAATGGAATTCACAGCAATGGTATGCACATGTGTGAGAAGCTCACGCATCCCCATCTGGGCGCACCCTCAGGAAGGAAGCAGCCAGTTTAGCATGCTGGGGTGCATGGAGCATCATGGTAGGGTGTGATGCAGAGTAGGATTGAAGTAAGGACATATCCCCTCAATTGCATAACCATGGACCTGCTGCCGCTCCACAATTCTGAGATAACAGGCACTGTGGGTCATTGTGCAAGGCCACTATGATGCAATTCAACAGAAATAGCATCATTGCCCCCAGGCTGTGGGGGGTGGCTATGCTGTGGAGGATGCAAGTAGGCGATGTTGACTGGGAGAACAGGAGCGCTAGCCAATTTTTGGGAGCCACCTGGCCATTCCAGTAGAGGAGGCAAGTATTCTCCCCATTTTTTATTATTATTATTATTATTATTATTATAATTATTATTATTATTTCCTTTATTTATATGGCACACCAAGGTATCCACAGCTCCTAATTAGAGAGTACATAAATTCATAATCAAAACAGTGACCTTAAGGCTCCCATACACTAGCCTGACTTGTCCTAAGGCCCAATATGCCCTTGAGCTCATCCGGCAGCTCCCTGGGAGGCTCACTTGGGATTTGGCACTTGATGTGCCATTTTTACAGCTGGTAGCTGTGGGGAACGAGTAACGGAATTTGCTGGGAGGCAGGGTGCGAAGCCGCTGCTGAATTTAAAAAATATATTTCAAAAGACTGGCCAACCGGTTATTGGCCAATAAGCGGCCGGTCTTTTGAAAATATTTTTTAAAATTCAGCAGCAGCCCGGCAAATGCTGCTATCTGCTTCTTGCAGCCGGGATCCAGACGCTTCCAGCTCCCCGCCTTTGCATATAGGTGCGTGCCAGCGGTACTTCACACTGACACAGGGCTGCCACCAGGAATTTTGGAGCCCGGGACTGATTTCCAGTCCGGGTTAAACTGTTCACCCTTCCCCCTGCCAGGCACTGTGGATGTCAGTGCGTGGACCCCCATCTTCCCCTCTCCCTTAACTTACCCACTCAGCAGGTCCTGAAGCACAGCCTGGCTTCTTCAATGCAAAACTCCGGTGGCCAATTAAAATGCAGCACCGGCGGGCGAGCCAATCAGAGCTTGTGTACCAGCAGCCGCTCTGATTTTGTAGGCTAATGGTACACAAGCTCTGTTTGGCTCAAAAGTCGACGCAGCATTTTAATTGGCCTCCGGCTTCTGGCATTGAAGAAATCAGGCTGTGCTTCGGGACCTGCTGAGGTCCGAGAGCAGCGCTTGCAGCATGCAGCACACAGCTGAGGGTTGCTGCGGGCAAAATGAGCTGCCCAGGCCCTTCTAGAGGCCGGGGCCCGGGATAGCTGTACCCACAGCACCCCCCTATTGGCGGCCCTGCACTGACACACACCTATGGATCGGACCCTATACATTGTGGGTGTCAAAAAGCACCCGCGATGTGCCGCTGCTGGGTCTGATCCGACAGATTGATTCTGCAGCAGGTTCAATCTGTAGGGTTCAACCCGATGCCCATGGGACCGCACATCAGGTCGGAAGGGATTTCTCAGCTTGATCCATCGGGATCGGGTGAAATCAGGCCAAATTGGATAAGTGTATGGGCACCTTCACATTTGAATACAACAGAGTACATAAACATCAGCAGAGGACACTGGAATAAGTATCAGCATGGCAGAAAACTGCAGGATGTGGTGCCATCAACAATGGCTAAGTAAGAAAAGTAAAAGCACATGAGGGAAGAGGGCCCTGCTCATGAGAGCATACATTCTAAAGGGGAGGGGCAGACAAGGGTTACACAGATAGGGTAGACAGTAAGCATGGACCAAAGAGTTAAGGTGAGATTTTTCTGGGTTTGGTGAAATAAGTGGGTCTTGAGAGCCTGTATGAAATTTTGTAGGGAGGTGGAAAGTCTAAGGGAGAGAGGTAGAGAATTTCAGAGGTAGGGAGCAGCACATGAAAATACTTGGAAGTAGCAGTGAGTGAAAGTAATCAGTTGGCATGAGAGGCGGCGTGCATTAGCAGAGCAGAAAGGACAGGTGGGAGTGTAAATTCAGATAAGGTCAGAGATGTGAGAAGAGTGGATGAGAACCTTGAATTGGATTCTGAGAGGGAAGGGAATCCAGTAAAGGGCTTGTAGAAGAGGATAGGCAGATGTAGTGCATTTGGTTTAGAAGATGAGCTGGGATGCAGCATTGAGGATAGATTGGAGCGGAGAGAGGCATTTTTCAGGGATTTCACATACTGTAGAAGGAGATTACAGTAGTCCAGTCTGAAGATGACCAGAGAAAGGATAAGGCTCTTGGTAGAATATTGTGTAAGAAAGGGTCTGATCCTGGAAATATTTTTTAGATGAAAATGGCAGGTTTGTGAGAGGTGCTGAATGTGAGGTTTGAAGGAAAATGAGGAATCAAGGATTACTCCAAGACAGTGCACTTGAGGGCTAGAGGAAACCGTAGTGCCATCAATAACTAATTTAAATGTGGGAGGTGAGAAAGTGCAGGATGGTGGGAAGATGATCAGCTCAGCCTTAGACATGTTAAGTTTAAGAAAGCGCTGGGACATCCAAGAGACAGCAGAGAGACATTTGGAGACACAAGTATGGAGAAAGGTCAGCGGATGAAAGGTAGATTTGAGTATCATCAGCATAGAGATGATATTGGAAGCAAAAAAGCTAATGAACTAACCTAAATATGATGTACAGAGAGAGAGAAAAGAACAGGACTAAGATAGAACTGTGGAACTGTGGAGGACCCTTTGACCAAATCTGGATATGGTGCAAATGGACAAAGATGTTTTCTTTTTTTAAAGTAAGTGATATCAATATATATGTTCAGCAATGACATCAGCTAAATGTGGCTACGTTTTGTCAATTCTTAATCAAATAGTATATCAACACTATTGTAGTTGTCTTAGCTAATTATTAGAACCTGCTGGTCTCCTGTGCTAGGCTGAATATTATAGTCACTGTTGCCACAATATCCTGCCTCACTGCAAGGGCTGAAAACAAAAACCCAACCAAACCCTCATTAATGCATAAAAATGTGGAATCATGTACTTTGGTCTCAAAACCTAAAGGCTATATACAGTATAATAGTAATGGCACTAAATTGGAAATTACTAAGGAGGAAAGGGATCTAGGAGTCACTATTTCCAGTGACTTAAAGGCAATGTAACAAAGCAATGAGGAAGGCAAGTCATATGTTTGGTTGCATAAGGAAAAATATAATTAATAATGCCACTGTATAGGTCATTGGTACAACCTCATCCAAATACTGTGTCCCGTTCTGGAGGCCATATCTCCAGAAGGACATTAGAGACGGTACAAAGAAGGGCAACTAAAAGGGCACATGGCCTACATCACAAAACTTACCCAGAAAGACTAAAACATCTTAACATGATTAGTTTAAAGCAGAAAAGGGAAAGGGGGGACATTATGTAAACTTTTAAATATTCCAAGGGTATTAACAAGGCATAACTTATTAGAATTCGAGGAGGTGCACTGAAACTAGAGGGAGGTAGTTTCAGGGGAAATTTAAGGAAAAATGACTTTACAGAAAGGGTAGTGGATAGGTTGAATATCCTCACATCAGAAGTGGTAGAGTCTAACACAGTAGAGCAATATAAACATGCTTGGGATAGACAAGAATATCCTTACAAGGAAATAAGGATCAAAAAGGGTTGAGATTGCCTAGCGGCTAAAAAGGGACAGACTTGATGGGTTAAGTGATTCTTATCTGCCATCAAATTCTATGGGTGACATTCTATGGGATGAGAAGTTTAGACTTTTGCGAGTTTTTTCGCAAAAACGGCCGAAATCGCATTTTTTTGTATTTTCGCATATTTAATGAGCTGCGAAAATGTGAAAAAAGTGCGATTTTTCCAACAAGTTGGACACACTGGAAATGCGATGGCTGCTTTTCGCAGCACATCGCTTCCAGATGTTTTCACATGAAAAAGTATACAAATCGCATATTTAATGGTATGCGATTTGTATAAAGTGTGTCTATAATTCGCCCAAAAATCAGACCAGGTTCTGATGGGCGAATTAGCCTGAACCCTGCACAGATCGCAATGTTCTGTGCAGGGTTCTGGTGTAAAAAAAAAATTAAACAGTTAAAATAAAAAAAAAACGAGCGCGGGGTCCCCCGCCCGAGCATAACCAGCCCTGGGCTCATTGAGCCGGTGCTGGTGACATAAAATCAGGGTCCCCGACAAATAGGGGTCCCCTTGATTTAATGAAACCAGCACCAGGCTCAAGGTCCGGCGCTGGTTCCCAAAATATGGGGGACAAAATGACTAGGGGTCCCCCGTATTTTAAGAACCAGCACCAGACCCAACCAGCCAGCAGGGTAATGCCACAGCCGGGGGACACTTATTATATAAGGTCCCGCGGCCAAAGCATTATCCCCCTGGCTGGTCAGCATGGGCAGGGGTCCTGGGGAAGTAGGGACCCCCCAGAGAAGGGGTCCCCCCCTCCAGGACTTACCAGCCCATGCTGAAAGTCCGGGGCTGTCCCCGATGCCCCTGGGCGGTGGGCATCGGGCTGATGTAAAGTGTAAAAAAAAGAAGATAAACTATTGTTTTCTACTGTCGAACTATGAGTCCCAGCAAGCCTACCCCGCATGCTGGGACTTGGAGAACCACAAGTCCCAGCATGTGGGGCATTAAAGGGCCCGCTGGCACTTGTAGTTCTACAGTACAAAAAATAGTTAAATAAAACACACTGACACCCTGAAAAATAAAAGTTTAATACACACATAACACACACACACTGATACTTACCTACCTTGAGCCCGTAGGTTGGTCCCTGGATCCTGGGTCCGGGCTCCGGGGCTCCAGGGCTGAAGAGTCCGGTTCCGGGGCCTTGGTCCTGGTTCCGGGGCTGGTCCTGGGGTTCCGGGGCTCCAGGGCTGAAGAGTCCGGTTCCGGGGCCTTGGTCCTGGTTCCGGGGCTGGTCCGTGGTCCCGGATCCGATGAAGTCCACAGCGGTACCTGAGGAAGGAAATCCTACTTACCTGGTCCCCGGCGACGACATCGGCATCCTCTCCGGCAGACGCGCTGCTCCCGGCTGCTGTGTTTCATCTTCCGCGCCTCTTCTCAGAATGATTCCATTGGCCGCCTAGCGGCCAATCAGGAGCCGAGAAAGTCGGCTCCTGATTGGCCGCTAGGCGGCCAATAGAATCATCCGGAGGAAAGGCGCGGAAGATGAAAATCTCTGCGTCTCTTCAGTCCGAGAGCGGGTACCACAGCAGCCGGGAGCAGCGCGTCTGCCGGAGAGGATGCCGATGTCGTCGCCGGGGACCAGGTGAGTAGGATTTCCTTCCTCAGTGTCCCCCGGCTGTGGCATTACCCTGCTGGCTGGTTGGGTCTGGTGCTGGTTCTTAAAATACGGGGGACCCCTAGTCATTTTGTCCCCCGTATTTTGGGAACCAGCGCCGGACCTTGAGCCTGGTGCTGGTTTCATTAAATCAAGGGGACCCCTATTTGTCGGGGACCCTGATTTTATGTCACCAGCACCGGCTCAATGAGCCCGGGGCTGGTTATGCTCGGGCGGAGGACCCCGCGCTCGTTTTTTTTTTTATTATTTTGCGCTTTCCTGCAAACGTGCAATTTTAAGACATGAAAATCGCACATTTTCAGGACTAAAGACATCGCACCACCTCGCACCTATTCGCACTATTTGGCCCGTTTTTCGCATCTCATTAAATATGCGAAAAACGGGCCAATCTTGCGATTTTAAAAAGGGCGAAGTGGTGCGATAAAAAAAATGCGCATTTAGCACATCCCATAGAATGTCACCCTATGTTTCTATATGCAACAAGACAACATTAAGTAATTCATCAATTGTATTTGCAGTACTTTAGTCTACCAGATGGTGTCACTGTTGCTATTGTCAGAAAAAAATGTATGTTCCTAATCCTAACCCACTGTAATGTGGCTCATTTTTCATTTAAAACCGACTGATGGGATAGATTATTTTGGTATATTCTCCTACAGTTTTCAAGGATATTGTCATGCAAATAGAAAATTATATTAAACAGTAAATTGGATAATTAGCTCTAACCTTGAAACAAAAATGATACATTTTCTTAAAAGCAAAACACATTTTGCACCAAATGCTTTTTCTCTCAATAAAAAGACATTGCATCGAAATTGCATAAGGTAATAATGACTCAATTAGGTTATAAGGTCTAGTGCATGGGTCTTCAAACTGCGGCCCTCCAGATGTTGTGAAACTACATGTTCCAACATGCATTGCCACATTTTTTCCTATAAGAGCATGCCAAAACTGTCAGTTAACTGTAGTTCCACAACATCTGGAGGGCCACAGTTTGAAGACCCATGGTCTAATTGTTATTAAAATATGTTTTTTGTTCTTAAATTTCTATAAATGGTGATGTCTCCTTTCGTAAAGCGCAACAGAATATGCTGCATTCGGTAAGAAACTGTTAATAAATAAATAAAAAATAAATATTTATGCCTTTTATATATATCATATCATATTGGTGGCACTTGACACTCTCAGGTATGCCAAGACGTGTTTCTTGCCAGGTGCCATTGGCGGATTCAGGGGGCACCCGGGCACGAGCTCTGTGTCTCTAGCCCCCTGGGAACCGGAGCTATCACCTGGCAAATCTGTATTGTTTTTCCCCGTAGGATAACATGGGACCCGTTAATTCCGACCCCCACCCGGTTCTGACCTTGGCATCACAGAAGCTTGTGGTTGATCTCATTCAATTCCAAATCGCTGGCCCTTCAATATAATAACAGGCTGGTCCATATCAGTCAATCGGTTCCAGAGATATTGCGGATAAACCGATTTTTTTATTTTTGAAATGTAATTTCATGGCTGTTCATGTTCTTTGAGGGCAGATTACTCTGGAACCAAATGTTCCAGTTTCACTGGACCAAAATCATTCAAAGCCCACTCAAAAGTTCTTCAATATGATACTTGTCTCATGTAAATGGGTCAGTTGGTTCCGAAGATATAACCGGTTAAATGAGATAACTGGTTAAAGGGGGGAAGGGGTGGTTTTCTCTCCCCCTCACAATGCAGGGACTAGGCTGGTGTAAAAGGGGCCAACCTGGGAATGCATTTTCTGGTGTGAAAGGGGTATTTTTCCAAATAGCCGGGACCTGCAGTGCTCTGAATACAGCCAGGCTCTGCCACTGTCAGTGGCTATCACTTCTGCCTGGTGGCGGCTGTCCCTCATTTACCGCAAGCATGTATTCCCCCTTGGCAATGAGCATGTAATCCCACATGGCCACGAGCATTGAACCTCTGGGAATGAGCATGGAACCCTTCGCAATGAGCATGTAGATAAGCAGCACTTATGTAGCATAATTTGTAATAGGCATTATGGTGTTTGGCATAATACATAATGGACATAATGGCGTGTTACTTAACATGTAATGGACATTATGGTGTAAATGTCCAAACCACAAGAACTAGTTAGCAGAGGCGATTAGACCCAGGGCATATGGGGCAGTACGGATGGTGTAATGGTTGAGGTCATGGGTTCGATCCCCACCATGGCTCTAACTGTGCAGAGTTTGTATATTCTTCCCGTACTTGCGTGAGTTTCCTCCGTGTACTCCGGTTTCCTCGCACAATCCAAAAATATACAGGTAGGTTAATTTGCTGCTAACAAAAATTGGTACTTGTTTCCTAGCACGGTGCCCACGATTTTAATCTTATGCCATCATTTTGATCGCATTGCATGCGACCCGATCGCATGCGATGCGATGCGATCAAAGCAATTTTATAATTGTACAGGCACTCTGATGGGTGATTACTATGTTAAATGCACCCCCATTGTTAACGCCACCCCCACTATGAACACCAACCCAAAGCGTAGAGAGCGCAGCAAGCCCACGAGGGGCGGCGGTACACGTCCTCCGACTTTTTCATACCCCCACTATCCACGTTGGCGTGGAGTTAATTTTATATAGTGTGGCGAGCACAGCGAGCCACGAGCCCGAAGCGTGTCGAGCGCAGCGGACGCAGATTACTTCACATGTATTCCGCGTCCCCTCGTGGGGCTCGCTGCGCTTTGAGCTCGGTTGCTCGCTGCGCTCGCCACACTAAATAAAAACAACTCCATAGAGCTTAACATCAATAGTGGGCAAAATATTCAAAGGATTTTTAAGGGATGGTATCCAGGAATATTTATACCTTCATAGTTTACTCAGTAGTAACCAGCATGGGTTCGTGAAAAATCGTTCATGCCAAACAAATTTACTAGGGTTCTATGAGGAGGTTAGAAATAACCTTGATAATGGAAACGCTGTAGATGTGGTCTTCCTAGATTTTGCTAAGGCTTTTGAGGTTCCCCATAAGAGGTTGATAAATAAAATGGAAGATCTGGGACTAGGAGAAAGAATTTGTAGATGGGTAAGGAACTGGTTGCGTAATAGAGAACAGAGAGTGATTTTAAACGGCACAGTATCAAATATGATACCAGTACTAAGTGGAGTGCCAAAGGGGTCGGTGCTAGGACCCCTTTTATTTTATATATTTATTAATGATATTGGGGTGGGTGTACTCAGCAATGTTTCCATCTTTGCTGATGACACAAAACTGAGCAGAGTAATTAGATCAACTGAGGATGCCTCCACGCCACAGAGCGATCTTAACAAATTAGATTAGTGTGCAAAAAAAGTGGATTCAATGAGTTCAATGTGGATAAATGCAAGGTTATGCATCTTGGGGAACACAACCAATGTGCTAGCTATAACCCAAGCGGGGAGCCACTTGGTAATTCAGAACTTGAAAAGGACCTAGGAGTCCAAATAGATAACAAACTGGGGTGTAGTGTTCAATGTCATATAGCAACAAATAAGGCGAACAGGATACTAGCATGCATGAAAAGGGGCATGGAGACTAGGGACTCAAATGTAATTATGCTACTGTACAAAGCATTGGTTAGACCACATCTAGAATACTGGGTACAATTCTGGGCCCCGCACTATAAAAAGGACATCATAGAACTCGAAAAAGGTCTAGTGCATGGGTCTTCAAACTGCGGCCCTCCAGATGTTGTGAAACTACATGTTCCAACATGCATTGCCACATTTTTTCCTATAAGAGCATGCCAAAACTGTCAGTTAACTGTAGTTCCACAACATCTGGAGGGCCACAGTTTGAAGACCCATGGTCTAATTGTTATTAAAATATGTTTTTTGTTCTTAAATTTCTATAAATGGTGATGTCTCCTTTCGTAAAGCGCAACAGAATATGCTGCATTCGGTAAGAAACTGTTAATAAATAAATAAAAAATAAATATTTATGCCTTTTATATATATCATATCATATTGGTGGCACTTGACACTCTCAGGTATGCCAAGACGTGTTTCTTGCCAGGTGCCATTGGCGGATTCAGGGGGCACCCGGGCACGAGCTCTGTGTCTCTAGCCCCCTGGGAACCGGAGCTATCACCTGGCAAATCTGTATTGTTTTTCCCCGTAGGATAACATGGGACCCGTTAATTCCGACCCCCACCCGGTTCTGACCTTGGCATCACAGAAGCTTGTGGTTGATCTCATTCAATTCCAAATCGCTGGCCCTTCAATATAATAACAGGCTGGTCCATATCAGTCAATCGGTTCCAGAGATATTGCGGATAAACCGATTTTTTTATTTTTGAAATGTAATTTCATGGCTGTTCATGTTCTTTGAGGGCAGATTACTCTGGAACCAAATGTTCCAGTTTCACTGGACCAAAATCATTCAAAGCCCACTCAAAAGTTCTTCAATATGATACTTGTCTCATGTAAATGGGTCAGTTGGTTCCGAAGATATAACCGGTTAAATGAGATAACTGGTTAAAGGGGGGAAGGGGTGGTTTTCTCTCCCCCTCACAATGCAGGGACTAGGCTGGTGTAAAAGGGGCCAACCTGGGAATGCATTTTCTGGTGTGAAAGGGGTATTTTTCCAAATAGCCGGGACCTGCAGTGCTCTGAATACAGCCAGGCTCTGCCACTGTCAGTGGCTATCACTTCTGCCTGGTGGCGGCTGTCCCTCAAATGTAATTATGCTACTGTACAAAGCATTGGTTAGACCACATCTAGAATACTGGGTACAATTCTGGGCCCCGCACTATAAAAAGGACATCATAGAACTCGAAAAAATTCAGAGAAGAGCAACCAAGCTAATAAAAGGAATAGAGAATTTAAGTTATGAAGATTGAACCATTTAGGACTGTTTACGCTAGAAAAGAGACGATTAAGGGGGGACATGCACATGTACAAATATATCAGGCCAATATAAGGAACTGTCAGACGCCCTTTTTACTGTAAGGAAGGACTCAAGGACAAGAGGACATGAGTTTAGACTAGAAGAAAGAAGATTTCGTTCCCTTAGAAGAAAGTATTTTGTTACAGTCAGGGCAGCGAAACTATGGAACTCTCTTCCTGGAGATGTGGTGTCAGCAGACACAATCAATATGTTTCAATAAGGTTGGACAAGCATCTGTTGGTTAAAAACATCCAGGGGTACTAACCATATTCTGTCCTTTAATATATCAGTATACACCATGTATAACAAGGGATGAATCTAATACACCAAAGTTTAACTGGATGGATGTGAGTCTTTATTCAGCCTTAAATACTATGTAACTGTATGTAACTATGTAACATGTGCCTCACGATCCCCAGCTCCACTGCTTGGTTGACGCTGCTGCCCACCCCAATGTGTTTCTGTTATGTTTTTTTTTTATTATACATATTTCATTTGGCGAGAAGACAGTATTGAGAAAATTATACCGTGCACAACTGGTGCATCTGATCAACCTTGTACACCTCCCTTATTGGTCAGTGCATCAGTCTCCTACTGCCATGTGTATCTTTACTCCCTCCATAACGCCCTGCACCTCTCTCTCTTCTTTAACCAGTAAAAACTTGCTCTGCACCACAGTGCGG
This sequence comes from Crinia signifera, assembly GCF_055691185.1. Classification (NCBI taxonomy): domain Eukaryota; kingdom Metazoa; phylum Chordata; class Amphibia; order Anura; family Myobatrachidae; genus Crinia; species Crinia signifera. The sequence continues at coordinate 165,844,543 of NC_139222.1, forward strand.
TGGTGCTGATGGGTTGAGCCTGCAGAGCTGATCTAAGTACCAAGTTTTTATTTTCATGTGTAGGCTGATGTGTTTTTATCATGGGGGGGGGGGCTTCCAAGATTGATTTGGTATGGGGCCCACAATCTTCTAGTTACGGCCATGTACTGAACAACTGTCATAACACCTTTACTGAGTACTTAAAATGGGCGCTAGGGCCTTATTCAGAAAAAGGAACAAAAACAAATTAGAAAAATTAGCCATTAGTATTTTGATATAACTAGGTAGCACTGCAGGAGGGACGAAGTTAAAATACATACTGTAGAGAGATTTCTATTTGGGAAAGGATGTGTCATACCTTCATTTTACATTTTAAAGCAACCAGTATTTATTTACCTTATATGTAAAATATAAATAAATACATTTATTAATCACGTGGCAACATAGTTTATTCTGGGAGAAAAAAATGCTCCTTTGTTTGCTCTTACTACTTACTGTGAATATGACACATAAAGAAGGACAGTCTCCCACAAAATGGCAGCCTTACTAGAATGTACTGTACATCAGTAGTCTCACGTTTCAAAATGTTCAAATTAATTATGAGGTTTAACTATGTGTGAAAGCCTGTAGTCCTCTGCAAATCATTACACTACATAACACAGTGTACATATGATACAATCAGAATAAAATGTATTTGTAGAAGGTTGTACAGTAGGTTTAGTGTCTCCGCCTATTGTCTGCTCTGTTCTAATGACAAATTAAGAAGATATTCAAAACATTTGAACTCAGAAAGTGTGTACACCAAATTATTCAGGTGAGATTGAACTCACATTAAACTTTATAAGAAGAAAATATGATTAGTGGGGGTGCCTTATTATAGATGATTTGTCAAATTCTGAACTACAGTATATAAGAATTTAGTATATTTACAAATTAACTAGTGAAACGGTCCAGATTCAGCCAACATTTGACGATTACTTTTTAAACGCAAATTTCAGTACTTGCGTAGTTTCACGGCGACAGGCTACACTACGTTTTCAGTGTAGACTAAGCTATGTTATCAGCGTAGACCAACGGCCTGCCTAGTGTATTCAGCATAGTGTCCCCGGGGCAGCCCTGCGTAGTCAGCCTTGTGTCCCCGTACTGTCCCCACTAGCTGCAGCTCTGTCCCCCGACGTCCCTTGCAAGCCTAGTAAGCGCCTTTCACACAGCTTCGTTAACCACCAGATCCCCTGCACTGGCGGATACCGGTGGAGAGGCGATTATGCGGGCACACCATCGCACCATCTGCCTGAGACACATGAGCGCTTGTGCGTCTCAGTAATTCTTGCGGCAGGGTACGGCAACCCTGCCCGTGTCCACTTCAGGGAGAGGAACAGGGGTAGGGGTTCGGTAGCATGTGTGTCTTGTGCACAAAGGGGGAGGGCAGTGCACAAATGCGTCTCATGCACGATAAAGGACGCACTTGCCAGAACTCCATACATACTGAATATCCTGAAGAAGCCCACCTCCGGGCGAAACTATTCGATGTGAATTCCTGGACTTAGGAGTCATAATTCTAATGAATGGTGATTCCTAGTCGTATTCTGTCGTTGGTGTATACATTCATATTCATAAATACGAATACAGTGTGCCATGAATAGTAAATGCCGAAAAAACAAATATGCCTATTTGGCTTTCACGAATACACCTTTTTTAGGCGTATTTCCGTACTGTGTAAAAAAAAGTTTGTAGTACAAAACGCATGAAGCACAAAACGTACCATGTTCACCTGTCTGTCTAAAAATTATTACTGTCTCAGGTAGGGTTTCTTAAATATTTACTATTATATCTCAATTATTATATTTAATATTATATCTTAGTTTTGCTACCACTAAGGTTGTTTCAGGAACTACTTACTCAAAATTTGAAGCCTTAAGTTTTTTAAAGTAATACCTTGAGTCAATCGCAGAGTTCTTATACAAATTATAACCTGTAAAACTAATTTGTAGCATTGATTAGCTTAATACACCTGCAAAAGGATCAAATAAGAAGGAAGTTTAAAGGATACACAATGATAATTATTAAAAGGACATGCAAAGCTATTGTATGCAAATTGTTTCTTATAAAACAAAAGGAAAAATTGAGCAATATTGATATGTCCACGGTAAATGTAAAAAATAAGCAGCACCTTTTAAATACTTTGGTACTTATGTAATATCTGGGCTCCTGTTTTTCTTATGAGACCGCGTCCCCTCGCGGGGCTCGCTGCGTTTGCCACGCTTCGGGCACGGTGGCTCGCTGCGCTCGCCACACTATATAAAATCAACTCCATGCGTAGTTGGATAGTAGGGGTATGAAAAAATGGGGTGCATTTAACATGGGAGCCCAGATAATACATAAGTACCAATACTTTAAAAAAATCTAGACAGTTCTGGAAATAAAGGGCCTTATTCTAGTGCACTCTTTCTGATAAAATCCTTCTTAGATGGAGAAAACCATGGGCCTTATCCTGGTTGAGTCGGATGGCTCCGAATGCGGACGGACGGCCAATGGTTGGAGTTTGTGTATGTGCAACGGCGTGAATTCTGTACAGAATACGATCGGTCGGAACAATCCGAACAGGGGGTGGAGAGGGGCGTGAAGGGCTGTTTGGGCTCATTACCATATGCGTATGCCCCACATTTCATGGGTGTTCCCATGAAAACGCTGGGCGTACGTATGGTAATCCAGCCGTGACGCACGTGTGGGGGGCGGACATATGACATAGCCGGATGCCAGCTGCCCGCCCATATCCCTGCTTTTGCACGGAGAAATGCCAGAGTGGTCTGGAGCACTCGGTGCTGCCTGACCACTCGGTCCAGCATTCGATGGTCGGCAACCATCGAATGATGGGGGAGGTTCCCACAGATGGAGAAGGTATTCACTCGAAAAATCCACTCGCAGTCCGTTTGGTTGGCGTCTTACCGCATTTGGATGGTGTGAGCGATCCGTATAGAAGGCGTGGCTAAGAACACTCGGTTTCTGTCTGAAAATACGCATCCGACCGAATCAACTAAAATAAGGGCCCATGTGCACTGCAGGTGGTGCAGAAGTAACTTGTGCAGAAATAATTAGATTTGGGTGGGGTTTTTCTTCAAAGTGAGATCTATATTGCAGTGTAAAAATAAAGCAGCCAGTATTTACCCTGCACAGAAACAAAATAACTTACCCAAATCTAATTCTCTCTGCACATTTTACAGCTGCCCCCCTGCAGTGCACATGGTTTTGTCCAAATAAGAAGGATTTTGTCAGAAACAGTGAACTAGAATAAGGCCTAAAGTGTGCTATAAAATGTCCAATATTAGTAGTACCGATATTTATTAATTACCAAATGTCCTCCATAAAGTGGCCAGGACATTCGGTCCTTGACCAGAATCACTACCATTGCCTGGAGTTAGGGATAGATAGGGTAAGTGACCTCCTGCATTACCTATTGAACAATCTGCTGCAGTGGCAGTTTTTATCTATGGGCTTCAGGGCTGCAGCCCCCCCCCCCCCCCGCCTCCCCCAAGGTAAAATCCGCCACTGTCTCTGCCTAAAGTGAAGCCAGAGGCAGTCTGCGAGACTGCACTGGCTTCACTGTGACTGGCAGTGACTTCCTATTGGAAGTCCGACCTGCCAGTCACTCAAGGCAGTCCCATTGGGAGGTGTTCCCTCCTTCTGGGATGCCTCCATCTGCGCAAATGCGCAGCAGCCCCCAAAACAGGTTCTGCACATGCGCAGTACCGCGGACCCTACTGCGCATGCGCCGGACCCGGGAACCCGATCAAGCCTTCGGGGGCTGCTGCAAAGACCGCCCCGGAGGCTTGGGCCAGCGCATGCGCAGTATGTATGAAGTTACTCGGGAGTGCAGCGGCCGGGGAGCAAGGCAGAGGTCCGGGGACGACGGCAGCGGAGGGGGGGGGGGGGGCAGCATTGTGGAAACCCCCCTCCTCCATACTGGTAAGAGCCGCCACTGATATGCTGTTAAGAACTGTCCAATGCACACCAAATTTATCCTAAATGGAGCTTAAACATTTGGTAACTAATAAATATCAGTACTACTAATATTGCACATTTTATAGAGCACTTTATTTCCATAAAAGGAAGAATTATCAGAAATGGATCACTGGAATATGAGCAATCCTCCAATTTCAGAATGGCTCCAAAAAATATGAAAAACTTTATGTGTCTGAATAATAAAACGCAATTGCTTCCACAGGAGTCAAACAAATTAACATATTGGGCCCGATTCAGACCAACTCGCCAGGCTCCGAATATGAGAAGAGAAAGAGAAATCATTCGATGGTCGGCGAATGCACTGTCTATCCCTGCGGGCGATGGTGATGCTCTGGATTGCGACTTGCCATCGGTATACCCTGTACACACTGAACGATCCGGGCTTACTTTCTAAGCGATCTAGTCAGATCTCTTAGAACAGGTATGGGGAACTTTCGGCCGTCCAGCTGTTGTTGAACTACACATCTCAGCATGTCCTGCAACAGTTTTAGTATGGCCCAATAGCAAAACTGTAGTAGTGCAGGCTGGGATGTGCAGTTCAACAACAGTTGGTGACTGAAGGTTCCCCATCCCTGTCTTAGAAAATAGCCCCAATTCTCCCTGTGTGTGCGGGCCTTTAGCTGGGATACTGTCACTAGGACGACAAGGGGAAGGGCTACAAGCATTAGGTGGACTACTGAAGGTCAACATGCATGAAAGTCGACAGGGTCATTAGGTCAACACAAGCAGTAGGTCGACATAGGGAAAGTCACATTTTTCACATTTTTGTGAGCCGACATGTGCCGACAGGCGATACTTCATGCCCTACCATGCCGAAGCATGGCGAGCACAGCGTGCCATGCTAGTGGACCCAGTGCACGTTTTAGTGTCCATGTTGACTGTGTCAACACTCGGTTCAAAAAAAGTAAAAAACCCCAGTCAACCTTTATACTGTTGACCTTCCCCAATGTCGGCCTAATTCTTATGTTGACCTAATGACCCTGTAGACGTAACCCCATGTCGACCTTCAGTCATGTTGACCTTCATACATGTCGACCTAATGCTTGTAGACCTAATGCTTGTCTATCCTATGATCCATAACCCTTTAGCTAAGTGCCAGGAAACTGCTCTTAATGTCATACAAATCCAGAGTTTCATATGGGGAGAAGTGGAATCAGGCACATTACTGTATGTCTGCAATCACCGCTTCTCCCAAATGTATTACTGTGGTGTGTGGGTTACTTAACCGGGGCAATATGCACCCACTGCAGGTGTCGTTGCCACATTCATAGCCAGAGTAGAGGCTGCAGCCAGGCTGCATGGCAGATCTCACCATAGTAGCGAGATCTCACGCATGGGCAGTTGAGCCAGCCAGAGGTTAGAATTACAGTGCTGTGGGCTTTGGCGGGGATCACTGGAGGTAACGATGCAAAGCAGGAGTGACTATAGTCGCACAATGGGCAGGATGCATCAAGCATCTCATTTTGGATGCGATGCATCCTGCCACTCACTACACGCATATCGGCATTTACTTAAAGCCTATTCACGAACAAAATCACAAAGGACGCCTCTTGTAATCAGAGCTGTCCTTTGCAATGATAAAACTTTTAGGTTTAGTACCTGGAGTCCTACCTGTGCACACGTTGAGCGACTCACTTGCTGCAGGGGGTGCTGTAAGGGATCTGAGTTGATCTCTCTCACAAACACAGTGATATAGAAACTCATAGGCTTCTGTTAGGCAACACCATCTAAAGATGACATTACCCACCGCATCCAAGCCTTTGGAATCTATTTCATTCCGGGGATTGGTGCATATGCCGTAAAAACAGCATTTTCAAAGGTTTTACCTTATTTTTAAGCTTCCTGCCCAATATGTGCTGATATGTTACAGTACATCTCTGCCTCATTGCTTTTCTCCTGAAAGGTATTAGCAATATTTGAATATTATAACATCAGTAACATGATACTCAATGCACACAATTATTATACCATATACCATTTTGTTCAGTTCACGAGATATTTATTGCTTAACCCAAACCTTAACTAGTTTGTCTGAAGCACAAATATTTCCTTATTTGACAGCTTACAATCAGTAAGGCACCATAAAAGAAATAGATTGAATAGTTGAATGCTTTAATTACAGCAGTGTTGACAACCATGATAAAGCTATGTGGGCTCTTCGTCCCTTAATACTGTAGAACACATCTCTTCCCCTATTACATCTACATAGAGAGCTAGAATATATATGTGCCTTCCCCACCTTTATCACCAACATCTGAGAGGAGGAGCAAAGGCAGGTCCAAAACCTAATAAAAGGCCCACACAGACAACCCAGCATCTCTGACCTCTGCTATATAGGTCAGTGTATCTGGCAATAAAAGTGGGTTGGTATGTAAGCACCAATGTCAGCCCTACCCATGGTTTTAAATTAACCTGACTATGATTCAATAGGACCTGAGCTGAGCATTACTAAACCATAGCATGGCTGTTAAGTATATAATTAAACACAAATTTAAATAAATGTTGTTGTTTTTTATATAATTTTGCTGTGTATGCTTGAGCCATTTTCCATATAATGCATTCTGTCATTTCACCTTATCTCATACTTTCCTTATCCTCCCACAATGACTGGGAGGCTCTTGAAAATTGGGTGCCCCCCCACCCCATGAAAAGGAGGGCAAGCTTCATACATGCTCCCCTGACCCCTGCATCCACATTTTGCCCTTGGTGGCTGAGACAAATACCCAAATATGCAGCTCTTTGTGGAGGAGGCAGGGCTATTTTACCTTAAGCCCTGCTACTCTCCGTAAGACCCGCAAATCATGGCATTTGAATGGAATAGGGTGTGGCTTGATGGTGCATTTTCAATTGGGGGGCTCAGGTAACATCATTGAATGATATAATTCACAATATCGTTCAGTATGTATGCCCTTTATCGTCTGTCCAGGAGCACAACAAATATTGTTAATGATATTAGTGGTGCATCGGTGCAGAGCCACTGTTTGTAAGAAGACAGATAAGAAAACCATGTATGATCATGTGTTTCCGGTGGGATAATAAGGATCATCAGCAGGTATTCCTGATACATTGAATACTACCCAATATGTCAACATAGTCTAAAGATTGGCACATGTAAAAGGTCATGGATGGAAAAGTATTTTTTTTTTTTTTTAAACTCATGACCTTATTATGTGTCAACCATTGCCATGACGATCTTTTACATATGTCAACCTTTGATATATGTCAACCCATTGCATGTTGACATTTTGTCAGTGTCAGTCTAGTACATGTCCACCTTTTCGGTGTCGTCCTATTGCACGTTGACCTATTGACTGTCTATCTAGTCGACCTATCAACTGCTTCCACCTGGCAGAATCTGTGAGATTAAAAAGTGCAATGTAGGTCAGTGGGAAATTTATGAATGGGAACCTCCAGCAGGATGCCGAAGGATGGGTAACTATGTGTGTCCGATTTAGTGGCGTATCAATGATGACGCAGACCTCGTGGTGGCTTGAAGCGCAGGGTCTGTGGGAAGAGTTGCTGCAGGGACACCTGACAGCAGGGAAGGATCTCTCCTTGTTTTCTGGCTGTCAGTATGAGGCTGCCGCTGGTGCCCATTGCTGTGTCAGGACCTCAGCAGGCATCTGGGATGCAGGGGCTCTGTGAGTGGGCGTGGCTTAGTGGGATCCGGCCAGGGACGGGGCATAGAGGTATCTAAACGAGGGGGTGTGAGCACTGGCTAGTTGTTGTGTAAATGTAGCAGCCTTCATGCAGATCTTTTCCCCTTACTCCCATGCAATCCCACAGTCCACTCACTGCACTCAGCCCTGATAAAGACGCTCCATCCTCACAGACACAGATGCTGCCTTGGAAAGAGGGTGGCTTTCATTGGCAAAGACAGGAGTGCATGCACCTGTACCTCTGCAGCTTCTGCCCACAGTAGGTATATAGAGATTTATGTCACTGTGTGTTTGTGTATACAGTATATATATATATATATATATACGTGTATCGGCACTCCGATGCTACATTTATATAATATATGTACTGTATAATGGGAAATAGGCATTACAATAAGCAAAGACTCTGAACTTGAGAAACAATCATAGCTGTACAATAAGTATTACAAAGGACTCAAGACACATCCTTGAGGGACACCTATGTTTAAAACAAGTTCAGATGACAAGATGGAGCCATGGGTGCCGATTCTGTGGGCCCGAGCCCAAGCACCCACGCAAAATGATGAGCACCCACAGATTGTTCCAGTGGGTACCAGGGGGCCTGTGGATAGGCCCCAGAAAATCCATCCCTAGACCTCACAAAAGGAGGCCGCATTCCCAGAAATGCATTGCGGGTCTGGCGTGCATTGTGTCATGATGTCACGCAGCTCTGTGGACCTGTCCCACTCAGAGAACTAGCTGTGCAGACACGACAGGAAGGGAGTGACTGCCAGCTGCCCATTGGCCACACACACAGCAGGGATGGACAACTAGAACGGCAGCAGAGACAGGTATGCGGAAGCCCTCTTTCCAGTAACAACCATCCTGGGAACTGGAATGCACCCCTGCTCCTGCGGTGTATCAATCATTGAGCACCCACCAGCAAAAACATAAATCAGCCCCACTGGATGGAGCCCATCCTAACTGACTTTGGATGATCAGTCAAGAGGTCCAACAGTCAATTACACATGGGAACATTGAACTGATCTCAAAAAGCTTTGCGATCTACACTGCCGACACGACGGTGTTGAAAACAGAGCTACTGTATAATCCACAAATAATAATCTCTGTTCTCCAAGTGACAGATAATTATATGAAGAATGGTAAGAACATCTTAGGTGGAGCTACTGGCCCTAAATGCAAACTGGTAATGGTCCAAACCCACTGGGGTGACACTCTTAAGGTGATCCAAAACCATTCTCAAAACACTTCATAATTAATGATGTCACAGCAATTGGCTGGTAATCATCTGAAACATTGTGAAACAACACAATAAGCTAATAAGTGTAAAATCCTAGTTAAAAAAATCCTACTAGCTTGACAGCACGAACACGGTAAACTCTACCTGGAATACAATCTAGACCAAGGGTTTTCCTAACATTTGTTTACAACAGGCAAAGCCTAACTTGTGATAATTCCAGAGAGGTATCTGACTGGGGATCACTAAGTTTAAACTCATCTATAGAAGGGCCATTAGTTTTATAGAGACCATTATTAGAATCTATGTGATCCATTATATTTCCCAATTCCTTGCCACATCACCAGATTCCCTAAAACTCATCTTCAATCTTTCCAAATAGGCCTCCTTAGCCAATCAAATGCCCCTCTTCAGATTTGAATGGGCAATCTTCTATGCTACACTATCTTTGTTTTCTTTATTTTATGTTGACGGTTGAAAACCAATGGTAGATGATTTGGGTATTGAGAGTAAAAAGCCAATGGTAGCGACTTCTCCATGCCTTAGAGAACCAATGTTTGCCCACCAATATCTTCCCAGCTTGTCCTGGGACCATCTATGGGTGGCCGTATACCAGCAATATTTTTCTATTTTTTTTACAACTGCTGCAGGGTCCATCTGACAATAGTCAGTCTGTCAACAGCCCACTTGTTATCAGCCATCGGCAGCTGATTATATACTTATTAATATTGCCTAGTGTAAAGCACACACTTTTTATGTCATGGCAAGAGAAGTCAGCCTTATGCAAATGAGTATTGAAATGAGTGCCTCTGATTGGCTTATGAAATTAGAGCCAAAAGCTAAACATTGATTCTGCACTGGCTGGCTGTTGATGGTTGAAGCTATTAAGAGTAAAGAACCAATGGTAGCGATTCCTCCATGCCCTGGAGAACCAATGATTGCCCATCAATATCTTGCCAACTGGTACCATCTATAGGTGGCATTATACCAACAATATTTTTTATAACTGTTGCTGGGGCCATCTATCAATAGTCTAAAACCAGCAACAACAGCAAAACCAGCAACAACAGACTGTCAACAATTTATTTGCTATTAGAAGCTGCTTTGGTACTTGTGTAGTTTCACATAGCCAGCATGGCGCCGTGCTACTTCCGGGTTCTACGCTCGCCACAAGCTATGTTAAAAAAAGTAACTTAACTCCATGCCAACATGGATAGTTCATACCTCCACTATCCATGTTGGCATGGAGTTGATTTTAAATAGCGTGGCGAGCGCAGCGAGCCACCGAGCCCGCAGCGTGGGCGAGCAAAGCGAGCCCCGCAAGGGGACTCAGACGCACGGCGCCATGCTGGCGCCGTGAAACTACACAAGTACCGCTGCTTTTATACTTTTTAATTTAGCCTAGTTCCAAGCATTCCCTTTGTATGCCAAGAGCTGCCCTTTGCGATACTAATCCCATATAGAGCATTTACGAGCAGTATCACTGCGGTAGCCGACGGAAGTGTGTCGGCAGATGTTACTGCATCCCGCCCTGTATCTTTTATTTTACAGGTCGAGTATCCTGTATCCGGGCATCCATTATCCGAATTATTCCAAAAAACGTGGTTTTTGGAATCATTCGAATAATTTTTTTTTTTCCCCTAACCCTCTTTTCATACTTACCAAGTCCCAGGGCGTCCACAGCAGGCCTCCGGCATCTTCTCCAGGGTCTCCAGCGGTCCCAGGAATGCATTGCGCGAGTGTGCGCGCACGCCGGTGACGTCACCGGTGAACGCGCACACCCGCGCAATGCATTCCTGGGACCGCTGGAGACCCAGAGAAGATGCCGGAGGCCTGCTGTGGACACCCGGGGACTGCGTGGACGCAGAGGGACCACCGGACACCATCAGGGGACAGGTAAGTATGGCAAAAAAAATGTATTCCAAAAACCGAAAAATTCCCCTATCCGAAATGCTCGGCATACTCAACCTGTAGTGATAAGCTACTGTAGCTTAAATATGGTTATTAAATCAATAGGTAACTTCAAAATCCTAAACTATTTTTTATCAGTTTATTAACAGATATACTTATTTCAATAGGGTGAATATAACATAATTGATTTTACATTTAATCCAGAAAATGTGGCATAAAGGGAGTAGGAAACTACAGTATAACATTTATTAGTAGCTATCACAATACAGAGCTTGATTCAGAGGTAGGAGTAGGTGCAAAAGAAAAAGAAAACAACAATTTGCAGCTTGGTAAAACAATGTTACACTGCAGGTGGGGTACATATAAAAAGTGCAGAGAGATTTATAAGTTGAAATGGATGTGTCACAAATTTTCAGTGTGAAAATGAAGCTGCCCAGTATTTGTTCACTACATGCAAACGTCCAGTATAGTCATATCATTAAAAAAAATTGCTTTTACTTCCAAACCTGAAAGAGAACATCCGTACTTAGATTCACCCCAATTAGTGTTACCATACCTCCCATCTGTCTCAATTTTCGCGGACAATCCCATTTTTGGGGGGACTGTCCTGCATCCTCATGAAGCAACTAAGCAACACCCTTTTTCTGGCCATGGCGTTGCTTCGCTACGCAGAAGTCCCAATTCTGGGATACTGTTTGTTGGGATGAATGGGGTTACTCAGCCTATGCAGCCATTTATGGCAGGACTATAATACAGCAAAAAAATGCTAAAGAGACAACTATTCTGTACAGCACAACTATTAAAGATACAAATGACCATACTTCTTAGAAGTGGTAATTTTATTTTATTATAAATGCAGTACTCCTGTCTAGGGCTGCAAAATGATGAATTGCTTGCGCCAGCACAGAGGAAAAATCATTGGTTCCTCTAACTGGCACTCACAGCTGCTCGGTGGCTGCTGGGTTTGAGGGGTGAGCGCCGATGTCATCCGATGTCATCAAAGGTCAACATGCAATAAGTCAACATGGAAAAGGTTGACATGAGTTTTTCATGTTTTTTGGTCTCTATGTCGACATAGGTCGACATGGATACTGTGTAAGTGTACCGCGTCCCCACTCCCCCAGGTGTACCATCCAGGACTGACCAGCTACAGTGCACATGGGGGAACTTTACGAAAAAAGTGTCTCCCAGCTGTGGCATAACACTGTGGGCTTTTGGAGCCCGGGGCTGGTTTCAGAAATACGTGGGACCCCTATGCTTTTTGTCCCCCGTATTTTTGGAACCAAGTCTGCTCAGGAGGCAGAGCCAGATTAAGGTCTAAATGGGCCTGGAGCTGAAATTATCAAGGGCCTTTTATGCCCAATAATAGGGGTTGTGGCCAGCACCTAATAATGTGGGGGGCGTGACCAGTGTTCTGGTTGGGTGGTCTGCTCATGGGTGTGTCTCTATTTGTGTAAATACTTTCAACTAATTATATATTACAAATTCCGACACTCACAGGATGCAGGGAGATATATTGCCGAGTGCCCTCCAATGGTACACTCACAGGATGCCAATGTCCTAAAATACTTACGGGGTGAGGCGGCATTCCAGTCTAACAAAAACTAAAAGCTAAACCTTGGTAGACAACATTTCAGCACCTTTTATGTTTACCACACCATATACCCCTTATACAAATCATGTAACACAATAGTAATCCCCTTATGCTGTACTTGCCTCTTACACATTATGCCACATGGAATTAGCCAAAATTCACACTGAGTCAAAATTCATATTATGCGACACAGATTAAGGCAAAATTCACATTTTGCCACATGGATTGAGCCAAAATACACACTATACCAAACGGATTGAATCAAAATTCTCAATATGCTTCTCAAACAGGGACATTGCTCGCCAAAGGCACGCATTAAAAATTTACACCATAATGCTCATTACATGTTAAACCACACACCATAATTTCCAATATGTATTATGCCAAACACCATAATGCCAATAAAAAATTATGATACATAAGTGCTGCTTACCTACATGCTCATTGCCAGGGGTTCCATGCTCATTGCCAGGGGTTCCATGTTCGTTGCCATGTGGGATTACATACTCATTGCCAAGGGGGAACACATTCTCGTGGTAACTGGGGGACAGCCACCTCCAGGCAGAAGTGACAGCCATTGACAGAGAGCGGGGGGGGGGCTGCCCGGCTGTATTCAGAGCACTGCAGGTCCCGGCTACTTGAAATAATACCCCTTTCACACCAGAAAATGCAGGGATTTACCAGGGAATATTATCCCAGGATCATGCAGGGACTCGCCCCTTTTGCCCCAGCCTAGTCCCTGCATTTTCTGGAGTGAAGGGGAGAGAAAACCACCCCCTCTCCCCCTTTAACGGCTATATTTCACCGGCTATATCTTCGGAACCAACTGACCCATTTACGTGAGACCAGTATTATATTGAAGAAATTTTAAGTGGGCTTCGAATGTTTTGGTCCCATGAAACTGGGCCATTTAGTTACATTTTAGAAATAAAAAAATCTGTTTACCCGCAATAGTTCTGGAACCAATTAACCCATATAACTAGTATCAGATTGAAGGCCCAGCAATTTGGGTTCGAAAGAGATCAACCTCGAGCTTCTGTTATGCCATGGGGGGAACTGGCAGTCGTCGGAACTTGGTGGGGGTCCGGAATTAGTGGGTCCCTTGTTATCCTATGGGGAAAACGTTCCAGGTTTGCCCGGCAGTATCTCAGGTTCCCGGGGTGCTAGCAACACGGGGCTAGGCTCGTTGGAAAGCCCCAGTCCTCATCTACAAAATGGGCCTATTTGGACAGTGGGCCTTGAGCTGTAGCTCCATCAGGCCCATTGTTAATCCGGCCCTGTCAGGAGGGGGAACTCCACGCCGTTTTTTTTTTTTATTTATTTAAAAAAAAAAATGCACATTACCATGTCTCCAAAATTTCCTCAAATTCGCACATTTCCATGACTAAAAATTGCACAATATCAAATTTTTTGGCCGCGAATTTTCATCTAATTAAATAGTTAAATTCTTCCCAAAAATTTACATTTTGAAAAATGCGATAAGGTGCGATTTCAGAACCTTACTAAAAATCGCATCCTATTAAATCTCAACATATTAAAGAGGGAGGAAAATCCAGCGGAAATTGGAGGAAAAATTACTTCACAGAAAGGGTAGTGTAATAGCCTCCCATCAGAGGTGGTAGCGGCAAATACAGTAGTGCAATTTAAACATGCTTGGGATAGGCATTATGATATCCTTTCAAAGAAATAAGGATCAAATATGGTGTGAGATAACATGTTTAAAAAAGGGGCACACTAGATGGGCCAAGTGGTTCTTATCAGCCGTCAAATTCTTCTTTATGTCTTAAGATGCTCAAAAATAACTCAATTCCTTTATGATCAAATTAAAATCATCCTATTAGGAGAAAGCTATACAGGACTGACTATTATATACTAGAAAGTACAATAATTTTGTTACAAATAGATCCATCAAGGCAGTTGCTTTTAGTTCCTCTTCTACAAATGAGATGAAGCTATCTGAAAATTGTACCCAAACTGTTCAAGCCATGGAACCTCAGAATGTGTGTATAAAATATAAATGGCCTATACACGGGTAAGGATAATGCTACGTGCACTTACTAATAGGAATAAGTGGGTTTTTTTCTGTAGATTTTAACCACCAACTATCTGAACCCTAGATAAACTGTACCCAGGAGATCATTATCTATTTGTTCCAGGGGTTCCCAAACCTTCAGGAATCACATGACCCTATAGCAACAGTATTTATTTAATGGAACCCCTAGGCCAACGTTTTTAATTTCAGCAACAATTATTAAATTAAGTAAATTGTGCCTACCTGTCTTTCTTATGTTGGAATATGTTTTAGTGGACAGGGTTGTGCTGTTTTTATCCTTTAATTTTATTGCTGGTAGCTCCTGGTTTAACCTATCATATTAACTTTTAATAATTTGGTTTGATCCTGGACCAGCAACCTGTGGAACCCCTACAAGTGCCATGGCACCGAGTTTGGAAACCACTGATTTGTCCTAACAATGGGCTAGCATATTCTGGAGGTTGTCTAAATCACAGGTTCTGAAAGTCGATCCTCAGGACCCCACACAGTGCATGATTTGCAGTTCTCCTCACAGGGGGCGGGATGTACTAAGCCGATAATGCGGTAAAACCCAGGTTTTACAGCATTTTCAAATTAACCAAAACCCAGCCGCACCGTCTTCGTCTTGGGTGGCAATACCCTATAGAAGCCTATGGGCTTCTATCACTGCCCGTCATCCACACCTCCATCCTCCGTGCTGCTCCTCCTCCCCCAGCAGCATGTTACAGCAGGGGGGAGGAGGAGACGCCGGTGCCCGCCACAGAGCACAGGAGGCGACAGAGACCCCCGCAAACCACATTACAGGTAATGCGGGGGGCTCCGTAACCGCACCGCGATGCCAGACGCATATGTTAGTACATATGGGCTGGCATCGCGGTGGGGGCGTGGCGAGGGGCGGCGATGTATGTTAATACATCCCACCCAGAATCACAAGTGAAATAATTACCTTCACCTGTGGATATTTTAAAATGTGTCAATGAGTAATGAGTGCACCTGTGCACCTGCCAGGTGAACTGGAAAACGTGAACTAGAGTGACAACATTTCAGTGGTGTCTAAAATACTGATTGAGTGTGTTGTGTGTGTAATAATAATATAAACTAAGATTGATCACATCTTCCCTTCCATATTAATGCTGTCAGCTGGGGCTTCTCTGTGTCCATGATAGTCTGGGAACTTTAGTGCAGCAGTAGCACCCACCTCCTCTTCTTGCCCCACCATTTCTGTTCTCAACGGGGGGGGGGGGGATCAATGCCTGATTATTGGTTAATAGGTTAGATAGGCTGATTAGACTGTAGCCTATAGCACCAGGACTGGGGAGGGGGTGCCTTGCAGGTGACAGCCGAGGAATAGAATGAAGGCCTAATTTATTCCATGCTTCTTAGCTCTCACCTGTCCTGGTGTTCTCTGGGGGGGTAAAGTTCTCAAGGTGACTGCCAGATGGCTGTGCCAATGTAACTTACTGATGGAACCATTACTTTATATACAGATGGAGCGCCTCTGATCCTTGGCCGGGGATCGCCAGCATGCCTGCACTGGTGATCACCGGTGCAGAGACGCTCCATCTGACTGGGAAGCGCGTGCATCTCACAAGCACACGTGTCCCAGTTGAGGTGGCATCCAGCCCTTCTCCTCTTCAGGGAGACGAGCAGGGATAGGGGGGATGGCGGGGCGGCGAGAGGCACCGGGGGAGACGGCGGGCGAGACGGCCACTGGCGTGGGCTGGCGATAGAATCGCCAGCCCCTGCAAAGATGGAGCCTGCTCCATCTGTACATTGTGCTACAGTGCCAGACTGGAAGCCTAAAGCCAAAGTCTCCACACGCCACAAGCATTAGATCCCATATGCCAGTTGTATAGCCTTTGTTACTGTGGCGTGACTATAAATGATGCTCCCCCCAGCAAAAATATTTTCTAGCCCCCCCCCATGTACTGCCCCTTATACATTATGCAATACATTATGCAATACATCTCCGATACACACTGTAATGCCCAGGTGTGCAAGTGTGGCGGTACGGAATGGTACGGCGTACCGCTATAACAAATTGCACTGGTACCTCGCACAGCCATAACAAAATCCCGGCTAAGATGTCACTGCGCATGTGCAGGTTTGCACAGTGACATTGGTGCTTCCTCGCGCTGCTTGCTTCCTGCGCTTCTTTGTGTCTGTGGAGCCGCGTGACTCCTGATGCGGCACTGACCCCGCTGAGGCTGGATGGGTCAATGGGGGATGATGCTACTGGGGGATGATGCTACTAGCCGGCGGTGCCCCCGGATATACCATTGGGCATAAGCTGATGACTAGGTAACCTGACTCCTCTTCTGAGCCTGAACCGCGGGGGACGACGGGAAATGTAGTTCTCGAGTGAAGACCTGCACATCTCAGTGTCTGGGTGGGAGAGGGCAGTCCTGCACATCTCCGGCATCTGGGGGGGGGGGGTTTGCGGTGCATGTTTCCGGCATCTGGAGGGGGGGCACAGTGCACAGCACACATCTCTGTGACTGGGGGGGGGCGCAGTGCGCACATTTCCGGTATCTGGGAGGGAGCAAGGATGGTGGCGCAGGGCTCACATTTCCGGTGTTTGGAAGAGGAGGGGAGAGAGGGCAGCTCAGGGTGCTCCTCTCCACTCCTGGGCCTGTGGATGACTTCTCACTGGGGGAGGACTTCTCACTTATAAAACTATGCTCCTGCTCCCCTGTGGCGTCAACTCCTCCCCCCCCCCCCCGCCACCGCTAGGGCTGCGGAGCCCTAGTTACGCCACTGCTTTGTTACATGCACATGGGCAGTATGAATGGCGATTCCCTGAGCGCTCATGCACATGTGTTAAGCAGCATTACAAGGGGAGCTACATGTGTGAACCTATAATCAGGCTCTGGGGGCAATATATGACTGGTACAGCTTGAGTACAATTCCATCACCTGGTAGGACATCATAATTATCATAATTATTAAAATATTAATACAATTAGAGTAAGCTTACAATTAATTGGTCAATATCTAATTATTAAATGAATACCTGCTACATACAAAACTTTCTATACTATTAGATAAACTTTAGTAAAGGTACCTCAGTAACTTTCAGCATGCCACATATGACACCGCCCAACATAATCTTCATGTAAAACACATAACTTGAACAACATGTCACAAGTTGTAAAAATATCAGTTAGAACACAGAGCACAACTAGGACAGGCATGTTTGTGGGATTATTATGAAACTGTTCAGAGATCTTATAAAATTATTATGTACTCTAGGGAACACCTCAGACTCAAGCACAGGTTTGTGTCACTGGTTAAGTATTTACAGAGGTTCGTGCCAGGCTGTTTTCATTTGCAAATATTACAATGCATGCCAAGGAGACAGGAATCTGGCTGGAATCTTCTCTGGGCATTTCCGGTTATCCTGTGACCAGCAGACCAGGAAGAGACCAGATAGCCTTCAATGTAAGCAGTAAGGCATGTCACATTAATGTTCTCATAAAACACTCAGTCACAGGAATTTTAATAGAGAGGGCAGAGAGGAAGATACAAATAATGGTTGATTCACATCTCTCTGGTAGTTTACTTGATTTCTACCTGCACTACACAAGAGCCAGGACATCAGATCACCATGGATGGTAAGTCAATGGTCTTTTATGACATTTTGACCAAACATTGTGAGTGCTTTGTGTACTGTATACTATAAGTAATATTCTATACCTAAAGTACAAGGAAACAAATGTCTTGGTGACAAATATTTACACTTTGTAGTAAAAATCCTCATTTGTTTTTATCTAAAAAAGAGGTACAGCATTCTAGCAAAAAGATTGGTAAAGTAAAACTGTGTATAGAATATTAAATTAAGTACCATTTACTTTACAAAGTATACACACACGTTTTTGTATACAAGTTTCCATTTTAAGCTAAGTTTGGATGTATCCTAAACAGTGTCACCCTGAGATATACTGTATATTAATGTAATTGTAAATGAAGTTTAATCTAGGAAAGCCGGAAATTATGTATTATTATTTATATGAAAGAATGCTGCTTTTATTGTGTATTTATATCTTAAAAATTGATTCAGTACTTTCATTTCTTATAATATAATATCAAACAAACTCAGCATATAACATAAAATGACTTAATATTTGGTTATACTTGCAACATTTATGAAGGGTACACACCAGAACGATTTGGCCCAAAAATGACCCAATTTAGATACAATCTCAACCAATTGTATGTAAATTGGGCATGTTTTGGGCCATTTCTGATCCGATCCCAATCCGATGCACGGCCCTGTGGGTAGGATCTGTAAACAACCATTGTAGTGGTTACGGGTCACAATTGGATCGGACCCGGATAGGATGCAGATTGTGAGCGGGTTGCACGATTGTCTTATGACCCGCTCACGATCTGCATCCTTCTGGTGTGTACCCAGCATTAGAGGTGACGCTGCCCTAGTCACTGTAACAGTGGGTACACACTGGACAACATTTGCTGACTCCAACAGGTCACAACGACAAAATGTAAATAAGGTCCAGTGTGTCCGCACAATGTAGGTGACAATGCGTGCTCCTGCGCATCATCAGCAAAATCCTCCTTCATAGCGGAATGGCGGAATACATCATGCCCCCCCCCCCTGTGTGAATATGCTTTAAGTTTAGTGACTGTGTACCCTACAAGCCCATTACTTACTTTACAACATTTGCTCTTTGTGTTTGGGGAGTGAAGATCAACAAAATGCATGTAAAGGAAAGTAAAATTAAAAAAAAAACCTTTCCTATGCAGCCAGTGACTAGTGCTGAATATAGATTGTACCTGTCCGGCCTATATGGCACAGTATAATACAATACTGAACTTTAATATGCATGATTTAGCCAAAAGATGACCCAGATTAAGTCATGGGTACAACTAATTCCCAATTGGTATTTTCATTCTTGTCTTTGAATGGGTTGGCTTAAATGTAGGCTAACGAGAGAGGGACTGTGAGAGAAGGTGGGATGATAACAATTAGTATAAAGGAAACTAATGAGTAATGAGCACTCCAGACTGGTAAAGGGCTATAATGACATCTGCAATATACTATAAAAAAATGTCCAATTAGTGAGTAAATGTCTCAAATATTATACACTATACACTATTATATGAGTACGACACAACATGGTAGATGAGAACATAACTGCAGTACTTCACTTAGAACAGGCATGTCCAAACTGTGGCCCTCCAGCTGTTGTGAAATGACACATCCCAGCATGCCTTGCCATAGTTTTAGAATTCCCTTATAACAAAACTGGCAAGGCACGATGGGACTTGTAGTTTCACAACAGCTGGAGGGCCATAGTTTGGACATGCCTGACTTAGAAAATAGAATTTTTGAAAGAACAATAGAAATTCTTTTTTTTTATTGCCATGCATAATAGTAGACAATATGAAGTGTTAACTGTCTGAAAATATACAGTATCTGGGATAGTTCTTTTTTAGTCTGTACCTGACATTACTTACTACAGGGTTGTGGCTATGTACTAACAAAGTGTACAATAACTTAAAATGGGCATTCATCCATTCAGTTTTAATTAATAAAGAGGAAATGATTTGAAAATGAAAGTAAGTCCACTTAAATGTTAAGTATTATCTAGATTTACAGTATATATGTAAAATATTTTTATAGTTTCACCTTTTAACATAGACAAAAAAACTATGTAAAATACATTCCCAATTAGGACCAATCATCCAAATAACCATTATAGGTTTACACTGTTGAGATGAGTGATTAGGAATTTCAGATAGCTATATACTGTAGCAATCTGCCTGAGCTGGTTATTCCATATTAGTGTAATTGGAACATTCATACTGTATGTACAAAAGCAATAATACATTAGGAAATACTGAAAAATTTAAAGGCCGATCAAATAGGAGAGTGTAAATGAACATAAAGTAAGATGTGCTATGTCATCTAACACACAATCTAATTTTAGATATTAATATAATCATAAAAATAATTGTTAAAATAAATCGCTAAGATGCATAGAAATAATTATAGGACATGCACTTAAAAAATGTTGGGCGGTAACTTACACAAACCTTGCAATTAAGTGACGGACGCTATGTGATGGGTATTTGGCCATAATACATGGGGCAAAATGCAATGTTTTATAAAGCACATGTGTCTGTTTCATACAGTGGACTGAATAATATGGCATAGTTTATTTAATTGGTAATTAATTTGGTCATTATATTATCTTCATTTTTTTATAATCTATTGCTTTTTTATGTATAATTGGACTTGTTTTGCATCAGTTCACATTGTGCAAACAGAGTTTCACATTCTTCATTATGTTAGTTCAACATTACAAGTGAGAACCATAAAACATGTGAAAATCTAACAGATTATTTTCTATTTCGATATTATTGATAATACTATAAATTCAACTTCAAATGATCAAAACTATTGCTTGTGTTCCTGTATCTCAGTTGTGAGTTTAAAGTCATGTTTTATTCTCATATGTATCATCCAGGTTACTATGCAGATTTTTTTTTCTCTTTTAAATGACTACATAGTACACTCACCAATCATAGCAAATGGTATTTAATTGGGCTAATTGAATGCTTTTCCTGTATCCCTAAATTCAAAATACTGTGGATGTTTTCATATTATGTAGTACTAGTTAAAAAGCCCATCAAAATGACAGCTTAATCCCTATCTGCTGCTACCTCCAATATCTGTCTTCACAGCTCCCCCTGTACATATCCAGCAAGTTTGAAACAGATCATTTTGCTTTCACTTTCTGTTAAGGAGTAATTTGTTCCATCAAGTGGGCCTCTAGTGGTCACTGGTAGTACCTCACCTCAGAGGTGAGGAGTAGTTAGCCATATACTGCATATATATATTTTGGAAAAAAAATGTGTATTCAAACAAGTGATCAACATTTCGGGGCACTGTCGTACAAACGGGCACCGGGGTTCGTTTAACTTCAAGGAGAGTGCCAGCTCGCCACCCCAAGCAGCTATATATATATATATATATATATATATATATATATATATATATATATATATATAGTTTTATTACTTTAGCAATCTTCTGAAAGTATGTGACAATTAACTGTGTAAATATGTAAACTAAACAGTTGGCTTTTCATTTTTCTTTCACATACATATACAGTATTTGTGTTTCCTAAAAGCTGTCTGAGATAATGACTGTGTTGTACAAGCGTCAGATGAGTGATCAGATGTTACCAGATAAACTTCACTAGTGAATTGTACTACTCACAAAACTGTTCATAGAGTTTATTTTGTGAGGAAGCTCTGGTTCTTCTAGATGAGTGTTTCTGAAGTGTACATATTGCTTTGCCATGTGTTCCGCAGGACTCAGTGACTCCTCTTTCCTGAGATGTCACTGTTGTGAGATCAGCAGGTTCTCTAATTATTATTGTCTTGTGAAGACATGCACCAGACAAGCACACGCAATGCAAAATCTACTTTAATGCTTAGTTATTGATACAACAAAATAAGCACAGGGTGTTTTCTTAGCATGAAGAGTAAAGTTATGTAATTATGTACATTATGATTTGTTAAGTGACTTTAAGATATTTATATAAATATAAACATCAGTGCTTGTCACATTATAAAGGATTTTAAAGTGACTTGTCATTGTTCTCCAAAGATGAAAGATCCGTGACAGCTTTGAAGACTGGTGGAAGGATCTTACAGCACTGTGATTACTGTATATATATATATATATATGAGAGAGAAAGGGGGGTTGTGATCCCGTCCTGCGCTTGTTGGTGAGCAGCACTACTCTGAAGACCCCGCCGCTAGTGGGAGTCTGATATAGAGAATAGGGAAAGAAGATGTAGAGGTGCGCTCAAGAAGTGGTTTTACCAGTCCACAATTTATAAAAATACAAAGTATTTATTCTTTACGGTAAAACAGTTTAAAAAGATACAGGTTATGAAATCGTTTACAATCAATTTCGTGGTACAGTACAGGACTTCAATCACAGGTGCATCATGATCATACGAGAAACCCTACGCGTTTCGTCCCCTAGGGACTTCTTCAGGGGTAGTACACCAAGATCTAAAAAGTGGTGAAATTATGCCATAAACATAATGATAATAGTTTTTTCAAGAGGTTTTTTAGAATAAGTTAAAAAAATAGCTTCTGGACATGGAAAGCAGGAGGAAGGAACAAATGAGGAGATCGAGAGGAGGAGGAGGAGGAGATGGTCAAAATGTGATCAACGTGGAACTGAAGGGGTGCAGACCCGAACATCCCAAGTTCACCTCAGTGAGAAGGGTCTATTTTATAAAAAATACACATACCGATAAGCTTTTTTAACCTTGATTAAATATGTGGATATGGGATTACACTCTTGGGTGAGTGCTTAAGATGGTGATGTAGTCACCGTTGTAGGTCTACCAATCCTGTGCTGGTTCATTCAATGGATTGCAGCGTTTTCTGGAAGTTTAATATAATATCAATAGATATTTTAATTAAGTCTCCTATAAATATCGGGACCAATATGATGCCGCAAAGACAATCTGTTAGGTATATTAGAATTATACAATATTTCTTAAACCTCTATGATCCAATACATATAATTGAAATGACAAGATGGATTCATAAGGGTTTTGGTTATCACAACCATATTTGGTGTCGATGATGGAATCTTAGTCTTATTGAGGTGGATAGTGGTAAGTGTACATACCAGAATTCAGAGCGCAATAAACAGCCTCTTCAGCTGATGTCCTTTTCAACGTTACCGTCAGTTCTAAATAACAATAAATATTGGTCCGTTGAGAAGTGCATGTGCAACATGATATGGGGTATTGCCCATATCATGTTGCACATGCACTTCTCAACGGACCAATATTTATTGTTATTTAGAACTGACGGTAACGTTGAAAAGGACATCAGCTGAAGAGGCTGTTTATTGCGCTCTGAATTCTGGTATGTACACTTACCACTATCCACCTCAATAAGACTAAGATTCCATCATCGACACCAAATATGGTTGTGATAACCAAAACCCTTATGAATCCATCTTGTCATTTCAATTATATGTATTGGATCATAGAGGTTTAAGAAATATTGTATAATTCTAATATACCTAACAGATTGTCTTTGCGGCATCATATTGGTCCCGATATTTATAGGAGACTTAATTAAAATATCTATTGATATTATATTAAACTTCCAGAAAACGCTGCAATCCATTGAATGAACCAGCACAGGATTGGTAGACCTACAACGGTGACTACATCACCATCTTAAGCACTCACCCAAGAGTGTAATCCCATATCCACATATTTAATCAAGGTTAAAAAAGCTTATCGGTATGTGTATTTTTTATAAAATAGACCCTTCTCACTGAGGTGAACTTGGGATGTTCGGGTCTGCACCCCTTCAGTTCCACGTTGATCACATTTTGACCATCTCCTCCTCCTCCTCCTCTCGATCTCCTCATTTGTTCCTTCCTCCTGCTTTCCATGTCCAGAAGCTATTTTTTGAACTTATTCTAAAAAACCTCTTGAAAAAACTATTATCATTATGTTTATGGCATAATTTCACCACTTTTTAGATCTTGGTGTACTACCCCTGAAGAAGTCCCTAGGGGACGAAACGCGTATGGTTTCTCGTATGATCATGATGCACCTGTGATTGAAGTCCTGTACTGTACCACGAAATTGATTGTAAACGATTTCATAACCTGTATCTTTTTAAACTGTTTTACGTTTTACCGTAAAGAATAAATACTTTGTATTTTTATAAATTGTGGACTGGTGAAACCACTTCTTGAGCGCACCTCTACATCTTCTTTCCATATATATATATATATATATATATATATATATATATATATATATATATATATATATATATATATATGTTTTGTCACTGGTATGAGTAGAAGTAAAAGGTACAACCATTCAATGTGGGTACACAAAATATAAATACATGAACTTTTTAGACACAGAAACAAGTAATCGTATATAATAGTGGCTAACACTACTCCTCACCTCTATGGAGGGAATTCAAGTGATCCCAGTGGCCACTAGATGGTTCCTGATGGGACAATTCAAGTGTTGCTCAGTTTTGGCCTAGCACAGCGAGAGGCACCTACATTACTGTTATGTTGTTCTGTCATTTTGGCAGCCTAAGATTTAGTTAACCCTTTGAGTGCCAAGTGAATTTGTAAAAATAGGTGTGAAAATTGCCCCCCTATTTTTTTTATTCAACATAATGACCTGTAATGTGTACCTTATATAGGAATTATACTCTTTTTTTGCACATTTTTTATTTGAATTTATATAACAAATGTGAGTGATGCTGACATTTTTAGCGGCTATTTTGAACATCTCTCACAGAGATGTTGCCACTCAAAGGGTTAATAATAATCAGATTGTTGAAACACCATGTCATTAATAGTGATGAGTGAATTTGTCAAGTTCCCCTGAACTGAAAGCTCACATGGTCAGGGCCTTTGTCCCACTTGGTTCTCACTCTATAGTGTAATGTCTCCAGAGTACCCCAACTCAGCCAGCTGCTCTGATCCTGTCTGCTCTCCCAGGGAACTTGGTCACTGCTATTGTTATTATATGTCCATTCAGTTGTATAGAAACCTTCCAGTTTGATTTTTTCCCCTCGTCTTGAACATATATGTCATATTACAGTGTTTGTGTGTTTTTTAGTTACTTTCCTGTATGGTGCTATTTTGTGACACTGTATAAATATATAATAATAATGATACAATTCAGATCACAGATTCAACAAAGTTTCACAAAGCTAATTTTCCCCATTTAATTTTGTTGCTTCAGACTTTTTGTAGGCTTGCCTACCCTCCCGTTGCAGAAAACTACTTAGAGCGCTAACCAAGGCTGTTCTCTCAGGGTGAACAGCTGCAATGAGGGACTAGTCAGGTCCCCAAATAAATGTAAAAAGAAAAGAAATATTGCAGCGCTCATATGTTTTAATGAGTCAACCAATACATTTAAAGAAAATTTAATTAATAGACAATTATTACATATAATAAAAAATCTATAAAAAAGTGTTAAAAACAATACAGATCACTTGAAATCAAAAGGACCAATATATGACCTGCTCTGGTGTATCTCAACCTGGGTGGAAAGAGGGATATGGGGTGGCCGGAGAGGGTCCCGGAAATCGGGCCCCCATCCCGGCCCCCTGTAAAAATACTCCTGGATTCCGGTGGACCCCCCCTCATCTCCACAGCCGCCTCATTAAATTACTGTGCTTCGCGGCTCTTCACTGGCAGGGGCTTAATATGAAAATAGCTCTATTTTAGCCCCTCCCCAGGGACATGCAAATTGGGGGATTTGCCATGCTGGGGGCAGGGCTTGATGATGTCTACATCAGGCTCCGTCCCTCGAAGTGCTGCTGACAGTCTCCTCTCCAGGCTTTTCCCAGAGAGGAGACTTTCAAAGTAGGCAGGTATGGACTTTTGGACTTTTACTGTAGTTTCCTGTATTATATCCTATTGTAATCCAGGAAACTTGCTATAGAAATGATTGTAAGCACTGGACTGACCATGTATATACCCTCTGTTATAGCACTGGCAACTGGTATATATAGTTACTGCATATTTAGTAAATATAAGTATATCTTGATTGAAATATAGTGTCTGCGTACATACACAAAGGCCCACGGTGATCATGTCACTACTGTACACTGAGCTGACAGCTACTGTAGGGACGAGAAGTTTCTTAAAACTGATCACTTCTTATTTATCTATTTGCTCCAACTGGCTCTTCACTTATGCAGAGCATACTGTACATTGGGGTAAATGTAGGAAGCGTGGAGAAGTGGTATCTAGACTATCCCCATAAAGAACGTTATGTGCAAGGTGATAATGCTCCAGCAAAACAGCTCCTAACTGTCAATTTACATATTGGTTGGTGCATTATCATACCAGCCATTTTATCTGACAGCCTGATATAATCAGATATTGTGGCCATACACCACATGATTTTTACAGTGTATGGCCACATGATACAGTATCTGTGTTTAACTCTTGGGAAGGAAACATTTTCCTCTTTATCATTTGTAAAGGAACAGAGGAAATGTTAGGCACTCAGATGCGGCAACACTTACATTGCCAGATGCAGCCAACCAATGCTTGGATCAGTCAGATATGACATGAAGATTCTTCTGTCCCCATCGTCCAAACACTGCAAATCGGTCACAGCCATAAACTATGCAATTATTGTGCTTTAGTACAGCATATGCCTGCGTTTAAAGCTAGAAAACATACATACAGTGACTGCAGGATTATAGGCAATTGCAAATGAAGGTAATTTAACTTCCACCATCAACACCATGAGAAGAAAGGCAGAATGACCTCTCTCTGCACAACCACATTATGAGGAACACAATGACGCACAGCGTGACCAGTCACAATGGGGAGAACCACTGAAAGTTTTATGTCTCCCCCTCTTCCTCCATTGTACGTCACCATAATCCTTCCATAGCGGTTTATTTACTAAAATGGGAGTTCTATTTAGGATTGGATGTGGCTATTTCAGATTCTATCTATTATATTCTAGAAGGTGCTAAATAAATAAATAAGTAGTAGATTCTGATCCCATATCCCATCTGAAATAGAACTCCCATCTTAGTAAATAAACCCCAAAGACTGGAGGATTAAAGCACAGTAATATGTATGATTGTGTAGTACCACTTCCCCTGTGGCATATGGAGGCCTGACTTCCCAAATTACCTCACAGGGGGGAAGAGCCTTGTTGGTACTGCATGGTGCCTTCTCCACCTACCACACACCCCCAATTTAATATTAAAGCTAATTCATTCACTAAAAAATAGAACCAGACCTTGGGGGAGAGCGGCTACTATGGGCTACCAGCTGTGTCTTGAGCCATCATCATCATCATCATCATCATCATCAATTATTTATTCTACGTGCTATTTAGCTTCACATAGCTCATTCTGCAATATACACAATACAATGCTTCCAGAGGTATATGCAGCTTAACTAAGGAAAGATTTGCCACAAAATAAAATAAACTATTTACTTAACTCTTGGCCATCCTGCATTAATCACTGCAACAAACCCCACTGCATCTGCAGTATCAGTACAGTATGATACGGTATATAATTTTACAAATGATGTAATTTCTTTCCCTGCAGAATCCAACAAGAAAGCGCATCACACGGATATGTATAACAGCTCTGAGCTGATCCTGCGGAGGGGACAGTCCTACAGAATAACACTGGAGTTTAATAAACCACTTACAGACTGGCAAAGCATTGTGTTTAATGCACGCACAGGTAAAAAGGATTTATCATTTCATTAACATAATAAAGTCCAACCTGATCTGCACCAGCCATATAGAGAGGAATGGCTTGCTTCTTAGTCGTACATGCATGTGCACAGCATCTATTCAGGGAGACAGAGGGGTTGGAGACATGGCCAGCGGCTCACAGAGCGCTGGCCATGCCCCCACAGTAGCAAAAATGGGGAGCGACCCTCCAAGGGGTCCATACCATGCACTCTATAATGTTTAGCCAAATCTCTCTGGCAGCTGGCCACAACCCTAAACATAGGCCTGATAAAATAGGCAGGGCCCCTGACCACCACCACCACACTGCCACATAGACACATACATGCTCACACGCTGCCCCATAGTCAAACACATACACACAGATCCCATATTTTACCATTACATGCATTGGAATAAATAAAACATTGCCTCCACCAGCTCTTATTTTCCATCCATTCTTTGTCTGCCAATGGTCTCCATCAATGCTGCTGCCACCCGAGCCCCCCCTCCCTCTTACTAATGGCCCGTGACTGAAGTCCCTTCCAGGCCTAGGAGAGGTCCATCTCTGGACCAGGGTGAACTCAGGTGTCAATGTGTGGAAGAGATACAACCTTACCAAAGGAAACCATAGGAACTAAGGACAACTGCTGAAAGGAGTATTATTGGGATTTGTATAGTGGTTTCAGTGTATTCCCAATTGGGTGCGCTGGTGTCATCCACCCTTGATGATGGGCCTGTAGGCTCCCATAATTGCATTTCTCTGGTGTTGCCCATCATGCCCCAGTCCATCGCTAATACAAGGTAATACTGCACATAGCAAGTAATGAATGTATGGTTCATGGCATTAATTAAAATATGTTGCAATAGTATGCAATAGTCTAGTAAGTTCCTCTGCACACAGTAATTTCTTGTCTATGTCTTCATCTCTGAAAGGTCCCCAGTCTGGATATTACAATACAAACGTGGAGTTTGCGCTGTCCAACTCATGGACCAGTGGGATGTGGAGTGCTGTTCTGGAGTCCAGCCCAGGGAGTTCTTTGCGTATTATTATGTCCAGCCCAGCCAATGCTGTCATAGGACGATACGATCTCAGTGTCCAGATATCTGTAATGGGGCATGTCTCCACCTACTCACTCGGAAAATTTATACTGCTTTTTAACCCCTGGTGTTTAGGTAAGGCACAACATATCACATTACAAACACTACAGAACCATCATGCCTGGCTTTTGGAGGTTGTGCAGTCAATATGGGATCTATGTAATGAGCCTTGGAGAGAGAAAGTGGACAGAGGAAATGGACCAGTTCCTAACTGCCATGTTACAGGCTGTGTTTGAAAAATGACACAGGGGGCTAAATCTCCTTCACCTATATCTGTTTGAACTATTTAAGAATTGTCATCAGATGAATGAAGCAAATTAATGAAAAACTCCTAAGTTTAACTTTGCATTATGTAGTAGAGAATACTTGACCCTACTGGGATGTACTGTATGGGGTGGTAAAAAAAAGTACACACCTTACAAACATGTATTTACCATCATATGATTCATTTGTATGTCTAGTTGTGTTCCATAAACAAGCCTGCTATGCAGTACACATGGGTAAACGTTTTTAATTAAACATGCTGACATTATAAATCATCTGTTATTCATGCTAGTGTTTTTTTTTTATACTGCAGACTTATTTACAATTCTGTTCTCTTACTCATTTGCATTCGACTCATTTGCATGCTAAGGAGCCTAATGAGGCAATTTCAACAGGTATTTAGAAATGTCCTTTTCATAGTAGAGAATGAAAGGTTATTGTTCATATAATATTATTCTTATCCACCAGCAGCCAGTCATTATTTTAGTGCAGTTTGATTGCTGGACTAAAGGTACATATCTGGTGATACAGTATGATGGGAATGGCCCGATGAATTGTGAATGTCTCTGTATTGTTTGTGATGTCTCTTCAAAGTTATCTCTTTTCAAAAAATCCTTTTGTTTTTTTCTACAGATGATGATGTGTACATGGCCAGTGAAGAAGAGAGGAAAGAATATATCCTCAATGACCATGGCGTCATTTTCATGGGAAATGATAAGCATATTACTAATATAGGATGGAACTATGGTCAGGTAACTTAAACTCATAATACACTCAGATGTCATGTATTAAAATAACTAGTACAACTTTTTTTTAAAAACGGTACTTATGTAATATCTGGGCTCCCGTTTTTCTTATGAGACCGCGTCCCCTCACGGGGCTCGCTGCGTTTGCCACGCTTCGGGCACGGTGGCTCGCTGCGCTCGCCACACTATATAAAATCAACTCCATGCGTAGTTGGATAGTAGGGGTATGAAAAAATGGGGTGCATTTAACATGGGAGCCCAGATAATACATAAGTACCAAAAAAACATATTTATAAACTAGATTATATTAAAGACATTTGATTGGCAATCTACTGTATTTTCTTCTGTTTGTCCAGTTTGAAAACAACATTTTGAACATCTGCTTGGACATCCTAGACAGAAGCCTGAACTGTCAGAGAGATGCAGCTGGGGATTACTCCCAGAGGAATAGTCCTCTTTATGTGGGGAGAGTTATCAGTGCAATGGTAAGAATGGATAACCAGCGGGAGAGGTGTACCTAGCGTAACTGGCAGCTAGTTTTGGTCCTTCATTTGTCACTAACACCCTTACAAATCATTATAATACATAAACACAGAGAAAATACATTATACTAGCAATTATATTTTTTTATTTAAAAAAAAAACACCCAGAGGAAAACTATAAAACACATAGGATTTAATAAAAAAAAAATATTGGCAATTAACAAAAAATAAAAGATACCCTTTTGCAACTACAGAAAAAATGACACATTGTCACTTATAGGAAAAAAACAACACACATTGGCCCTGATTCTGGTCTGATCGCTCCCCTGCGTGTTCGCACAGGGGAGCGATGTTAAGCTACTGCGGACACGCATACATTTATATTCGCATGTGCAGCCGCTTTGTGTGGAGACTGACTTATATTTGCGTGGGCCTGGCCGTAGACAGGGCGGACGGCTGACTTCATTAACAGAAAAAACAATTAAAACACATACCCGCATAATCAAAAAGGCTTTGCATGAGAATAATAGATATATACGCGCACACACACACACAATGAATATAGGATAATACATTACACACACACATACACAGTCTTTCTTACAGCAGTAACATGTTGTAGATTTGGAGGAGAGCAGGTACAATATTACTAAGCCCTGCCCAGTCTCAGAAAAATGACGTAATTTGCTGGTCTATAAAAGGGGAGGGGCCAAAATGACAATTCTAAAGTAATTGCACCATACTGGCTCTGCCCCTTCCTGTTTGACCCATGAAAAGAGGGGACAGAGCTTGGAAAAATTGTATGTGGTCTATCCTCTGTCAGGGAGGTTTCTGGGTCCGCTGTGCCCCAGTCACAAAAAAATGGTGGAAATCTGTATGACTAAACTACTCTAGGCAAAGCATTTTGATAATTAATTTGTTTTGATCTGGCAAGAATCATAAAGTCTGTGATAATCTACACCTCACAGATCAACAGTAATGATGACTTTGGCGTACTTGAGGGAAAGTGGGAAAAAGACTTTTCAGATGGGGCTGATCCCAACAGCTGGAACGGAAGTGTTGAAATTCTGTGGAAATGGCAGAATGATAACTACAAGCCAGTGAAGTATGGCCAGTGCTGGGTCTTTGCAGCAGTGATGTGCACAGGTAAACTATGACTGTCTTCATTTCAATTGCACAGCATTGTAACTATAAATGATTTGCCTGGAGGAGGGGAGAATTAAACAATTACATTTATTAAAATGCACATATATTATCATGCAATAATCACACAGAGTATTTTGTTATCTGCAGGTGTGCCCATTAGTAATGAAATTAAGTTAAATGAACACACCCTTACTGTATTCAGGGTGCAATTGTTGGTTCCTGTCAATCCCTCTTTCACCTCTTCATAAGAGGATGTAAATTTATGAATAAGTAAAAGTTTCGGTACTTGTGAGTTATCCGGGCGTCCGATTTTTTGATTGTATGCCTTAAGTTAAGGCATACAATCAGATGCGATGCGATACGATATCGCATCGCATCGCATCGCATCGCATGCGACCATCGGATGCGATGACCCGATTTTTCCATAGGAATCAATGTTAAAATGGACTGAGTCCATTTTAACATGGAATTCAATGGGAAAAAGGGGTCCTTTTCATACCCCTACTATCCAAGTGGGCATGGAGTTGGATATAAACCTGTGGCGAGCGTAGCGAGCCACCGAGCCCGAAGCGTGGCGAGCGAAGCGAGCCCCGCGAGGGGACGGTATTCCGTGTCCCCTCGCGGGGCTCGCTACGCTCGCCACGCTTCGGGCTCGGTGGCTCGCTACGCTCGCCACAGGTTTATATCCAACTCCATGCCCACTTGGATAGTAGGGGTATGAAAAGGACCCCTTTTTCCCATTGAATTCCATGTTAAAATGGACTCAGTCCATTTTAACATTGATTCCTATGGAAAAATCGGGTCATCGCATCGCATCGCATCGCATCCGATGGTCGCATGCGATGCGATGCGATGTCCCGATCCGACACGATTTAAAAATCGGACGCCCGGATAACTCACAAGTACCAAAGTTTCTTTATGCCTTCTGTAAAAACCACAACCAGCTCTAAGGGGCCGATTCAGGTCCACACGCTGGGCTGTGAATTTGCAGCCTGAGTGATTATTGAAGGACCGTGCATGCACATGGTACACTGAGCCATCCACCCCAAGGCAGCGAATGAAGGCTCACCTTTGCTCGCTGTTCGCAGTATGATTGACACCCTTTGGGCATTTGGGGGCATGCAAAAACCCCAACCAGCTCTAAGGGGTCAATTCAGGCCCACACACTGGGCTATGTGGATTATCAAACGGCCGCACATGTGCATGGTATGCTGTGCATATACGCAAGCCATCCTCCAAAGGCAGGGAGCAAAGGCTAGCCTTCGCTCACAGGGTGATTGACACCCTGTGGGTGTTTGGGGGTGTACCGCGTTGTTTCCTGGGCTTTCCCCAGAAAACGCCAGTGTTCCCCGGCTGTCGGAAGGGAGGGCTTCTGACTGCTTCAGTGGTCTCGTTTTCCTGGCTCACTCAGCCCTGCAAGCAGCGGGAAAATCATTCAATGGTGAATCACAATGATAAAAAAACAAGAACCACCTGGTCCACGATCTAGCAGGGTTTTCATGCAAGGAAGCATGCTGTGCCGCCCTCAGCAAGTGTCATGCCTTAGTCAGGTGCCTTGCATGCCTAGTGGGAAATCCACCACTGATTGGATGGAAGGACCACTGAATGAAATCTGAGTATAGTATTATAGTAACTGTTTCAAAATGAATGGTACTTATATAGTAGAGGTGTTTTTTAAAATACATCACTGGCAGGATGAAACAGGTATTCTATATATACCAGAGATCTAAAATGGCAGTATGCTGAATACAGGGGTGATGACTGCAATGTTCTGTATATGCAATATATAATACATATCCATCACATTAGTTAGTAATTCTGGCTACTGAGGGGTAGATGTTTGAAGTAGTGATAAGGGAGGAGAAATGATAAAGTGCCTGGTACTTTATCACTGGCCAATCAGCTCCTTTATAACTGGCCACTCAGCCTGTAACTTAAAAGTCAGGAACTGATTGGACAGTGATAAAGTTCCAGGCACTTTATCACTTCTCCTCCCTTATCACTGCTTCATACATCTACCTCTCATTAGGTTACTTATAGCACAGGAGTGTTACCACTGACAGTCCATGTGACTGCTTTGATGTGCACTGGTGAGAGGGATCCTTGCAGTCAGTATTCATTCACTGAGGAGGCTCCTGCTTTGTTATGCTGTTCTAGTTAAATGATTATGTGTATACAGCAAGAACATAAATGAACAAATATAGTACAGTGTACAATATATGAAATGTATAATGCCTTGTTTCATTAGTCCTAAGGTGTCTGGGTATTCCTACCAGAGTGATTACAAACTTCAACTCCGCCCACAACACGGATGGAAACATGAATGTGGATATGCATTATGACACAGAAGGAAAGTTCCTAGAGGTCCATGATGACAGTATTTGGTATGTTTTTAACTTATGTATAGTAATTTCACAACGCATGCTTGCTTGGACCTGTAGTCTGTAATGCGGATTATAGGAAAATGGGGAAACACATATTTTCTTATACCAGCTCAGGCTGAGAACTATGACCTATATTCAATTCAGGTGGTGAGCAGCTGACAACGAGCTATATGTTGAGCAGTGCCAATAACTTGCCGTCAGAGTATTCAATGCACTCGCCATTTCCACCTCGCCTGTTCCTTGAGGTGAGGTAAAAGTGAGGCAAGTGTGGCCATGAAAATGGTGGGGCACACCACAAAATACATTGAACTTTAAATACGAGGAGGGGGTTGGACGGCGAGGGTGGCTAATGAAGCCTGCACAGATCATAATGATCTGTTCAGGGCTTCTCCCTCACTTGCCAGCCTTAGGGAGGTCTATAGTTTAGGTGTGTATCCCGTTGTTTTGCAGTCAGTTTTTAGTTGGTTTCAAAATTGTAGCAAATCTGCAGATCCTATCCTTACTGTATCTATTTTAAAAAAATCAATTGTTACGATGTTCTAAAGTTTTTGATAACTTTTGACTGTATACTTGGTTTGCAAAATCGATGGAAAGCCCAAAACTGACCATTAGAGGATGTACCCCAAAAAGTCAACATAGAATAACATTATTATTCATACACATTTTTATTTACAGTAGGTTTGTGTTGATAATTTGATCGACATCCACACTGTGTCGACATGCATTAGGTTAACATCGGCAATAGGTCAATACATGAAAAGGTCAACTTGAGTTTTTCACAATTTTTCTATTATTTTTACTTTTCATTCATCCACGTTGACTATGATTGGGAACAGTAAAGTGTGCACAATGCAGAAGTAGCGGCGTGAACCACCTGGCTTGAAACTTTGCTCACCATGCAAGGTTATACAGTACATTAATTGGGGGTCCACATGCTGAAATGTACAAACTGACAGCAAAAAAACCCTCATGTTGACCATGATCATGTCGACCAGTTCCATGTCAACCTTTACCCAGTGTTGACCTTGTGCATGTCAACCATTTGCGGTTGTTCTAGACATTGTCGACCTAATTACTTTCAACCCTATGTCAACCCTATGATTCATACCCTTACTTACATAAAGGGAGATTTATAAAATGTAGGACAGAGCTAAATACTAACTAATCAGCTTCTAACTGAGAAAAATGACAGCAGTTGATCCAAGATTTCATAAATCTCCACCATTGTCTTCAAATTGTTTGACCTCTACCCTAGCAACCCAAACGAACAACATGTGTAAGTAAACTGTTGACTAATTTAGCTATTTCTACTGATGTTTCAAATGAAGGAATGCAGCATGTGTGTATGTACCAAGATGCGGTTTAATATACTCCCTTGGTGGGTACCTTGGCTAGGTCATAACCAGTGGTGGCTCTTACCCTTGCGGAGGAGGGAGGCTGCTGCGATGCGGGCCCCCCTCCTCCACTGACGCCGCTGTGCTCCCAGCTGCTGTCGGTCCCAGCCCCCGGTCCCCTGTACGGGGCCAGCGCATGCGCAGTGACTTCATACATACTGCGCATGCACTGGCCCAAGCTTCCCTGGGCTGCCTTTGCAGCAGCCCCCGGAGGCATATTCAGGTTCCCGGGTACGGCACATGCGCAGTATCCTCCGTGGTACTGCTGATGCTCAGAACCCGGTTTTGGGGCCACCCCGCAGTTGCGCACTAAGAGGCATCCCGGAGGGAGGGAACGCCTCCCAATGGGACTGCCTTGAGTGACTGGCAGGTCCGACTTCCAATAGGAAGTCACTGCCAGTTACAGTGAAGCCAGTGCACTCTCACATACCTGTACTGCATCTGGCTTCACACAGTGGCAGATTTTACCTGGGGGGGGGGGGGGGGCTGCAGGCACTGATAATAATAACTAGTGGTGTGTGAATGTTGCCATTGGACAGGGCACAGGGCTCTGGGAGAAGCACCAACCCATAGCATGTGTTTGGCTGCCAGGGTCCTGGAATGGCAACCTGCAGCTTTGCTGCAGAGCCACCCGGGGCATCCTAGTGCCAGTGACTGCACTTCAGAATGATGTGATGATGTCACATGGTCAGGGGGTGAGGCCGGTACTGGGTTATGGCAGGTTTCTGACTGTATCTATCTAGTTAGTAAATGTCAGTATACAGGTATTAGCATTTCAGAACATATGCAAACCCCCTCCTAGTAAAATTACATTTTAAGGCAAACTACTATTGTACAGTATGTAGATATAAAGACATGCACTGTTTCAAACCTGTTATGTGTAATAAATAGCTTACATATTATAATAGTTGCACATATGTAGATTAAGCATGATATTGTATACAAGAGTTGCTTATTATGTTTTACTAAATGTTTTTAAATAATAAGAAAATAAACAGATTTCCTCTGCAATATTTCATAATAATAACTGTATTTAGAAACAAGATTGAGAGTTTGTCCTGTCATAAATTAGCTGAATTCTATTCATAATACAGGAATTTCCATGTTTGGGATGAATCCTGGTTTTTGAGGAGAGACCTTGGTCATTTTTACAGTGGGTGGCAGGTTCTAGATCCAACTCCCCAGGAGCTGAGTCAAGGTACAGTAAGAATGCATTGTAAAGATATATTGGTGACCATCAATGTACTGCTTCAGTCTGGGTGTAAAAGGACTAATAATCCATCAATAAAGACAGTGTTAAATAATCCTTACTATGGTGGTAGGTTGTGAATTTATATTTTGTTGGAAAAGTAGGTTAATTATTTGAAAAATAAATGAACTGTAACTAAAAAAATTCAAGTAAAAAAAATTGATCAGATCATTTTCTTTCTCTCAGATATTTATCGTTGTGGCCCCACATCAGTGGTTGCTGTAAAAGAAGGAGATCTACACTTAGGCTATGATACACCCTTTGTGTTTGCTGAGGTGAATGCAGATCGGGTGACCTGGGTCATTCAAAAAGATGGAAGCAAAGAACAAGTCCACAGTGACAGTAAATACGTTGGCCAAAGCATCAGCACTAAGGCAGTGGGTAGCGATGCACGTGTTGATGTGACACTTAACTACAAATATCCAGAAGGTAAGGAACAAACACAAATGGTTTATCAGTAATGTATAGTAATAGTACTTCTCCATCTGTATGATACATACATCAATTAAGATAATATTACAGCACAAATACAAAGATATGATGAAGTAAAACTATAAATATTAGAGAACAAGCAAAGAGAGAGGGTAGTGGAAGAGTAAAGGTGCGCGCACACACACAACACGATAAGTCGTTAACAATATACATGATAACGATATCGTTAACAATATATCGTTCATATCATCTAGAGCAGTGGTTCCCAACCCTGGTACTCAAGTACCCCCAACAGTGCACGTTTTCCAGGTCACCCGGCAGGTGCACTCATTATTCAGGCACATTTGAAAAGATCCACAGGTGGAGCTAATTATAGCACTTGTGATTCGGTGTGGAGACCTGCAAAACATGCACTGTTGGGGGTACTTGAGGACCAGGGTTGGGAACCACTGATCTAGAGTGACCACATTAAGGGGTTTATTTACTAAGATGAGAGTTCTGTTGAAGATGGAATGTTACCCAAAGCAACCAATTACAATCTATTTCTTATTAGCATCTTCTAGAACAGGGGTTCTCAAACTCGGTCACTCAACTGATAAACTGGTGCACTCATTACTGACTGACACATTTTAAAAGATCCACAGTCGGAGCTAATTATTTCACTTGATTTTGTGAGGAGACCTTCAAAACATGCACTGTTTGGGGCCATGAGAACCGACTTTGAGAACCAGTGTTCTGGAAGATAATAGATTGTTGGCCAATGGCAACATCCGATCTTCAATAGAACTCCCTTCTTAGTAAATTAACCTCTAAATCAATAATGATGGCACGATGGGGGGGATTTACTAAGATGTGAGTTCGTTTTCACATGGGATGTTTCTATGGGCAACCAATCACATACTATCTATTATCTTCTTGAAGGTGCTAAACAAATAAGAAGTAGATTATGATTGATTGCCCATAGCAATATCCCATGCAAAATAGAACTCCCATTTTAGTAAATTTTCCACAATAACTCCCAAGGTTTTAGGGATTCTGTTTTGCCAGCCCAAGGGAGTGATGCACTAACATCTGCCGCTCCACTTAACCCCCCACAGCAGGCTACCGCATCAATACTAATCGCATATGCTCTAACATATGCTATTAGTATCGCAAAGGGCAGCTCTTGTGATAAGAGTTGTCCTTTGTGAAGCAGCCGGTGGAGGGTGAGCAGGTCCCCGGCGATTCTCCCCTCTTCTTACCCGGTTGCTGCTGCATGCTGCTGTGGGGCAGGCTCCGCCTCCTCCTCCCTGCACCCAGAAATGGATGTACGGGCTAGGGAGAAGGTCACTGGTCCGGGCAGCACAGTAGGAGGCTGCCCAGACACAGGTGGCCAGGTGTTGGCAGGGGTCCGTGGGGGGCAGTGGGGGTAGCGGTAAGAAGCCCATAGCCCAAGAACCTGGCGTGCTGGTTTTCCTGCATACCAAAATGCGGTAAAAACCCAGATTTATCGCATTTTCCCTTTAGTGCATCCCTAAGCAGCCCTAAGTCTGCTGAAAAAAAATCTCCAATGCTGACTGCTTTCAGGGCTAATTGAATAGGATCCAAGGGAATAATATCTGAAGTACTAAAATGAGTGTTACATTTACTAGCATTGATGGTAGATACATTTTTTGTTTCAAGAAAAAAATGCCTGTACTCAGTACTGTTAAATGAGAATCCTGACAAATTTGGTGCCCTAGCTAAGATTATAGCAGGTGCTTCCAGTTCACATGAATATGACAAAGATTCACGCCCTCCATCTCCTCATTGGTGGCTGGCACTATCACACTGCTGGGAGAGGTCACATGTTCTACTGGCAGCTTCTCCATCTACAGATGGAGCCCTCCTCATTAAGACCTTTAATAGGATTACTCCTGCTAATCCCCTACTGTATTGTTCTATGTATTGTATTGCTGCTGAAAACATTAGGATAGCCATGGTGAGCCACGACCTAAGGAACAAAGTTGAGAGGGGCTCCAACTATATCTCCTCACTGGTGGCTGGCACTATCATGATCACACTGCTGGAAGAGGTCACATGTTCTACTGGCAGTTTCTCCATCTATCTCCTCACTGGTGGAGTGCTACAGTCAGTGTTCTATTTTTAACTTGTGATAATGCATTAAAAAAGCCTTGACTGCAGAAAGGTCTCTTTGCTGGCTACTTCTCTGGTCATTGTATGCTGGGCTCACTGGGCTATAATGTGCTCGCTGGGCAGCCCCTAGACCAATTGTGCCCTATACCGGCTATGACCAGGGCCAGATCTACATTGGGCATCATCCGAAAAAAAGCATTGCTGAGTCGCAACTCCAGTCCTCAGGAAACCTTAACAGTGAATGTTTTCCAAAAAACTGACTGAGACATTGTGAATAATTCTTATCACCTGTGGATCTTTTAAAATGTGTCATAGACAGTAATTTATTAAATACACCTGTGCTTCAGTAAGGAATTTGGAAACTATGGCCCTTATTCTGATTGAGTCGGACAGGTGCGTGTTCGGTTGGACGCATGTTTGCGCATGTGCAAAAGTGTTTCTGCGCATGTGTGAACACCACGCACGACCGTATACAGCCTGAATTCCGTACAGAAAACGATTGGTCATAACAATCCAAACAGGGGGTGGACAGGGGCGTGAAGGGCTGTTTGGACTCATTATCATATGCATATGCCTTGCGTTTCATGGGCATACGTATGGTAATCTGGCCATGACGCATGTGTGTAGGGCGGACAGCTGACATAGCTGGATGCCAGCTGCCCGCCCATATCCCTGCTTTTGCACAGAGAAATATCTGAGTGGTCTGGAGCACTCGGAGCTGTCTGACCGCTCGGTCCATCATTCGATGATCAGCGGCCATCGGAGGATGGGGGGGGTTCCCACAGATGGGGGAGTTGTTCACACGAAAGATCTACTCGCGGTCCGTTCGCTCGGCATCTTACCGCATTTGTATGGTGTGAGCAATCCGTACGGTAGACGGGGCTAGGAACACTCGGTGGCCATCCGAAACTACGCATCCGTCCGAGTCAACTAGAATAAGGGCCAAAGGTATCCTGAGGACTGCTTTTCGATGGCAATAATAATGAGATTTGACTTGCACATATGCCTACAGTAACTCATTTTCCAAATAAAAAATAATAATAGTGTCATTCATGAAACCAGGTACATAAACGAGGTTATTGGTTACAGTGCAATAGGAATTTGTTTGTCATAATTTACTGATTATGGTTTTGTACAGGATTGTTATAATGAATGACTAGAATCACCAGTTCTAATTATTGACAACTGGTTTCGTATCATTTGCTTTTTCCAGGAATATCATAATCATAGGCTATGCAATGTCACTTCCGAGTTTTAGGCACTATGTAAATACATTTCTTGTTTGTTTTTCTATGATATCATCATCAGTGCCAAGTGAATTTGTCAAAAGACATGTGAAAATTGCAAAGCTAACACTTTTATTCATAATAATGACTTGTAAAGTTTAACTTAAATAGCAAATATGATCTTTTTTAACGAAACATTCTTTATTTGCATTTATATAACAAAATGTGAGCAACGGTGGCAATTTTAGTGTATATTTTGAACATCTCTCACAAAGATGTTGGCACTCAAAGGGTTAAACCAAGAGCAGAACGTCCATTATTTGTTTCATTCTAAGGTAAACTTAATTTAATATTAATTACAATAGTTAATCTCCATGTTACTTAAAACAGGTTCTCCACAAGAAAGAGAAGTGTATGAGAAAGCCTCCAAAAGGATGCCTTTTTATAGAGCTCCAACAGAAAATGCCAATCGTATTAATATGGCCAACAGGCCAAGGATTGATCTATCTAACCGGCTTTCAACATCTACACCAAATTTGACAGCTGCAGCGAGTGGAAGATCAGCATCCCCTGCCCCTTCCCCAACGAATGCTTTCCGTTCACCAAACATTCAACCTTCATCAAGCACTGTGAACCTCGCATCACCTTCAGGAAATTCTCTCCGTTCTGCAACACCTTCAGCAAATGCTCTGCGCTCTGCAATGCCTTCAGGAAACTCAAGGCGCTCTGCAGCACCATCAGGAAACACTTTCCGCTCCACACCACCAACAGGAAACACTTTCCGCACCACACCACCAACAGGAAACACTTTCCGCTCCACACCACCAACAGGAAACACTTTCCGCTCCGCACCGCCTTCAGGAAACACTCTAAACTCTGCAGCTTCATCAGGAAACAATGTCCGCTCTGCATCACCTTCAAGAAACACTCCCCGCCCTGCACCACCTGCAGTAAATTCATCACGTCCTGAATCAGGGTTTGAGGGGCCAGACATCTCTGGGAAGTTTAAGCTTCTCAGTCCCCTAGTGGTGGGAGATGATATTAACTTACTTCTGATTCTTAAAAATCTGACTCCTTATCATAGGCCAGTAAAAGTGAATCTGAGTGCTTCTTGTATTCTCTATACTGGAAGAAGGGCAAATGACATCTTCACAGATCAGAAGTCTTTGATTATCAGCCCAAGTCAAGGTAAGTGAAACAGCATACTGCAAAAAAATATCAGAGCGCTAGCCCCGAGTATGTGAGTATGTAAAATATGTACAGTAAACTGGAATGGGAATGTAACCTGGAACGACCGATTGGACAGGCTCCAGTCATCAAACTGTGCCATTCCAGAACATGTAGTGTCCGGTCCAGGGGAGGCCTGTCCTAGTGGTGTTCCATCTGGTAGAGTTACCTGTGACAGCTGTCACCAGGGAGATGGGCAGAGAGAGATTACAGCTTCCGTGGTTGGTCCGGGAATGAAGTAAAAATGTAAGGGTCTGGACTATTAGGAGAAGCTATAATCTCTCCTTCCACATCTATCTACCCAGTGACAGCTGTTACAGGAACCCCCTGAATGGGACACCCCTCAGACTGGACACTACAAGCTCCGGATATTGCAGTTTGATGAATGGATCCTGTCTGGTACGGTGTTCCGGAGTCCGTTAAGGTTTCAGTTTTAAGAAAACACTCTGTGCTACTGTACACTATCTTCATTATCTTTACTAAGCAATATAAGGAAAAAGATACATTTATTCCCATTTGCATAGGAACGCAGTTGCTTAGCCACATGGCTAGTTGGGAACTACAATTGATATGACTTTATGAACAGTAAAACAAAGGGTTATATAACCCTATATTTTACTGTATACAGAGTCATTTTGGCTGGCAGTGGGTTCTGTAAATGTAAGTATGTGCAGAATCACAATCTTGGGCATGAGCAGAAACAATAAAAATGTTGGCTTCTGTATAGGCTGCAATCCCTAGAAACTGAGTATGGCACCCATAATAGCAGAGGATTCTGGGGTAGAAAACACCTCCGCCTGCATGTCGAGCATGTGGTTATCAGGGAGCTCTTCCCCTGAAGGCTACTGCCAGGCAGCCTTTGTGGAAGGTGAATTTTACTCATGTCTGCCTTGAACAAATCGTGCCCTATTTTCTATGTGTTATTTATTTGCCTAGTATTAGATTTCTTATAAGAATGTACAAAACTGCTGCTGAAATATGACATAATACAGCAGCTTTGTGAAGGAAAGGCCAGAAAGCAGAGATCAAATTGACCACTAGGGTGCGCTGTTTTACTTTTTGTTTGTTAGGAGTTGGGATACACGCTGATGTATTTTATTAGGCTACAACAAAATAGGAGACTTTATATGTGAATAAGCCTGCATATACTAACAATGTTTGCATAAATCCACACTTATCACATAATTATTTACCTATACATCTGTAATAGGTATCTGTAAGAAATCTACAGACCTATTGGAAATTATTTAGGCGTTAAAGTGCATAAACACTCAACAATTTTTTTACATTAAATGTATGATAACAACATATTGTAATGACATTATTGTGTATATTGTCTAGTGTATACACACCATATATGTAATCATATGTGCTCCCTCAGGTCGATAGCGATGTCCTCCATCATCTGTACATGCAGGACAATGGAGGATATCGCACCCACTCTTGCCGCGGCACATCGCAATTCAGTGTGTATGCACTTGCCAATGGTGGCTACCCCAGTGTGTTCTGTCACTCCTGATATCGCGCTGGGTACACATCATGTAATGTGTACCCAGCATTAGAATATTTATTACTGACATCTAAAACAAACAGGATATGATATGCATTTTTGTTTTATTTTGACAAATCAACCTAATTGAAAATTATGTATTTTACAGATGCACATATCTCCTTGCAAATCCCGTACACCCACTATAGTAGATGTATGAGTGAAGGGAACATGGTACAAGTGGTTGCTCTTTGTGAACTGCCTTTTGGTGAGAAGGTATTGGTAACAAAGGACCTGGTCTTGGAGAACCCACCTATAGTTATTAAGGTAACAAGGGAATTGTTATTACAATTATATAAATATAAATATACACTATATAAAATCAACTCCATGCCGACATGGATAGAGGGGGTATGAGCGTACTAACTATAGTGGGTGCCCAACTAACATATAAGTACCGGTTGATTCAATTTAAAAAAAACATGATCAATGTTCTGTTTCAGAGGCTGAAACACGCATTAGCCAACAGGTGATAGGATCAACTTTTCATTGATTTTTAAATTGCTAAAAACCTCCCCTAAATTCTCCCCTAACATTTTGAAGAAAATGTACTCAGTCTGTAGACCCAATCCATCTAACTTGACCTCTTGTGGCAGAGAATTGAGATATATCTTCTGGTATTAGCTCAGTACTGGGGCTTGCTGTGCCCTTCCATCTTTATGATTCAGGTGGTCCATACTCAATTCATAGCTCTATATACATTTTAAAATACAAGATAATTGACATTAGTATATACTGTATAAAGGCGACTTTAAACAAACACCTTAAACGTGGATAGTTCCCTGTATAAGCAGAACGTTATCTGTCTAATAGACAACCTCTGGAAGCTGAGCACACAACAAAAGAAATTTCCACTACAATAGTTTAGGAAAATACATTTATTTTATTTTAAATGATACAACAAAAGATTAAATACAAATGTGTCTTGGACCTCATCAGTTCTTATAACAGACAGTGACTTATTTATTAAAACAATAAAATACATTTAACTA
Source organism: Crinia signifera (assembly GCF_055691185.1). Taxonomy (NCBI): domain Eukaryota; kingdom Metazoa; phylum Chordata; class Amphibia; order Anura; family Myobatrachidae; genus Crinia; species Crinia signifera. The sequence goes on from NC_139222.1 coordinate 165,888,549, forward strand.
GGCTGTTGGCACTAAAAAGTCAAAATATAACTTTGTGAATCAAATCAAATTAACAAGGGGATATGCTCACGGTTTCTACAATTTCTTACAATTTGGCAGCTACTTTTTTAATGAGATACTCATTTCATTAACTTGTCTTACCTTTTAGGTAAGGCTTTAGTTAAAGGGAAGCTTAAGGATTGATTTAAATGATAATGAATGTGCTTTTTTGCATTTACAGACTCTAGTGCAGATGAGTCAAGCATAATATATTAGAGCATTGTATGGCTTTTTTGGTGTTATTGATCAATACTATTAGATAAATCGTAATTAAAAGGGATACATTAGTATTAAAATGCCTCTTGCAATCAATAATTTAAGACCATCCAGAAATAGACAAGCATCAAAGAATACAATTTATATTTCAGAATATAATTAATTATATAACAAATACACTTAGAATTGGCCACAAAGAAAGAAAAATAAATTGGCACTAGAGGAGTTTTTGATCCCAGTTGACATCTTGCAAGTAAACAGCAAGATAAATATCTTGATCAGGTGTGGTTGAATACATACATCATCACAGAGTATGAATCATAATATCACAGACAGAATACAAGGCACAGACTACAGTATAAGGGATTCCATGGAGGATACTAATCATCATTCGAAGAAATATATAGCTAATTTGCAAAGTAATTCGTTAAAATTGTAAACTGAAAATGGTAAAAATGGAATCATATGTTTTGAAGTTGTTATATATCTGACAAATATACAATATGGCTACATAATTGTAATAACTATGGACTCTTACAGAATAGCATTAGGGCTTTATATGAATTAATAATGTCAAACAATTCAATATTATAGAACCAATAATGCTATTTTGGACCAACAATATTTAGTATATATACAGTAAATGGCAACTTTTATATCTATCAAATAAAGATATAAAAGTGTTGTAACCAAATTAACCCCATATTGTTATCAAAACAGTTATGAGGTACAGTAGCATTACTATAAATCCCCTGCTATGTTTGTTTACCAGTAGAGTTTTTATTTTTGAGGAGCACAGTTCTCTTTTCTTATTTAATTACCAGAATTGACATTATAATATAATATAGTTTATTGTATATAAATATTGTATAAAACCCAATTGTAATCTACTTAATTTTGTTCTTTTACTAGGCCATTGGTAATGCTAGGCTGCACAAGGCAATGACTCTGGAAATCCGATTTACGAACCCCCTTAATATGGCAGTCACTGACTGTACCCTGGTGGTGGAAGGCAGTGGTCTGATTGATAGACAACTCTCAGCATTGTAAGTATATTTGTTGAACAACAATAGTTAAACAAATTATAGATGGCCACAAGCTTCAAGAGACAGTATTGGTGTCCAATCTGACCACAAACAAACACACACACACACACACATAGTTGGTTCACATTTGAACAAGATAGAGTAAAGGCCATAACTGATCATTTGCAGCATGATTGGTGAACTTGCAGCATAGGTGATTACACTGCTAGGTCATAAGTGGTCATTTAGAATAAACTGCAATATTACTGTGTTTGTAACAATTGTCCATTCTGTATTTTTCTGTACTAATGCACCTGGTTTAAGACGCATGCAAACAGCTGCTCCTCAAGCTTGTGGTAGCTGCAAGAAATACACTTCCCCTCCTCCCATTTTATACTAGGATGTTGACAACTACAGTAAATGTGGGTTGAGTGCCATGCACTGCAGGAATGTATGAGTAAGCAGTTGTCAATAATATTTTACAAAAGACATACATACAACATCTTCCAAAGTCCTGCTCATCAACAAGACATGATTTTGGAGGATTGTTCACCCTGGGTCTGAATACCATTGTATTAGCAGCACATGCCTATCTTCAGTAATTTACACATACTGTACACCATACCAGTATTGCAGAGACGGTGTCCTGGCCTCTTTGTTCTAGCTGTGGCAGCTGGCTTGCGGGATCCTGTGTCCTGATTATCAGTGTCACAGATTATTCAGTGCTGTGTGATGCCTCCTGGTGCATTATCATATTATAGCTATCGTTGCTGCTTCCAAGTATGTAAACTAGCAGCAGAGAAAGAGTAAACTGCCGATAGTGACAGTTGGCAGTTTGGCGGCAGCCATTTTAGGAGGATGGGGAGACTGAAACAGGACCTTGAAGCAGAAGGGTCTGCAGTGTACGTAACCTGGGGGCAGATTAATTAAGACTGGCTGCATTGCCTTGCTGGAAGAGGGACGACCTTGGTGCCCATCAGGTTAGGACCCTCGTCTGGTCCTTGGGGACAGCACAGAATCACGTTACATATATTGCAGCCCCTTCTGCTCCAAGGTTATGCTGTCTCCCAACTGCCAACTGTCACTACTGGCAGTTAACTCGCTGTAAGTTTAATAGTGTCCAACCAAGGAAGCATTCAGCAGAGGAAGGGGCACAAAAGTCACACTACATTTTCATGGCAGTTTCAATGTGATGCCACACATGAAAAGAACAGAGATAGCTTCTCCGTCCACATCTGAAACCGGCCCAGTTGCAAGTGTTGGGTAGACCGACCCTCAACATGCCTGGGTATTACCACACTCTCAATATGCCATGGCCACTACCACCATTATTCCAAGACAACTTTGGAGATGGTATGTTCTATACATTATGGTATGTATTACTTTTTACTGGCATAATACCTGTAACTTGTTTCCTTTTGCTTCTTACAGGGTGCCCTTCTTGAAACCAAGAGAAAAAATAAGGTTCAAGGTGGAACTGACACCATACAGAACTGGCACAAGGCAACTTATTGCAAATTTTAAATGTAAACAGTTTTCGATTAAAGGATACCAACTCTTGAATGTGGAATCATGGTAACTTACACCTACAGTGGTGCATGTATCTATCTGTTACACTTGGTATTTTTTATTTATACATATAGCAATGTAGGGCTCTTTATTAACGGGAATGTAATGCTTTATATAATTACAACTCTAAACATTGCTGCATACTGATGAATTAAAATACAGTTGCTTTAATTCATACCACATTGAAGTATTTTCTGTTTAAAGTGAACTAAACCCAAAATCTTGAGGTATTGCAGAGGACGATGGACTGTTTTTTTCTTTTTCTCAATGTTAGAACAAATTTGCTTACTTACTTTATATAGTCATCCAGATGTATTCAGATATTGCTCACTGCAGGCCTCTATGTGTCTATTATGTGTACTTGCATCTCTTGTGTTAATAAGTAAACTGTATAATTAGCATAAGTAAATGCAGCAGCAAAGTATAGTGATATACTTAATAAATAGATGATCAAAACAAAGTAAATACATTTATAAGGAATCAGGGTTGAAGTAATATTTAGATTGCATGGGGCAAGGCTTCTGGGAGTAAATGGGCGTTCCCAACACATTTTTCCTCCCGGTACACTTTTTTTCCCCATCTACTACTGTACATCAGTGCAGCAAGTGATCAGAGCAGACTGCAGCAGGATCGGTCACTGCTATAATTCTGCACTACTATAAGTGGTTTTGATGAGAGAGGCACTTTCCCATTAGCAAGCGTAATGGTAGACATGTTCATCATTATAAAATGCCCAGTATTCTCATCCACATGTATAAGTGCATTTGAGCATTTCAATAATTTTCATATTTTGGGTTTAGTTACACTATGGAGTTACACTTCGAAGACAGATTAAAGCAACGTTAGTATTTGTAAACAATATTTATTATACAGTTGTATTAAAAAAAGTTGTTTTTTTCCCTAATGTCCCCTGTTCTATATACAGTAGTACTTATTTGGGTCTATGTATAATGATGTACACATACAGTATGTAGCAATTCTAAACTGGTATGACAAATACAATGGACAAAAATAGTTATTTATTAATTATGTAATGTTGCACAATGTTACTTGAAAGTGTTTATTTACAGTATATGTGTATGTGTATGTGTTATATACAGAATAGTATATAACAGTATATACAGAGGTGCTACAAGCGGGGTGCGGCCAACACCAAAATTCCTGATGGGCACTCCACCATAGTGATGTAACCAGGGGGCTTCCCGTGACGCACACTGCCCACCTGTGAATCCCTATTTGATCTGCACACATCGTTTGCATGCATGGGTGAATCTGATCACAGTGTCTGCTCTGATATATATATATATATATATATATATATATATATATACACACACACACACACACACACACACGTTGAGTATCCCTTATCCAAATATCCATTATCTGAATTTTTTTTTTCTTTTGCTAAAAACTTACTGGGGACATCTGTAACTGGCACTACTGGGGACATGATATGTAACTGGCACTAAATATGTGCAATACAATGATTGCTTGGCATTCAAAGTCAGTGCCTAAGATAGTACACAAACTTTGTTTCATGTTTTGTTTGAAACCTTGTTTAATGCACAAATAAAATATATTTGTGTGTATTTCATGTGTTTGATGTGTTTATACAGCATAAATGCAAGATACTTCAAAATACATAATTGAAATATTAAAATATTCCGAAATATGGAATAATCCGTTATTCATCCAAAATTCTCCTGGTTTGGATAAGGGATACTCAACCTGTATAGATATAGATAGATAGATAGATAGATAGATCTATATATATAGTAGGGTTTCAATTATCTCCATGGGAAACAAGCTGAATTGCAAGTGAAGGAGCTATTGGAGTTGTTTAGACCCAATTGCTGTGCTGCAAATTTGCAGGTCGAACCATAACCAAACGGTTGGAATGGTTCGCAGTATGAATGCACAAGGCTCCCTGAGATAAAATCCAACATCTTTCTTAATTGCTGACCGTACGCTTGCCGATTGTCAGGAATGCCGGCGTTTATGGAAGTCACCCAGCTGTTTTCAGGGAAGGCCCAGATCAGCCTGTTTCTATAGTAGCAGCCGAGTAAGTCCTGGGTTACGCACAGACTGATCACACTGGAAAAATCATTAGATGGTCTGTGAGTTGCAAATACATTTGTAGCTATTTGCCAACCTGCGTGTTAAGGCCCCCTTACACTTGTCCAAATTGTATAGGGGCCCTTTAGACTTCTGTTTGTCTACATATTTAATGATTGGTAGCCATCAGCACTGGTTTTGCATATCACATTAAACAAAATTATTTTATGTGGTACTGGACCACCAGCCTGTGGCAATCCTATGAGTGCCCTGCTGCACCCAGTTTGGGACCACTAATCTAAGGAAGTCATATATGTGGCCAAATGTAATAGATTGTGAGAATCAGAAAGTGAGAGATTTTGGAAGTGAGAGATTTTGGGAGAGTTTTACCATTTTTTTTTAAAGCGGCAATCAATAACACTGAAAAACAAGGCTGGCTTTTCAGTGTAAACGATTGCCGCTTTAAAAAAACGGGAAACTCTCCCAAAATCTCTCACTTCCGGATTCTCACACCCTACTACATTTGGCCCATGGCCCATGATTTCTTAAAGATTAATTTAATCTTTGCAAAGCATTATTCTTAATAAATGGCAAATATTACTTTATTTATAAGTAGGAATTGGTCATACTTATTTTTTTCTATAATTGTACAAATAAATGTTATGTATACAGTAGATTATTCTGTGCAAAGAATTTATTATATTATATTTATTATATATGTATTTACATGTGTTATTATGAATAGCAATGCATACTGCTTATTTAAAACCTAGAAGATTTCCACAAAAATGAATGGGATCATTGTTTTACTTTACCAAAATAAAAAGTTTTGTTGAAAAATTGTATTTGAAAAGTTATTGTCAATCTATATCACTTTAAAATGAATATACAGCTCCACATTCCATTGTGTAAGCCATTTTATCATCGAAACCAATAGCCTATTAACTTGTAACAGGCGCAGCATGTGACACAGTGTGCCCTAGTGATGTCACCACTTGATGGCTTGCACAGGTTCTCCTGAATAAGTAATTACTCCACTGCATGCAGACAACAGGTATATTGGAACTTATAGTACTGTATACATTATTTTATGTAATACTACAACTGGGTATGCAGTCACTGGATAGGCAATGTCAAGGTCTACAGGCACTAGATCAACCACTAATGGCCAACACTGATTAGGTCGACAACAAAAAAGTGTCAACGTACCTTAGATCAACACTGCCAAAATGTCAACACAAGCATATGGTCGTCATGGACACGGTTGACAGTCAAAAGGTCGACCCTTTTTTCTCAAAAAATGGTGTTTTTTTCATACTTTACTATCCAAGTGGGCATAGAGTGGGAATATAATAGTGTGCCAAGCGCAGCAAGGCAACGTGCCAGAAGCATGGCGAGCCAAGCGAGGGGACGTGGTACATATATACGATGTCCATGTCAACGTACAATTATACAGACACCAAAAAGAAACAAGAAAACCTCAATTCGACCGTTTGACTGTCATCCATATGCTTGTGTTGAACTTTTGGCAGTGTCTACCTTATGTATGTCATCCCTTTTTTTGATGTCGCCATAGTCACTGTCAACCATTAATGGCCGACCTAGTGACATTCAACCTAGACATTGTCTATCATCTATACCATAACCCTACAACTGTCCTGCAAAAAAGTAATAGAATTGAGTTTATTGTGGGATCTATTTATTTAAAATGAACCAAATTGGTATTAATTTAAAACATTAATTAAAATAACACTTTAAGGAGGTTTGTTTATGTCTTTCATATGTTATAATGATCAAATACTTCAATTATGCTTAAAAGTCATATTTGGGATATTAGTATTGCATATCTAATGACATGTCTTCCATAAATGTTGCCTAATGGGGTTTTCTATGAATGAATTATATGAGGGTGGGTCAATAATTAAGGTAACAAGACATCTGACCTGTGTAATGTTCTCTATTTCATTCTAATTTGCCACCAGGTCAGAGCAGGTAGACCACTGCTTCCCCTCACGGCCATAAGGCTTTTCCTTGTATAAGTCATATTGTCCCAACATCCCTTGTAAGATGGCGAGGCTGGCAGACACATGGTCAAATATTGAGGTGCATAGTGTGATCACTGCACATCAGCAGCTGAAATTTATCGCCAACATGGTGATAACTTCATGTCGCGGAAACAAGTTTGGGCATGGTGTGTGGTGCATGATCTGTACCTTTCATAATGGCTGGACAGACATTCAAGATGAGCAGCTAGCCATCCAGCTGAGTACATTATAAATGGCAGTGCACCTGTTTGCGTGACATGATGATCACTATACACCTCGACAAGTCATACTATGCACCTCAATGTGTGACCACACTTCCGCTTGCAATGTCTTGATAAAAGGGCCATAGCCCTGAAACATTTTTAATCCTGGTTGGTGTTCATTATTTTATGTCTGGCAACTCAGAGTGCCACCAGTTCTGCCATACATGATAATTATTAATGGGAATGGAATCTGGGCATGCTGATTCTGTATTCCTTGAATGTCGAACATTTGGACTGTAGTTTGTGTATGTGTGTGAGTGTGTGTGTGTGTGTGTGTGTGTGTGTGAATACACTTGATGACTTCACTCCAAAACCAGTCTTTATTTAAGCTTGCAATACTAGGTGTGTCTATAATGAATATCTTTAAGATTCCAATTGTGTCCTATTGAATGCTTTTCATGTTTGATTGTCATTGAAAACACATTCATGTTCATAAAAAACAATCACATATGCACAACTTATAAAACAGATTCCCTTAGAACCGGGTTTAGGGATTAGCACAATCTAGGCAGAATCTCTGGAATCTTGCACTAGAACAGGCCATTGCTGGGACATAGCCTTTCAGTTCCCTTTTGGCTTTACAAATCTGTGGAATTTCATTCTGCTCTTAATTTACATATTTGTGAAGCCTTTATTTATGTTTATGCTCATCTCATGTGGTTGGAGCATACAGGGTTTCTCTATGGAAACTTAAAGCCAATTTCATACACACAATGATGGAAATTTTCCATGGGACATTTTTGAACATTATTCTCATCTCTAGACACATACCAAATAATCTGTTGATGAGAGGTTTATGAAGCTTTATACAAACTGTAAGACTCGCGTAAAGAGTAAGATGCATAGAAATAAGCAATGCCAATAATACCATTAGGTAGATGCATGTGGCTACTACAGTGCCTTATGGTATTTCAGTGTTTTTTATATTATATGCTTGAAGTTAGTGTCAGGCTATGTTATACAGTAGACTAGCACCACACTCACAGTTATAGTAGATGCCACCCGCTAATGTAACAAGCAGTTGGGGAAAGAGTTTTGAGCCATACCAGCTGAAGGGGAAGGGAGCACTGACAAGGGAGCATATGCCAGTCATTGAAAGAAGCCCTACAGTAAGGCTTGTTCAGTATTACGCATTGCAGCCCCGTAGTGGGCCACACTGTGGAAGATGCCACCACCGTATCCTCCATTTGCCTATCTCCTGCCTGATACCTCCTCCCCACCTGTGCCACTGCCTCTGCCATAATAGATTATGAGATGTGGATGATGAGACTTACGGGGGAGACTGCTGGCTGTAGTATAATTACAGCAGGGCACACACCCAACTCAGGTAAAACTTGAGGCAGTAGGAGAACAATCATTCCTTAGTGTGTATGTATGTGGATTTGTGTACATATGTGGCTGTATTTCATTTGAATCCAACTTATGTACTCACACCCACTATACTGTACTCTCCACTATACACTAATACACTACTAAAGGGGCACTACTACTGTGGGCATTGTGCATAAGATGCACTGCTATGTGTATGGGTATAAGGAACACTATTGTGTAGTGAAATATGAATCTGGGGCACTACATGCAGGATAATGTTAATAAGATTGTGCTACTGTGTGGCGTCATTTGAATTACAGAACTAAAATGTGGCCATGCTCCTTCCTTGCAAGACCACACTCATGTTTTGCAGCAGGTGCCTTTATGGCACGCTGTCCCTATATTAAGTACAGTATGAGTGGGATAAATATAAGAGTTTATCTCATCAAGGGCCACCAAAATCTATGGGCCTGATTCAGACCTGACTGCTATTGTGCAAGTTCGCAACCCATTCGATTATCAAATGACGGCACATGTACACGAATAATAGCGTGCATGCGCGATCCCAAACAGTGACATAAAACAGTGATGAATCTATTTGCAATCCCCTCACTATTTGACTGTCAGAAACCTGGCATTTGGGGTAGTAACCAGCCATGGCCAGGCGATTTCAGAGTCGTCAGCTTCTGGCCTTGATCAGTAACACACACTTGCACAGACTGGGAAAATGCAATCGGCAATCCATTCGCAAGTAATTTCACAGGGCAGGATTTCAATCTGTCTGGGCGGTGGCTATTGGATCACAGACTTCTGCAAATTCACACAACAGTGATCAAGGGCAATCATTTACAAGGCACAACCATGCTTATAAATGTCTGTCCTTTTAAAAACCTCAGAGTTCCTCTAGCATCCCACACGGCCTCCGACCTTGCGAATACATCTGGCCCTATATAAAGTCTGGCCCTGTGTGTTCCTTAGTGATACCAGACTCTGATTCCTATAACTGAGGGTAGACATGTAAAATAAAAAATAAAATGTTGCTACTATATTTACTAGCAGACAATATCCTCCCTTCAGGATTCCAGTATGTGTGATTCAGAGTTCTTCCCTGAGTATATCTAAAACCACCCAAGTTGCCAAACAGGTTGGTTAATTCTTACAATCATCAAGCAGAAACTAAATACATATTCATGCAAATCCTTGACAAACACAGGTTCATTAAACCCATATGGGGTCATGATCTCCTCCCACAATTCATTACTGGTTTGGCATCTAATTGTACGTCAGTAGTTACTGTGTAGCGTATCTATTGGGAAAGACAGTAAGTCTAAGACACTGACGGTTAAGCAGAGTGAAAGCAGAGTTCCAAGCTAGAAAATTGGTGATTAAATGCGGATAAGACATCACCATGGCAGGTGAGTAAAACTGAGTATATTGTAAGTCTAGCACTTTCATTGCAGGTTGATTCAATTGAACTATATTTTTATTGGTTCTGTGAAGTGAACATGGTTATATGTTACTATGACACATCACTTTAACAATGAACATTACTCTCTTCTTGATTAAAAGGTGGGTGATGTCATTGTGATCACAGTGTAGAAAAATTGCTTTATAGATTATAAAATTGTTTAAGGAATATGAAGCCCAGCTACACTATTCTCTGTGAGGAGCCATTCACCACAGAACAAGCAGGAGACATTTGTGCTGTTCAAAAGTTTGCTGACAGGAAATAAAAATTCTATTAAAAAAAATTCCTCTTACACTTGATATACCTACAATAATGAAAAGTTCCTAATATTATTGTCTATTTGTGATTGTTATCAATAAATAACTCATTTATATAGCAAACCTATATTGTGTTGAAAGGTGTGTGTGTGTGTATATATATATATACAACCCAATAGTGTTATTCGGAGCCCATAAACAATTTTATAGTGAATTCAGTCTTTACACAATTTGTACAGTTATAAAATTATCAACCAAGATATCTTCTTAGATATAAAATATTTATTATAAAACATATAAAACACAAATGCTCTTGTAATAGAAGTATCCTCTTGGGATCATATCAAGTACCCCATACAAGCATTCTTGTATTGTATGGGCGATCCACTTGAATACCCACATTTATTATGCCAAAACAACTCTTACTACCAGAGGCGGGGCCATTTCGGCCAGTTATCAACCGATTGAGACAGTAGCATAGGCTGGGTGCCCTTCTCTTTTGGCTTAGAGGAAAGAATCACACACACTTTCCACCCTGTTTGTAGTTTTACCACAATGTTATTCTATAAAGCTGATAACCCTGAGGAAGCCCCTTGTTGGGCGAAATGCGTCGGGTGAAAACAGCACGTTTTGTCTAAAAAGACTTTTAATAAAGAGAATAACGCCAAGTTATGGACGTTGTTTAATATATTATGGACTGAAGTTGAGAAGTGCGCCATTCCACACTTGTTCTTGTATCTTTTCTAATTCCCCTTAGCCAACATAGCCAACAGGGGTATTGTGGAAACAGGCAGCACACTAATAATCTCTCAGAATTTAGCGCAAAATAGAAGGGGTTTGGTTGATATACAGTATATATATATACATATACAGGTGTGTTTATATTTTTAGTTATTAATGGAAATGATTAATGGGAATGTATTGTTTATTCTCTTTCATTTTTTTGTCCTCAAAATTAACTGCATTGTTGAACACTTGTATAACAGGATTTTCCACTGAACTGACCAACATAAAAAAAAAAAAAAATACATTTGAGAATCTCGATGTCAGGAAACAGGAGTGATAGAACTTAGAAAGACAAAGGTTCATATTTTTTACAATCTGTATCTCGCATGTTTATGTGATGTCGTACAAATCCGCAATGCGATAATAGAATAAAGTGTAAGGATATATCGATTAACGCATGTAGGGCCAAAGCTTGCGTGAAAGCTCTGTCCATGCATATCCGCTTACCACACTTTTCAGGGAATTTTTTTGTGAAACATACCCTGAGAAGTGCTGTAAGAGGATCCATATGACCACGCAGGCGCTGCCATCAGCTACCCCCGTGACATTACCTGCAGTCCTGACTTGGGAGCGGTGATTCATGGGTGGCAGATATCGGTTTCACATCCCTTTTCTGTAGTGGGGGGGGGGTCACAGCAAGAGCACAGCGATCATTGACAGAAGGTCGACTCAAGCTTTAGGTCGACATGGAGATGGTCAACATAAACAAGGTTGACATGAGTGCTTCACTTTTTTGGTATTTATGGACACAGTATAAGTGTACTGCGTCCCTTCGCATGGCTCTCTGCACTCGCCATGCTTTGGGCACACTATTATACTCTCACTCTATGCCCACTTAGATAGTAAAGTATGCAAAACTACCTTTCATTCATGTCGACTGCATCCATATTGATTGACCTTAAGCTTGTGTCGACATTCTGTCATTGTCAACATAGGGTATGTTGACCATTCTTAGGTGCCGACCGAGTCACTGTAAACATTGTCGACGCAGGGACTTGATGTCCGAGATAATAGCTCAGCCTTAACTGCAAGCAGGCAGAAATTGCTGTGCAGGTGTTGAGAAACCAGAGATAACCCCTATTACGGCTGTGTCATGATAGCATTATTATCCCTGTTATTTTCATTTTAGGAAATTCAGGCATATTGCATTTGCCATTACAAATCTATTTACTAAAAAGAATTGCGATTTTTATGAATTCTGAATGAATTGTCATCCAATTGCGCTTTAGTACATTCAGGTGATTCTTAATTAATGTGAAAAAGGTGTAAAAACACCCTTTTTAATAAAATTTTTGTAATAATATTTTGGATAAATATTCCCGAAAAACTCAAAAATAAATGGACATACAGATAGGGCAGGCTCCATCTGGCAATTCTATCCGCAGCCCCCGGTAGCGGCCGGCTCTCGCCAGGGTCGCGTGCGGATGAGACGCTTGCTTGCGCCCCATGGCTACGGAGCTGGCTTCGCCACCTGCAGCCTCCCCTGGTGCTCTTCGCCGCCCCCCCCCCCCCCCTATACCCGCCCATCTCCCTGAAGAGGAGACGGGCAGGATACCGCCACAGTGCCGTCCTGAAACTGGGACACGCGTGTGTGTGAGACACACACGCGTCCCAGTCAGATGGAGCTCCTCTGCGCCGGCGATCGACAGCGCAGGCGACCCCTACGCTTTTTGTCCCCCGTATTTTTGGAACCAGGTCCGGCTCAATGAGCCCGGGGCTGGTTATGCTCAGGAGGGGGGACCTCGTGCCATTTAAAAAAAAAATTAACACAAATTCGCACATTTCCTCAAATTCGCACATTTTCATGACTAAAAAACGCACATGTTCATGACTAAAAATCGCCCATTACCGCACTTTATCGCACTTTTTTGCCCAGAACACACAGCTCATTAAATATGTAAATTCGCAGCAAAAAATGTGATTTTAAAAAAGTGCGATAATGGGCGATTTTGGAAAGTGACTAAAACTTTCATCACATTAAATGTCACATCACATTAAATATGTTATACTTATAAGTCCACAGAACATTTTTTGAACAATCTTGATGTTCATCCAGGTGGTCTTTAACCCCTTCCCGACATTTGACATACATTTACGTCATGGTCGGGAAGTACTTCCCGACACATGGCGTAAATGTACGTCATGGCTTTAAACTGTCACCGCGTCTATAGACGCGGTGACAGTTTAAACATGTCTGCTGTCCCTGACAGCAGACATGTCCCTGCATGCCCAGGGGGGGCTGCGATGCCGCCCCCCCCGTCGGCGATCGCTGTGATTGGCTGTTCAGTGTGAACAGCCAATTACAGCGTTTTCTGTGTCACCGGCGAATAACGTTCGCCGGTGACACAGGGATCGGAGGTGATTGGTGCTGTAAAGTACAGCACCAATCACCACGGGGTGTAAGGGTGACACTGGTGTCACCCCACCTCACCCCGCCCGCCCCCAAAGGCCGTGATTGGTTCGTCGGACCGACGAACCAATCACAGCCATGGAGGGGGATTTAAACTAACGGTGACTGCACTGCAGACGCCATTCCGGTCTGGAATTGCGTGCAGTGCGGTCACCGTACCTAGCTGCCGTGATATACTGACCTGATCCTTGCAGAATACTTACCTGATCACTGCTTGTACCGTGCTGGATGCTTCCTGGATCCTGTTACTACTGTACTTGTGACTTCCTGTGTTGTGCTGCTGCAGTGTAATAGCGTTAGATAGAGAGAGATAGAGAGAGATAGAGAGATAGAGAGAGATAGTGTCAGAGAGTGCTATATTTTGTGCTGCTGCAGTGTGATAGTTATAGATAGAGAGATAGAGAGAGATAGAGAGAGAGAGATAGAGAGAGATAGAGAGATAGTGACAGATTGTGCTATATATTTTTTATATAACTGACTGCTGCCCCCCCTTTTGTGCTGATCAGTATAAATTAACTGATCAGCAACTTTTTGGGGGCGCAGGGTTTTTTTTAAATATATATACCTGTCAGTGCTGCTGCTGCAGTGTCATAGAGTGATAGATAGTGAGAGATAGAGAGATAGAGAGAGATAGTGACAGAGAGTGATAGAGAGTGCTATATTTTGTGTCTGCTGCCCCCTTTTGTGCACCCCCAGCAACTTTTTGGGGGTGCAGGGGTTATTTTTTATATATATAACTGTCAGTGCTGCTGCTGCAGTGTCATAGAGTGATAGATAGTGAGAGATAGAGAGATAGAGAGAGATAGAGAGAGATAGTGACAGAGAGTGATAGAGAGTGCTATATTTTGTGTCTGCTGCCCCCGCCTTTTGTGCTGATCACTATATCTGAGGTGATCAGCAACTTTTTGGGGGTGCAGAGGTTTTTTTTTTTATATATATACCTGTCAGTTGCTGCCAGTTGCACTGTCAGTTGCACCAAAGGTTGTGCACCTGCTGCCCCTCACTGGTAATCAGTGTCGCATCAGTGATCACCTTTTTTTATTTTGAGGGTGCTGTGGGGTCTTTTTTTAAGTTTTTTTTTACACACACTGTGATTTTGTGGGTGTCCTGTGGCCACTGTGCGCTGATCAGTGACGTACATCACTGATCAGCTTTTTCGGCACAGGGTTGATCTATTTTTTTTTTTTTGATCAAATTCCTGTTGCCTTTGAGCGCTGTTCAGTGACGGACGTTACTGACCAAAATCTGTGCTCAATTTTTGGCGCAGGACCTTTTTTTTTTTTTTTTTTAACCCCTTCAATTTTTTATTTTTTTTAACCCCATCATTTTTTTTTTTTTTTTATTGGGATCAAATTCCTGTATAAAGTATTTTTTTTTTCTGCACTACATACACACTACACACTACATACCCCCCTGGTTGAAATAAAGTTTGTACCCCCCCTACACTATACACGTGTTGAAACATTTCACTACCAGAAACACAAAAATAAAAATGGCATCCCAAATGTCATCCCAAATGTCATCCCAGTCATCCAGAAGAATGTATTCAGCGGAGGAGGCATATGCCATGCTTGCCTCTGACTCTGACACAGCCAGTGAGGCAAGCGGGGAATTTGAAGGATTCATCTTAAGCTCCTCTTCCTCCTCTAGTGATGAGGGACCCCCTCAAAGACGCCCCCGTAGAGCAGCTGAGACCCCCCCCCCCAATAATTGATCTCGTATGGACCCCACCACCAGACAATTTTGAGCCCCAGGTTCCTGAGTTTTTGGCCATGCCAGGAATCCAATTTGATTCCACAGGTCTCAGAGAAATTGACTTTTTCAAATTATTTTTCTCTGATGATTTTATAAATTTAATGGTGGACCAAACTAATTTATATGCCCAGCAGTTTATTGCTCAAAACCCCACGTCATCATTTGCTAGGTGGACCCCTGTAGATGCAGTAGAGATGATGACGTTTTGGGGTCTGGTGTTTCATATGGGCATAGTAAAAAAGCCAGAAATTAGGCAATATTGGAGTACAGATGTTCTGTACAGCACCCCATTTTACCGTATGGCCATGACTCGGGCTCGTTTTGAGATGATCCTTAAATTTTTGCATTACAACGATAATGCACAGTGCCCACCCAGAGATGATCCCACCTTTGACCGGCTATTCAAAGTCAGGCCGGTCATTGATCATTTCAGTGCCAAATTTGCAGAGATGTACATCCCTGAAAAATTTATTTGTATTGACGAGTCCCTTATACATTTTAAAGGAAGGGTTAAATTCTGCCAGTACCTTCCCAGTAAGAGGGCAAGGTATGGCATAAAAATGTATAAGCTGTGTGAAAGCACCTCAGGGTACACCCACATGTTTAGGGTATATGAAGGGAAGGATTCAAGAATTGAACCGCCAGAATGCCCCCCCCTCCCTCGTAGGTGTTAGTGGAAAAATTGTCTGGGATTTAGTGCACCCCTTCCTGGATAAAGGTTATCACCTCTATGTGGATAACTTTTACCATAGCATCCCCCTGTTTAAGGCCCTTGGTTCAAGAGGTACAGCAGCTTGCTGTACTGTGCGCAAGAACCAAAGAGGCCTTCCAAAAACGCACATTGCCCAAGTAATGAGAAGGGGTGAAAGCAGGGGAATATGCACCGAAAATATGTTGTTGGTCAAATATAAGGACAAGAGGGATGTCCTTATACTGACAACAATTCACGGAGACAGTACCACCTCCGTCCCTGTACGAGGTACCAGTACCCACACCTCAAAACCTAATTGTTTCCTGGATTACAATAGGTACATGGGCGGAGTGGATCTTTCAGATCAGGTACTAAAGCCGTACAGTGCCCTGCGGAAAACAAAAATCTGGTACAAGAAGCTGGCCGTGTATATCATCCAGATGGCACTGTATAACGCTTACGTGCTATTCCGTTCTACCGGCCAGAGGGGGACATTTATGCACTTTCAAGAGGAAGTCATAAAGGGCCTAATATTTGGGAACCAGCAGGCAGAGGGCCCCAGTACTTCTAGTACTGGCCCCCGTATTGTACCAGGGCAGCATTTTCCTGATGAAATCCCCTCCACTGGAAAAACGGGCAGGACACAAAAAAGGTGCAAAGTTTGCTATAAAAAGGGAATAAGAAAGTAAACTATTTTCCAGTGTGACACTTGCCCCGACAAACCCGGCCTATGTATAAAGGAGTGTTTTAAAATATACCACACATCTATGGATTATTAGGTTCATAATTTCACCGTGCTTCGGGGGTCTTGCTAATGCCACATAGCACCCACCATTCATTCCACCAGAATCTGAGCCGCAAAATCCAAAAATCACTCCTTCCCTTCTGAGTCCTGCCATGCACCCAACTGGTATTTTTTGGTCACATGTGAGGCATTGCCGTACTCGGGAGAAATTGGGGCACAGATTTTGGGGTGCTTTTTCTCCTTCATACCTTCTGAAAATGAAAAATTTTGAGCCAGAACTGCATTTTTGTGTAAAAAAATGTAATTTTTCATTTTCACTGCCCAGTTGTATCAAAATTGGTGAAACCCCTGGGGGTTTGAAATGTACACTATACCCCTAGATGAATTCCCTGAGGGGTGTAGTTTGCAAAATGGGGTCACTTGTGGGGGGGTTCCACTGTATTGGTGCTTTGGGGGTCTTGCTAATGCGACATAGCACCCACCAACATTCCACCAGAATTTGTGCTGCAAAATCCAAATATCACTCCTTCCCTTCTGAGTCCTGCCACTTTTTGGTCACACATGAGGCATTGCCGTACTCGGGAGAAATTGGGGCACAGATTTTGGGGTGCTTTTTCGGTACTTGTTTCCTATCTGGGCGCCCACGATCAAAATCGCGGTCATCGGGGGTAAAAATCGCGGTGATCGCGGTCATCGCGGGTAAAATTGGATGATCGCGATGCCCGCGATGACCGCGATCACCGCGATTTTCCCATAGGGAACAATGTTAAAAAGGCTGATTGACCGCGATTTCACTGTAAAATGGCTCAATTGACCAGATTTGGCCATATTAACCCTGAATTAGGCCCAATTAACCCTTAAATGTCCCCCCAAATTTTTGACGCCACCCCACGATCGACGCCAACCCGAAGCGTGGCGAGCACAGCGAGCCCGCGAGGGGCGGCGGTACGCGTCCTCCGACCTTTTCATGCCCTACTATCCACTAGGGCGTGGTGTGAGAATATAATAGTGTGGCGAGCGCAGCGAGCCACCGAGCCCGAAGCGTGGCGAGCGCAGCGAGCCCCGCGAGGGGACGCGGATACCTTCACTGTGAAGGCCGCGAGGGGACGCGCATAATTGTGAAGGTATCCGCGTCCCCTCGCGGGGCTCGCTGCGCTCGCCACGCTTCGGGCTCGGTGGCTCGCTGCGCTCGCCACACTATTATATTCTCACACCACGCCCTAGTGGATAGTAGGGCATGAAAAGGTCGGAGGACGCGTACCGCCGCCCCTCGCGGGCTCGCTGCGCTCGCCACGCTTCGGGTTGGCGTCGATCGTGGGGTGGCGTCAAAAATTTGGGGGGACATTTAAGGGTTAATGGGCTCTGTGGCCCATTTAACATTGATTCCTATGGCCAAATCGGGTGGATTGAGGCATTTAACAGTAAAATCGGGTCCATCGCGGCTTTTAACATTGATTCCTATGGGAAATCGTGAGCATCGCGTCGCGGGCATCGCGGGTACATTTATGGCCGGCCGCGACGCGACCAACACGATTTCCAAGTTTAACATTGGTTTCAATGGGAAATCGCGGGCATCGCGTCGGTCGCGTCGCGGCCATACATAAATGTACCCGCGATGCCCGCGACGGCCGCCCAGATAGGAAACAAGTACCGCTTTTTCTCCTTCATACCTTCTGAAAATGAAAAATTTTGAGCCAGAACTGCATTTTTGTGTAAAAAAATTTAATTTTTCATTTTCACTGCCCAGTTGTATCAAAATTGGTGAAACCCCTGGGGGTATGAAATGTACACTATACCCCTAGATGAATTCCCTGAGGGGTGTAGTTTGCAAAATGGGGTCACTTGTGGGGGGGTTCCACTGTATTGGTGCTTGGGGGTCTTGCTAATGCGACATAGCACCCACCAACATTCCACCAGAATTTGTGCTGCAAAATCCAAATATCACTCCTTCCCTTCTGAGTCCTGCCACTTTTTGGTCACACATGAGGCATTGCCGTACTCGGGAGAAATTGGGGCACAGATTTTGGGGTGCTTTGTCTCCTTCATTCCTTGTGAAAATGAAAAATTTTGAGCAAGAACTGCATTTTTGTGTTAAAAAATGTAATTTTTCATTTGCACAGCCCAGTTGTATCAAAATTGGTGAAACCCCTGGGGGTATGAAATGTACACTATACCCCTAGATGAATTCCCTGAGGGGTGTAGTTTGCAAAATGGGGTCACTTGTGGGGGGGTTCCACTGTATTGGTGCTTGGGGGGTCTTGCTAATGCGACATAGCACCCACCAGCATTCCACCAGAATCTGAGCTGCAAAATCCAAAAATCACTCCTTCCCTTCTGAGTCCTGCCATGCACCCAAATGGTATTTTTTGGTCACATGTGAGGCATTGCCGTACTCGGGAGAAATTGGGGCACAGATTTTGGGGTGCTTTGTCTCCTTCATTCCTTGTGAAAATGAAAAATTTTGAGCCAGAACTGCATTTTTGTGTAAAAAATGTAATTTTTCATTTGCACAGCCCAGTTGTATCAAAATTGGTGAAACCCCTGGGGGTATGAAATGTACACTATACCCCTAGATGAATTCCCTAAGGGGTTTAGTTTGCAAAATGGGGTCACTTGTGGGGGGTTCCACTGTATTGGTGCTTGGGGGGTCTTGCTAATGCGACATAGCACCCACCAGCATTCCACCAGAATCTGAGCTGCAAAATCCAATAATCACTCCTTCCTTTCTGAGTCCTGCCATGCACCCAAATGGTATTTTTTGGTCACATGTGAGGCATTGCCGTACTCGGGAGAAATTGGGGCACAGATTTTGGGGTGCTTTGTCTCCTTCATTCCTTGTGAAAATGAAAAATTTTGAGCCAGAACTGCATTTTTGTGTAAAAAATGTAATTTTTCATTTGCACAGCCCAGTTGTATCAAAATTGGTGAAACCCCTGGGGGTATGAAATGTACACTATACCCCTAGATGAATTCCCTGAGGGGTGTAGTTTGCAAAATGGGGTCACTTGTGGGGGGGTTCCACTGTATTGGTGCTTGGGGGGTCTTGCTAATGCGACATAGCACCCACCAGCATTCCACCAGAATCTGAGCTGCAAAATCCCAAAATCACTCCTTCCCTTCTGAGTCCTGCCATGCACCCAAATGGTATTTTTTGGTCACATGTGAGGCATTGCCGTACTCGGGAGAAATTGGGGCACAGATTTTGGGGTGCTTTGTCTCCTTCATTCCTTGTGAAAATGAAAAATTTTGAGCCAGAACTGCATTTTTGTGTAAAAAATGTAATTTTTCATTTGCACAGCCCAGTTGTATCAAAATTGGTGAAACCCCTGGGGGTATGAGATGTACATTATACCCCTAGATGAATTCCCTGAGGGGTGTAGTTTGCAAAATGGGGTCACTTGTGGGGGGGTTCCACTGTATTGGTGCTTGGGGGGTCTTGCTAATGCGACATAGCACCCACCAACATTCCACCAGAATCTGAGCTGCAAAATCCCAAAATCACTCCTTCCCTTCTGAGTCCTGCCATGCACCCAAATGGTATTTTTTGGTCACATGTGAGGCATTGCCGTACTCGGGAGAAATTGGGGCACAGATTTTGGGGTGCTTTGTCTCCTTCATTCCTTGTGAAAATGAAAAATTTTGAGCCAGAACTGCATTTTTGTGTAAAAAATGTAATTTTTCATTTGCACAGCCCAGTTGTATCAAAATTGGTGAAACCCCTGGGGGTATGAAATGTACACTATACCCCTAGATGAATTCCCTGAGGGGTGTAGTTTGCAAAATGGGGTCACTTGTGGGGGGGTTCCACTGTATTGGTGCTTGGGGGGTCTTGCTAATGCGACATAGCACCCACCAGCATTCCACCAGAATCTAAGCTGCAAAATCCAAAAATCACTCCTTCCCTTCTGAGTCCTGCCATGCACCCAAATGGTATTTTTTGGTCACATGTGAGGCATTGCCGTACTCGGGAGAAATTGGGGCACAGATTTTGGGGTGCTTTGTCTCCTTCATTCCTTGTGAAAATGAAAAATTTTGAGCCAGAACTGCATTTTTGTGTAAAAAATGTAATTTTTCATTTGCACAGCCCAGTTGTATCAAAATTGGTGAAACCCCTGGGGGTATGAAATGTACACTATACCCCTAGATGAATTCCCTGAGGGGTGTAGTTTGCAAAATGGGGTCACTTGTGGGGGGGTTTCACTGTATTGGTGCTTGGGGGGTCTTGCTAATGCGACATACCACCCACCAGCATTCCACCAGAATCTGAGCTGCAAAATCCAAAAATCACTCCTTCCCTTCTGAGTCCTGCCATGCACCCAAATGGTATTTTTTGGTCACATGTGAGGCATTGCCGTACTCGGGAGAAATTGGGGCACAGATTTTGGGGTGCTTTGTTTCCTTCATTCCTTGTGAAAATGAAAAATTTTGAGCCAGAACTGCATTTTTGTGTAAAAAATGTAATTTTTCATTTGCACAGCCCAGTTGTATCAAAATTGGTGAAACCCCTGGGGGTATGAAATGTACACTATACCCCTAGATGAATTCCCTGAGGGGTGTAGTTTGCAAAATGGGGTCACTTGTGGGGGGGTTCCACTGTATTGGTGCTTCGGGGTTTTGCTAATGCGACATAGCACCCACCAGCATTCCACCAGAATCTGAGCTGCAAAATCCCAAAATCACTCCTTCCCTTCTGAGTCCTGCCATGCACCCAAATGGTATTTTTTGGTCACATGTGAGGCATTGCCGTACTCGGGAGAAATTGGGGCACAGATTTTGGGGTGCTTTGTCTCCTTCATTCCTTGTGAAAATGAAAAATTTTGAGCCAGAACTGCATTTTTGTGTAAAAAATGTAATTTTTCATTTGCACAGCCCAGTTGTATCAAAATTGGTGAAACCCCTGGGGGTATGAAATGTACACTATACCCCTAGATGAATTCCCTGAGGGGTGTAGTTTGCAAAATGGGGTCACTTGTGGGGGGGTTTCACTGTATTGGTGCTTGGGGGGTCTTGCTATTGCGACATAGCACCCACCAACATTCCACCAGAATCTGAGCTGCAAAATCCCAAAATCACTCCTTCCCTTCTGAGTCCTGCCATGCACCCAAATGGTATTTTTTGGTCACATGTGAGGCATTGCCGTACTCGGGAGAAATTGGGGCACAGATTTTGGGGTGCTTTGTCTCCTTCATTCCTTGTGAAAATGAAAAATTTTGAGCCAGAACTGCATTTTTGTGTAAAAATTTTAATTTTTCATTTTCACTGCCCAGTTGTACCACAATTGTTGAAACCCCTGGGGGTTTGAAATGTACACTATACCCCTAGATGAATTCCCTGAGGGGTGTAGTTTGCAAAATGGGGTCACTTGTGGGGGGGTTCCTAAATTTTAGCATCTTATGGTGCCTAGAAACCTACATGGTGCCTAAAAAATAATCTCATAAAAAGGAGGCTCCAAAATCAAGTAGGTGCTCCTTCTATTATGAAGCCTGTAGTTTGGTCAACGTGCACACTAGGGCCACATATAGGATATTTATGAAAACAAAAGAATTGGGGGAATCAATTTTTAGTCACATTTCTCTAGTAAAATCTACGGTGTTCCTTAGAAAAATGTATTAAAATTGCAAATCTGCAAAAAAAATGAAATTTTGAAATTTCACCTACACTTTGTTTTAATTCCTGTGAAACACCTAAAGGGTTAACAAACTTCCAAAATGCTGTTTTGAATACTGTGAGGGGTGCAGTTTTTGAAATGGCATCATTTATGGGGGTGTCTCACATACAAGTCCCTCAAAGTCACATCAGAACTGAACTGGTCCCTAAAAAAATCAGTGTTTGAAATTTTCTTGAAAATTTGAGAATTTGCTATTCATATTGTAAGCCTCCTAGTGTCCAAAAAAATTAAAAGGAAGTTGAAATAATGATGGAAACATAAAGTAGACATATGGTCTATGTTAGTTATTAACTATTTTGAGTGGTATTATTATTTGTCTCACAAGCAGAAAATTTAACAGTTTGCAAATTGCTAAATTTTCCATTTTTTTACGACATTTTGGTATTTTTCACAAAAAAACACAGACTGTATCGACCCAAATTTACCACTAATTTGAAGTACAATGTGTCGCGAGAAAACAATCTCAAAATCACTGGGATAAGTAAAAGCAAAAAAAAGTTATCCCCACTTAAGTGATACATGTCAGATTTGAAAAAAAGGGCTCTGTCAGGAAGGCAAAAACATGCTGTGTCAGGAAGGGGTTAACAAACCTTAAACTGGCAGCTTCCTATTTGCTATCCTACCATTCACACTATTCTTGTCGTCAGTTTGGATAATGATGGACTCATGAACAATAACATTAGCTAGCACAGGATAATCATACAGGTCCTTTAAATTACCCTGGTGTTCTTTGTGATGTTGCACAGTATTTGTGGTGTACTCTTGGAGCCTACTTTGTTGGATGGCCAATCCTGTGTAGGGTAAATAATAGTGTGGACTTACTGCTATGTTAATTGACAGGAAAAAGGTAAAAGCTACAGCCTTTATAAGTCATTAATTAACATTTTATAGCCCAAAAAACATAGACTAAGGTCCTAGATATCGCAGCAGAGAGCTTGCAGTGCAAACACATGGAAGGAAATGATACAGAAGGATACATTTTATACGGCAGGTTCATTGTATATAACTCACACCTGATTGTTTCAATAAATAAATAAAAACCTATATCCTATAAACTTTTGATTTATCAGATCATTTGTTGATCAGAAAAGTTGAGGCTGCAGAAACAGAAAGTTGCCATGGCAAAAATGTAATAGGGTGTAAGAATCAGAAAGTGAGAGATTTTGATCATTTACACAGCCAAATCAACCAGGTTTTTCAGTGTAAATGATTGAGGCTCGCAAACTCAACCAAAATCTCTCACCCTATAACATTTAGCTCCAAATGTGTAGAACAAAATTTACAATCTAATCATAAACATCATCAAAAGTCCAGTAAAAGTTGACAAACAATCCAGACCCAGCCTGAGTTTGATCACATCATTTATGGATGATAATGAAACGATAAAAGCTCTTATCTTTTAAGACCAAAAGCGGCATAGTACTAATTCCTAAACTTCTCAATTTTGGAGTGGGACAAAAAAAATCCAGACCATTTGCTGTACCTTATTTTTTTCGGTTTAGCTAATGACATGATAATTTAGATAATTTTCAGAATTTTCAATTGCTGTGTAATTTGCAGTAAATCTGAATTAACGATGACCTAATCTATTGTTGGCTTTTCAGGATGATTTTAAGAAAGAAGTACTCATATCTTAAGGTGCCTAGAACGTATTAATTCTCATCAAACCCTTGCAATACACCCTGGATTTAATCTCAACATGTGACTTTATAGCATATTTTGCCAGGGAGTTTATTAAAACAAATGAGGCTTTGTCCTAAGTATGTTTAATATCCCTTAAGCTTCTGAGTAAAATGAAAGGAGCAAATGTTTGAGGTTTAAGGCTGAGAGTGGGAAAATCATACTTCGACTTACATTCAAGACCATTACTCTGACTACACTGACTTATATCCAGGGGTTAAAGTGAGGGGGAACTGGGTGCAACTGAGTTCCGCCACCTCTAATGGTAGGGGGAACTGAGTTCCACCTTTATCACAGACCTGAACAGTAAATCCAACATAAAAGCCTGGTCCCAGTGGCTCTTCTTCTGGCACGACGTATGTGATGTCATACCATCACCGCTGCTGAAGTGAAGAGCAACTAATAGAAGCAGGCTCTGTGCTGAAGACAGGGTGAGAGGGGACTGGAGGGACTCAGAGGTGGGGTAGCTGCTGGGGGACACAGGGCATTTGACTGCTGAGGGACAGTGAGCTGCTAAAGTAACATAAACAGATGTGTATAAGCAGCACTACAATGGATATTATGTGTATATAAGGGGCACTACTGTGTGACTAAGGGGTACTACTATATGATGTAAAATAAGTCAGGAGCACTACATGCGGTTTAATGTGAATGTGATTATGCTACTGTGTGGTGTAATATTAATTGGAGTGACTATTGTGTGACCACACCCTTTCCTTGTGTGACCACTAGCACGTATGGGAGGTAGGGCACACATTTATAGTCTGCTCCGCCTAATAGGGGGGATGGCGGTCAGTGTCAGGGGAAATGAGGGGGGAAGATTTATTTAAGCTCGGTGAAGTGATAAACTGTCTGGTTTTTATCACAGGCCAATCAGCTCTTACCTGTCATTTTTCAAACGAAGCCTGTAGCTTTACAGGTAGGAGCCGATTGGATGGTGATAAAAACCAGACAGTTTATCACTTCACCGAGCTTAATAAACCTACCCCTGAGTTCCGCCACCTCTCCAGGACCACTTTAAGCCCTGATTATATCTCTTTACTTATCTCAAAATATATCCCCAACCGACTTCTCTGCTTTGCACAAGATCTGCGTCTCTCATCACTTGCAAGATTTTTGTCAGGCAGCACCCACGCACACTAAGACTCTCCTCTAACCTCCACACTTTCAAGCGTTCCCTGAAAACTCCCCTCTTCAGGCAAGCATATCATATACCCCCACATAACCTCCAGTAGCATTAATTTCTATTTGCATCCCATCAGGACTGTCTTGTATACTGGTGGTACTGCCATGCTATGGAATTCTATCCTCATGTATCCCTCCTATTATTCCTATAGATTGTAAGCTTGCGGGCAGGGCCCTCCTCCCTCTATGTCGGTTTGTATCTACCCAGTTTGTTTAATCACTGTTGTTTCCACTTGTAAAGCACAACGGAATTTGCTGTGCTATATAAGAAACTGCAAAACTGTGCATTGGGGCTAGGCTATAGGGTCGGGGTGTTTGGCTAGGACTAGCCACTAGACAATGAGATTTGGGGTAGGAATTAGAGGTAGTGATAGGGAGGCTTTAATTACAAGAACACTGGCACATCATATGACTCTGATGGAACTGACTGACACATTTCTGTGTTATACCTGGATGCTGTGCAATCTGTGAATGTTTTATATTTACAGAGTTCTAGTTAAAAGCCTGTTTTTAGCCCACAAACTCTCCACCCCACCCCCATATCTATCCATATCTGCTCCTACTTCCAATATATGTCTTCACAGCTCCCTCTCTCCATAGCCAGCAAGTTCGAAACAGATTAGTGTCCCTGCAAAAATTGTTTGCACTTTCTTTTATGACATCTTTTAGCACACAAAGAGTAATTTGGTCCGTCAAGTGGTCACTGGTGGTACTTCACCTCACAAAGGTGATGAGTAGTTAGCCTTTCATATATGGATAAGTGGTTCCCAAACCCTGGTCCTCAAGTACCCCCAACATTGCATGCTTTCCAAGTCACCCGACAGGTGCACAGGTGCTCTCATTATTCAGACATATTTCACTTGTGATTCTGTGTGGAGACCTGGAAAATGTGCATTTTTGGGGTACTTGAGGACCAGTGTTGTAAACCACTGATTCAATGTGCTGTTCGCACATTAGTTAGCAGTATGGCTTCAATCAAATTTAACAGGTATACTATTGTGAATATGCATATAAAACAATAATCATGGAGAGAGAGACAGAGAGACAGAGAGAGAGACAGAGAGAGAGACAGAGAGAGAGACAGAGAGAGAGATTATTGTGAAAGATACAGTGGGACAATTGCATGTGCCTGTTGATAATGTGAATAATGATCCACTAATATGAGAAAAGCTGTAGCACATAGTAATGTCATAGTAATTGCACATAGTAATCATGTGATAAAACACTTATGGGCAGTACGGATGGTGTAATGGTTAGCATTACTGCCTCAGCGCTGAGGTCATGGGTTTGATCCCCACCATGGCCCTAACTGTGTGGAGTTTGTATATTCTCCCCATGCTTGCGTGAGTTTACTCCGGGTACTCCTGTTTCCTCCCACAATCCAAAAATATTGGCTAATTGACTCCCAACAAATGTAACCCTAGAATGTCTGTGTGTGCATGTACATGTGGTAGGGAACAAAGCTTGTAAGCTCCACTGGGGCAGGGACTGATGTGAATGTTCAAATATTCTCTGTAAAGCGCTGTGTAATATGTATGCGCTATATAAGAAACTGTTAATAATAAGAATACTGTGTGTTCTTGTTGTGCCAGTAACGTAACTTCATGGTGAAAATGGCACGGCAGCCATTTTCCCTGCATTTTGCGCAGCTATCCCAATTCTTACATCACACACACAATCCAAATATATTTAGAGGGGAAAAAGGAAGAAAAAGCATAATCCAAGCTTAGGGAGGTATTCTATTAGTAGCTGTAGTTTCCTGCTGCTAATAGGTTTGCCGGGTGCTAGCCCCAATGTTGACATCCTTTACCTCCGATAACCACTGCCCGATAAGCAGCTGCTGGATCGCGGATCCATTTTCGGCTGATAAAAATGGTCACTAATTAGATACCGCAATAATGACATCGGTCATTAATCACGCTATCCTGCCATTTTTATGGTCTGAAAATACATCGGGGCTAATAGAATTCAACCTGTAGTGTATTATATTAAACTCTTAAAATAATGACTGATATAAAATTTACAAAAGGATAAAAATATATGTGCCTATCTGCCGAACATGTCATCCTGGTACTCAGCTCACAGCCAGCCCAAGGATAGTACCAAATATACCGTTGCCAACATTTTCATCCTGACACACTAATGGCATCAGTTAGACTTCATCACATGTCAATAACAATCCAGGACCCCCTTCCCATAGGGCTCTGGGAATAAACTCCACTTGAAGATTGGATTGGTTCCTGCAGACAAACTCTGAAAACTTTCAGTTTGGCAGTTTGCTGAATTTTTAGGCCCTTAATAAAGAATGGGCCAGTTACATAAAACATGCAGAAGCTAGAGTTTCCTCATGTGTAATGAGCCCAACCATGCTGCACTGCAGGTGGGGCAGATGTAACAGGTGGGGCAGATGTAACATGCACAGAAACATTTTGTTTCTGTGCAAGGTTAATACTGGCTGCTTTATTTTTACACTGCAATTTAGATTGCAGACACTTAGGGGGAAATTTACTAAAGGAAATGTGTAAAAAATAGGTGTAAAAATAGGTGTATTTGTATCCAGAAATACACTTATTTTTGACAGTTACTATCCCGAAAATATGGCAATTCGTATTCGTATCCGGTCGTTGGTAGAGGTCGCTGATCTTTCCTGCATGCAGAAAGATCAGCGACCAATCGTTAGCGATGTGTACCAATAGTTTCATGTGTATGCGCGATGAACGATTTGTTAAGGCTGACTGGCTCCCTCTCCCTCCACCATCGTTAAAGATCAATCGTTCATGTGTAATCATTTGCTCAATCGTTTATCATTTCACACCAAATTGTTTGTGCAGGAGTTCAGAAGAAATTGTTAAAGACATTGAATCGTTGCCCAAATCTATCTGTGTGTCTGCACCTTAACTCTGTCTGCACGTGTTGCAACTGCGCCACCTGTAGTGCAGCATGGTTTTGGCGATCTGTAATCAGGCCCATTGTGCCCAGAATGTTAATCTGAACGTAGCAGGTACCTGGAGTGCAAGCTCCACCTGGTATGCCCCAACCAACATAAAGAAATAGTTTATGTATGGAAGAGCTTGCTAGATCTACAGTATTAGTGCCTCAAATGAAAAAAAGTGTTTTTATTTTTACAAAATCCCAATGTAATTCTGCCCTATGAAAAAATGTTGTCACTCTAGCGGGTAAATTTACTAAAGCTTTTAAAAATGAAAAGAGGCAATGATGCCCATAGCGACCAATCAGATTCTCTCTATCATTTTCTAGGATAGAATGCACATGCGCAGTGGAGTCTAAGGGCAGTATTCAATGTGAAAGTTCTCCGTGCATGGAGAGCGTTTTATTTCGCTCTCCATGCACTCTCCATGTTCCGGTGCCTCCTGCTCCCACTATTCAATGTTTTGAAGACTCGCCGCCACTCGCGGCGAGTCTTAACCCCTGCAGCGGACGAGCGTCCGCGGCAGGGAGCTTTCAGGGAGCCGGAAGCAGCCAGAGAGATTAAAGTCTCCCTGGCTGCTCCAGAGGACTGTGGAGGGGAGGGGGGCTCTCCGGAACCCAGGCAGCACTGGCTGCCCCCCCCCTATAGCCAGCGGGGGACCCAGTATTCACTGCACCCGATTGTGCATATTAACGATCGGGTGCAGTGAATATATGAATATCTAATGAGCGGCTCGAGCGCTCCGGCGCCCCCTGCTGGCTGCACTGTGTAAAAAATTTAAAAAAATAAAAAAATTCAAAAAATATATTTTTTTTATTAAATATATATTCATGTGCTATAAGCACATGAATAAAAATAACATGCCCCTTCACAGAAAAAAACCCTGATTTTTTGACACCAAAATTAAAAAAAAAAACCTTTTAGTTTAAAAGTTCACATTCCAGCTCTCCATCAAAAGATGGAGAATTTCTACACGGAGAGAGACGGCGAAAATCACTTAGAAAGACGGAGAATATTTCACATTGAATAGGGCTGCTCGCTTTTGGAGAGCAAAATGCTCCGTCCAAGGCGAACAAAGCACAAATTCTCCACAAAACACGGAGAACTTTTCTCATTGAATACTGCCCTAAGGGCTCTAGTGCTCAGACTGTACAATACAATTGAGGTTCGTGCATAGGTCTGCTCAGACCCTATTGCTCCTGGCGCTTCTCCTGGCAGAGCGGAGGGGGCCAGCCAAGGAGGCGCCACACGGGCCTCCTTCTCTTTTAATACGCCCCTTTATACACCCCTCCTATACTTTGCATATAAATGAATCCCGTTCCATATCAGGGATATGCAAAATCCTGACATTAACAGGGCAGCCATCAGGGGGGGACTGCAGGGACTCCAGTCCTGGACTCAGACAGAAATGGGGCACAGGATTGGAGGAAATAAATGATAATTTGTCTTAAACAAAGTTCACATTGTAGAGGTTGAGTAGTGCGGCCAGTGCTGCAGACACCGGTCTCATGAGGCATGCTGACTGTTCGAGAAAAAGACGGGGGTCCTGTCTAGTTTGTCAGTCCCGGGCCCCACAATTTTAAATGGCAGCCTGGACACTAATATATGTACAGTATACATATACTTTTTTTTACTATTTGGTACTGCTGTGTCCATTATTCAATGATCCGAATGTAGACTCTGCCATCTGCACTCATCTTTTGCAAGTCACTTGTATTAATTCATAAACAGCAGTCCTTATTGCATATGGATACATTTATATAATAAATACATAAAAGGGGGTTCATTGAAAATGTTGTAGCACCGACAAAGGGAAAATGTTTCAAGTCATCCAGACAGATAAGGTGGAGAAAGATTAAGTGGTAACCAATTTGCATCTGTCATGTTGCATGCTTTGCTTAAAAAATACAGGTTGCAAAAGTGGGGTGTAAGTGTAATGAAATTGTTTTCTTACAAGAGAGTGTCATTTTCCCTGCTAGGCCAATCCCCTTTCTAATTAGACAACATGCTTTTTGCGTACGTGCGCGCAAAGTCACATTTTTAACTGTTCGCACTGGTAGCCAAATTGTCTAGAAATGGCCCTGGTGATATGCGTGACATGCGCTATGGAATGATAATGATAAATGTAATCATTATAAACCTGTAGCAGCACCATTAGTGAACAATGATCATCATAATTGAATCCACTTTGACAGATTCTCTATAATATCTCACACTCTCTTGTGTAATTTTTTTTACAAGCTTCATCTATGTTTAATTAAATATATCATGTATACAGCCATGCACACACAGGCTATCAATAGTACTGTACATATCTATGGTGGCTTGTACAAACTAGACAACAAATATACAGTTGCATATAAAATAATAGTTGGTACAGTATGTTGTGATGTCAGAACAAAATCAGGTACTTATGTATTATCTGGGCTCCCATGTTAAATGCACCCCATTTTTTCATACCCCTACTATCCAACTACGCATGGAGTTGATTTTATATAGTGTGGCGAGCGCAGCGAGCCACCGTGCCCGAAGCGTGGCGAGCACAGCGAGCCCCGCGAGGGGACACGGTCTCATAAGAAAAACGGGAGCCCAGATATTACATAAGTACCCAAAATCATTATAATGTAATTCTCCAATTTAACAGTGATAAAAGAAATATGGTTTTATGAGGTAAACTAAGGGCCTAATTCAGACCCGTACGGGGCCATGCTTGGCACTAGAGCGCTAGTAGGCCATTCTGCTCCCGGCTCCACTTCCAACAGAGAGGAGGAGGTCCTGGCCAAGGAGGCTGCACACAGGTCTCCTCTTTTAAAATGCCCCTGGAGCTCCCATTGCTTAAATGTTTATGCATACGTCTTAAGCATGTGGTCAGTGGCAGGATGCATTACATTGAAAATGCGAAGTGTCATGTATTCTGCCCGTAGAGTTATCTTTTGTGCAATAGTCAAATCATTATCAATGGATGACCATGCACTGACTGTCAATGATACCACAATGGTTCATGGTTGAGACAGATATATATGATTGTGGTAGCATTTATAAGGTAATATAAGTTGATACAGTAGGTGTTGTTGATATTACAATCATATTTCCTAAACACCTGCCTTCTGCCATGTTATCCAGTTTATCCTAATGGCATAGCTACTAATTATATGTCAAGGTATGTACAGTCATGTTACAGTCATGCAATTTCTTTTAACTTCCTGCATTCTTTGATACCAAAATATTATAATAAATTCCAGACAGCTGTTATGACTGTGCTTCTATTTCCAGTCAGAATGAACACTATTCCAATATTCCATATGTAATGTATTACTAGAGATAAGCATATCCTTAATCACCACCAGCACTGGTGAAATCCAGACTTACAGTAGATGGCAAAGCAGGTTCTTGCTCATCTATTGCAATGGCTATTTGCCCTGCACTGAAAAATTCTGGGTGGTACATGTACTACATCTTCTGAAATAGACACATGGTCCTGATTCTATATATATATATAATTTCTCTACTGCATTTTAGAAAATTATAGCTAAAATTATATTGATTGTTATGGGCAACTACACCACCACTCTTCTGTTTTAGAAGCTTTTGTAGTTTTACCCCTGGGTCTTTTACCTACCCCCTAAGCCATCACAGACAAGTAGCAAAATTGGTACGCCTAGTGTAACAACTTTATTATGTACCTTAATATCCTGTTATAATATACAGTGGTCTCTAGACTCATAGAGGGCTTCCAATTGCCCAGAAATCCCCTTTTAGCCCAGAAACTTTTTACAAGCCTACACAAACATTGCTCTGGTTACAGAGGCGGTCCCAATATACCATTCTAGGCAATATAGGAACGGACAGTTACTCCAGTTTATCCCAGTTCTGCTACTACACCCATGCTTTTTTATCCCAATATTTTAAGTATATGTGTGGCCATGTGGCCTATTAAATTGTGATTACCTTTTTATATAAATTTGTGAAGTCAATCCAACTGCCAATTGGTTTTTATTAATTTTTATTTTTCTTCAGCGCTGCAAATTCTGTTTTCTTTTATTGTTTATATTTTCAGGTCTGACACACCTGATTGTATTGCAGCTGCTCTTGAGTGAAGCAGGTCACACCTAGCGCCCCTAGGGGCTTCCTCCATTGCCATCACAGCAAGAAGAGGGACCCAATCCTTTTCCAATTTCCACTACAATGTCAGACATCAACTTAACAATATGCATCACTCCAGTTTTGAAGACTTATGTCTTAGATGTACAATTACTCGGGGTTTAATCACTTCAGTGGTATGACCAGAAATTTCTCAGGCTTAGCTGCGCTGCAGGATTGGGCTCTCCCATAAAATTTCCAGGCATGTCACTGATAAGTAGGTGTGCACAAGTGGTGCCTGCAGGTGTGCGCCACTTAGGAACCATCTTTAGGGGCACAAATGACCCCCCCGTTGCTACCCTGTCGCTGTCCCCCAATGCTCGCCGACACCAGATCCCGCTCTGGGCTGCACGGCATCCATGTGTTCAAGCACCTTAACACGCCAATGCCCGAACGCCCAAACACCTGAGCACGCCCGGGACCCCCCTCTTCCCCTGAGTGGCCAGAAACAGCATAAGACCAGCAGTTGGAGCTTGAGTGATGAGTATTCATGGGGTATGACAAACCTGCCCTAGTAGGTTTGTCCTGCCCCAGGGAAACTCACCACTCAAGAGGTTAATCAATGTTCAATAAATTAAAAAACTTAAGGGTAGTTTTGGGGGTTCATGCGCAAGTAATGGGGCCCATACACCTGCAATTAATTGTGACAAACCTCTGTTCTGGTGATTAATTGTCGCAATAAATTGGTGATGTATGGGCTCCCCCTAGTGGCGATCCTGAAGAAAAATTGATCAGATCACCAAATCAGACTTTTTAAACATGTTTAAAAGTCTAGATTTTTTTCCCTTATGTGCGGCACGGATCAACCAATATGCCGACCGTCTCATCAATACAACAATTACGTTTATAGTCAGGATATTGCTGGTGTGGAAACCTATGTATTGTGGTGGCGTGGTGGTCCACTGGGTGCAGGAACTACATTTGTTGAGGCAGCTACCCCTTATACGTTGACAGGTGTACAGTAGCTTTAAACTTTTAAAAACTTGACAAAATATATTTTTTTTTCATTTCAAAATGGGCATGCTAAACCAATCATGGCTAG
Source organism: Crinia signifera (assembly GCF_055691185.1). Taxonomy (NCBI): domain Eukaryota; kingdom Metazoa; phylum Chordata; class Amphibia; order Anura; family Myobatrachidae; genus Crinia; species Crinia signifera. Next base: position 165,921,831 of record NC_139222.1, read on the forward strand.
GCACATCACTACTCTGCCCCCCCCTGGGCTACCTATATTATCTAATGTGAGACAAAGGGGAGGAAGTCCAATAGCAGAGGGACCGTCCTGTGGTATTGCCTACCCTGCTAATGGAGCCTGTTGCTGGTCCTAAAAATACGTGGGACTCCTACTCACCTTGCCTCCCCCCCCATATATTTGGAACAGTACCTGTTCAAAGAGCATGGGTTTGGCTATGGCTTTGGGGGTGGACCCCTATATTTGTATACTATTTTTCTTTATTTAACAAAAGTGCATTGTGATGGTAGTTATACAGCAGAATTGGGGCAGATAGTAATATGAATACCATTTATTTAAATCTCCATGTGACTAGAAAAAATGACAATTGATTACGGTGTTGTATGGGCACCTTCAAGATGTGAAGATGCAATCTTAACAAAGAAAAAAAATCTGCTGATCACTGAAACAAATCTGTTATGTATGTGTATAGGCAAGTCAGATAGATTGGGGAAATTATTTGTCTGGGGTAAACAAATCACAGGATCTGTAAACATTTCATTTTGATTGCTGATGGCCTGATATTTGCATTGGGGGATCAGGGATATTAAACATGTGTAAATATCGTGAGTGGGGTCACAGAATCTGTGATCGACAGATCACAGATCATCGCTGCACGCTACATCTGGTTGGCAGAATAGCGGTGCTGGCAGGGCCGGCTCTACCATTAGGCAGCTGCGTTCATGGGAACACCCATGAAATGCTGGTCATTCCCATGGGCTGTGCCCCCTGCTGCCGATCCATGGTAACAAGTTGCCGTCAGAGGCGTAGGGAGGGCGGAGCCACGGGAGCACCCGCTCCGGGCGCAGTTTGGGTGCAGGGCGCCGCCCCCCCTCCGCAAATGAAGTGGAGTCCCTGCCTGCAATAATTCATTTCACACACACGCAGGGCAGCGTGCGCCGGCGGCTGCCATGCCCGGCGCCTGCCCCTGTCTGCCCTGCTCACCTGGTCCTGCCGCCGCGAAAACGATGGGGTCACGTCACGTGACTCCCTGCTCCAGTCCCTAACCAAGCTGCTGCTGCTCGGGCCGGCTCCCGGGCAGCGCTGAGCAGCAGAAATAAGGAAGACTCCTCCCAGTCCCCTGCCTCTACAGAGAATGGCTGGTGCTGTGCTCCTCAAGGTAGATTTTTTTTTTTTTTAGAAAGATAAAGGATTAAGGAAATAATCATGGGGTCTGGGGGTTTGGTGGGGTCGGGGGGGGGGGGGGGGTCGGGGGGGGGGGGGTCGGGGGGGGGGGTGGATCACTCCGGTTTCTGCTGCCACCCTGCTCTTCTCAAGGTGGATTTTAGTTTTTAACTAAACATAAATAATTATGGGACTGATCATGGGGTTTGGGGGATTTGTGGGGGAGAGGGAGGGGGGGTGAATCTCTCATATGTGTCTTATATAGCGCAGCAGATTCCGTTACAGCGTCTTATATAGCGCAGCAGATTCCGTTACAGCGTCTTATATAGTGCAGCAGATTCCGTTACAGCGTCTTATATAGCGCAGCAGATTCCGTTACAGTGTCTTACATAGCGCAGCAGATTCCGTTACAGTGTCTTATATAGCGCAGCAGATTCCGTTACAGTGTCTTATATAGCGCAGCAGATTCCGTTACAGTTTCTTATATAGCGCAGCAGATTCCGTTACAGTTTCTTATATAGCGCAGCAGATTCCGTTAGTGTCTTATATAGAGCAGCAGATTCCATTACAGTGTCTTATATAGCGCAGCAGATTCCATTACAGTGTCTTATATAGCGCAGCAGATTCCGTTACAGCGTCTTATATAGCGTAGCAGATTCTGCCACAGTGTCATATATTTCAAATGTAACATGCCAACACATGTTAGCCACGCCCCCAATTCATTACCGGGGGGGGGGGGGGGGAGCGCGAAATATGACCTTGCTCCGGGCACCATGGCTCCTAGCTACACCACTGGTTGCCGTGTAGGGTTACCACCATCTGTCTGGGATTACTCCAAACAGTCCAGTAATTAGGATCGGAGTCTGGAAGGGTGGCGTTCCTGGACTATACAATTCGGGAATAGGCAGCTAATAGGCAACTACTTTACCTCTGAAGTCCTGATGCCGGTATAAAGTATTTCTGGACAGGTAATGATAACCCTATTGCTATGTATGTGATTATTTAATGTATTACTTTGTATTTGCAATGCACTAGCAAAGCAATACCTATAACACAGTAACTGTAATTAATAATGTATGCTGTCACAAAGATAATAATATAACTAATTTGCATCTGCCATGCAAAAAGAAAATAGACATAGTGTACTATATAGACACATATAAGTCTAAAATAACAATCAACATTTACTAAAGTAGCTCATAATCCATCTTATGCATTGATTCATCTGTTACCAGTTTGTGCATGTGTGGCTGTACACTATGTGTGGTTTCACCCCAATGCATTTTCTACAAGCCACATGTACAAATAATGAATGCTAGAAGTGTGATTATCAAGAATGCAATACGGTATGCATACCGCTGAGAAGCGGGTTACAGCGGGGACTCCCAACAGTTATCCTAGAGTACACTGCATGCATTCCACAAATGTTAATAACTAAATACAGCGGCATCCCTTCACTCTTACAGCATTATCTGTAGTGTGATCATGGTCTCACAGGTTGAGGGTGTGGTCTTGCAGCTTGGGACATTGCCATACAGTCTGAACTCCCATTTTCATCATTGCGGGGGGGAGGCCCTGGAGATGCAGGCTGCCCCAGATATTAACTTTCTTTGCAGTGCTGGCTCCTACAAAGGAATCCCTGATATACAGTATATGGAGGTGAAGGAGATTTTGACCTCCTCCACTAGTTAGCTACAGCAGGGGTGGGGCCTAATGCTATTGAGTATGGGGATGCCCCCAAAGTGGTCTGCTGCATCTCATCTCCGGGCTTCTCCCAGGGAGGAGAAAGATAAAGTAGGCAAGTATGAGTATATCCCACATGGTCACTCACCAGCCTGCACTTTCCATTGTCATTCACAGACCTCCTGTAGGCAGTAATTATGTGTTCCCTTATGGACGGAGAAACTACATAACCATGGCAAAACTAGTTAACTCATCTGTACAAGTAGTTCACAATAAGTGCCAGCGTAACTCTTTTAATATTAGTTTTTGCTGGCCACATAAACTGGTAAAAGAAAACATAGACATTTACAATGGCCAGCTCTGCTATGAGTCAGTACTAGACCTTATACATAGGCCTTTTCTTTTAATTACAGTTCAGTAATGTCAAAACAGAAAAAATGGTTATGCGCTGTATGTTTTCAATGCTTTTCCAAATAACCGTCCTATATTCAAGCTGCAGTCAGACGTACTTATCTACGTAAATCAAAGCCGATAAAAACCAGAGAGAAACTGCAGTGAAATATAGCTATCCCTTTAATTTTATCAATAAACAGGAATATATACTACACAATAATCACTGCATCTGCCTAAACACAAAAATCTAAAATATAATAAATATATATATATATATATATATATATATATATATATATATATATATATATATACAATGTATATAATTCAACAACAATATTTAAGCCTGCATTTATAAAATTCCCACCTATTAATTAAAATACTAATGCATTCTCATTTGGATGGTCAGCCTCCTGTATAGAGTTGATGGTGGAAATTTACTAACAATACGAATACGAAAAATCGTATTTTTGGTATAGTAAATGCCAAAAATATGAATACGCCCCCAAAAATCATATTTCCGTAAGAAAATACGATTTTTTTTCACGATTTTATCTTAGTAAATTTCCCCCGATATGTAAGAAAAAAATTGGTTAGTAATTCTCACAGAAGAGAGAGAGCTGGGTATTTTTATTTTTTATTTTTTTTAATTTTTATTTCTATTTTTGTATCTGTAAAGATATTGTGATTATAGTGTAGTATATATGCCTGCTGATTGATAAAATTAACGGGATATCTATATTCTAGCTCAATCTATCTCTCTGTTTTTTATAAGGTAAGTAAATGTCTACATTATATTTATAAACACCTCTTTTGTTTACAGCACTAAAATTGAAAACATTCAGTATGGAAAAGGAATTAAACATGGAGGAACACAGGACGGACTATTACAACAGCAGCAAACTAATTCTGAGGCGAGGACAGACGTTTAGGATAACACTTCACTTTAACAGGCCCATTCAGAAAGGAGATCAGTTGCAACTAATTGCTGCCACAGGTAATGTATAACTAGATCGGCTAGTTGGGGTGTTTCAGCTATGTACAGTACGGTTATTTTCCTCATCACTATTTAATAACACAACGGGCCCAATTCAGACATGATTGCTGATGTGCGAATTCGCACGCAGGATGATTATCAATACGCTGCGCATGCATGCGGCCGTGGTACGCATGCAAAACACCTGCTAGCAAAGAAAGCATGCTACTTTTTGCTTTCGCTAGCCTTTCGCAAGGTGTTTGACAGAAAGTAGGCATCCGGGGGTTGAAACTGGCCGGTTAGTGGTTAGTTCTAATAAAAATGCAGGCGTGCCTAGGAAAACAAAGGCATGCACAAGCTTTTTAGGGGACGCTGTGTGACATCAGCTCCAGGCCAGATATGCCTGTATTCATCACAGACACAAGTAAGTCCCTGGCTACTCCTAGCTTATGATGACTGGTGCCCAGTAGAAAAATCGGTACTTGTGTATTAGCACGGCGCCCAATTTACATACGTACAGCACCGTAGGAAAATCGCATCTCGTGCAATTTTGCAGTGCTATGCGATGTGATGCGATTTTCCTTAGTTAATTTTTAGTGCACCCCTGCCTGCGGATCGCATCGCATCATTGCGGTGCAATACGATTTTTCATTGTATAAGTACCCATGCGATGAGATGTGATGGTACTTCATTTTAAAAGCACCCATGCACACCCCCACTATTCACGTCACCCCGATGCGTGGCGAACGCAGCAAGCCCGGCGAGGGGACGCGGTTACATGTTCTCCAGACCTTTTCTTACCCCCACTATCCACGTCGGCATGGAGTTGAATTTTGAAAGTGTGGCGAGCCACCGAGCCCGAAGCATGGGGACGCGGATTACTTTACTTGTATTCCGCATCCCCTCGCGGGGCTCGCTGTGCTCGCCACGCTTAGGGCTCGGTGGCTCACTGCGCTCACCACACTTTATAAATTGCACTCCACGCCGACGTGGATACTGGAGGTATGAAAAGGTTGGGAGGACGCTGCGCTCGCCACGCTTCAGGCTGAAGTGGATAGTGGGGGTGTACATAGGTGCTTTTAAAATGAAGTACCATCACATATCATCGCATGGGTGCTTATACAATGGAAAATCGCATCGCACCGCAAATGGCATGCGATGCGAAACACGGGCAGGGGTGCACTAAAAATTAACTAAAACAGGAAAATTGCATCGCATATGCGATTTCACTACGCAGAATAGCCCATTAAGCAAATAGCTTAGTGGGCGCCGTGCTAATACACAAGTACCAAAAAATCATCCGATGGTGCGCCTGTAACGAAGGATTTGGGACATTTCTGCTCACCCGCCATATCTACGCTAGGCATATTCATCCATTCCCACATCGAGCATATTAATTCACAAGGTGGGATTTCACTGTAGCGAGGCAGCACCTACCACCTAGCTGGATGCTGGAAGCTTTGCTCAGCAGCGTACAGGTCTGAATTACCCCAATGGCATTGATGTCTACTACTCTTAATTCTTTGCGGTTTTCTCTTTCGCAGGCCCAGCCCCTCTGGAATCTGACAACACACTGGCTGTTTTTCAGCTCTCTGGACCCACAAATAAAACTTCCTGGAAAGCTGTAAAAGACTCCAGCTCCTCCACTGAGGTGAAAGTCACTGTCGCAAGTCCAGCAGATGCCCCAATTGGTTGTTACAAAATGAGTCTATCTATCTTCTCCAAAAACAAGAAGCAAAATGCCAAATTACAGGATGTCATACTACTATTTAACCCATGGGCTACAGGTAAATCGCAACTTAAATATAAACAGTATAATTTATTTTTAAAACCATTTAGGTTGTGTGCCCCATAGACAGCAATCACTGTGACATTGTTATACAACATACTTTTTTTAATCACTAAGGGGGGTATTCAATCGCCGGCAAACATCTCCCCATGGGGGAGATGGTCGCCGGGCCCTATTCAATGCTGTCTTCCCCGACAGCATTGAGCAGGGTTTCTCGGCAGAACGAGCCCCACTTCACTAGCTCGAGCTGACCGAGAACGGGACAGGGTCACTAGCTCAAGCTGACCGAGAACGGGACAGAATACCCCCCTAAGAGTTTGTTTAATTTTTCCAATTTTCCTAATTCAAAACTTAAAGTCATTGAAGAAAAAGGCTCTCACATATTATATTATATCTTTTGTGTCCACCCAAATGATACCTCAAAACCAATCACCTTCCTCCCACACCAACTAATTTCTACTAAATGCTTCCAGTTTTATGCTTATAAACAGTGTAATACTTTGAGATAACCTGTCTAGTAAAAAAAAAAAAAAAGGAGAACTATGGAATCAGAATCAACTTTATTGGCCAGGTATACTTGCTTATATTAGGAATTTGTTTTTGGTTTGCTGTGCAGCATCCAGGTGGGTAACAAGTAAACAGCATACAGTATAAGCAATAAACAATATAAACAGGTGGGAGAACATTCATACAGTCATACAGAAAGATATTCCGAGGGGACACAGGGTTAAATTATATGCAAAGGGTTTTGGCGCAACTAGACAGAACCGCTTGAGGGAATAAACTTTTTAGGCTTCTGGTAGACCTGGTAGGAATGGACCTGTAGCTTCTGTCTGATGGTTAAACAGGCCATGGCCAGGATGTAGTTGGTCCTTGACTATCTTCGTTGCCTGCTTTTTTGCTCTGGACAGGTACAGGTCCTGGACAGAGGGAAGCACTGCCCGATGATCTTCTCCGCAGTTCTGTCTACCTTTTGGAGTCTGCATTTGTCTCTCTCACCAGACCAGTATCGAGGAGCATAGTACAGACTCCACAATCGCGGCGTAGAAGAGGAGCAAAAGCTTCTGTGGGATGTTGAACTTCCTCAGTTGCCTAAGGAAGAACAGCCTCTGCTGTGCTTTTCCAACAATAGTATCAGTGTTGGGCCCCCATTTAAAGACCCGGGAGATTGTGGTTCCTAGAAACTTGTAGTCCACAAGCGACACCACACTGTCATTAATTGTTAGTGGAGGAAAACCATCAGACATTTTCATAAAGTCCACTACCATCTACTTCTTGTCTGTAGGCCAATTCGTCCCTGTCTGTGATGAGACTAATGATGGTAGTGTCATCGGCGAAATTGATTATCTTTACTGATTGCACCTCTGAGGTGCAGTCAGAGCCGGCCCTAGCCAATTTGGCGCCCTAGGCAAGATTTGGGCTGGTGCCCCCTAGCAGACATTCTCACCATCAAGCTTAGGTGCAATCCAATTACAGGCAAAGCCATCATAAGTGCAAGTAAGTGAGACTATATGCCGCTCTTACAAACCATTGACTCATGGATTTTTGTATGCAGCCCCATAGGGATGCAAGCAGAAATCTGCGGGTCAGGAACCGGCCTTAGGTCTAGCAAGCACCCTGTTCAATAAATATTGGAGTGCCTCCCTTCATTTCAACATACATAATTAATACCATACATAAAAATACATAAAAATCCTTCAGAAAAACAAATGTGCTGATACTGAGCGAGACACTTTGTTGATGTCATATGAAGTGTAGGGATACTCTGCTATTGCACATGAATTTAGGGCAGACCACCTCTGCATCCCAATTATGTACGTGCAGAGTTGTAGGTGAAATTTCAGATGAAAGAAAGTGAACTAAGAATGTAGTGGGCATTCCTGGGCTCTGGTAATAAGGTGTGTGGCCACACACACACACAGAGACTGTGCTCCTGCCATAGGGATCACATAGATCACACTAAGACGGAGACTCTACAACTACCATAGGGATATTGTGTCTATAGATGCACCAATCAGCATTTCAGCTCCAACACCCTTGGGTATTTCAGAGTCCTTACAGATTAACAAATAATAATAAAATCAGACATGGGAGGAGGAACTGCCCAGTAGCCCCCTCTGCCATTTCTGTTAGTGGCAGCCAGCCCTTTGCAGCCTCTCTCTCCACACATCCATACCTGTATTTACAGGTATCCGAGTCCCTGCACATGCTCCCACGATCCTTCCCAATGCAGTCTTAAGGTGCCCATACACTGCCTATCCCCGGCGGCAGGGACGCATGCGATCCGTTGTGATGGATCACATGTGTCCCTGCTTCCCGCCCCCCTCGTCGCCAGGAGGAATGGGTGGTCAGACGGCCTGCCTGTCCGACCACCTGGTCGGGTCCGATGCGCATCGGACCCGACAGCATGTCAAGGAGGGACGATTTGTTCCGATTTAATGGGGCGATTGGTCTGACCAAATATCCTCAGTGTATGGGGGCCTTTAAAGTTATATCAACTAGTAAGTGCCACAAGAGCCGGATTAATGTTCCAAGAGGCCTGGGGCACTTAAGACAATGGGGCCCTAAGGACTAAATAAACACACTAACACAACATACAAAAATCTACAAAGAAAGTAACCAGTGCTATAAGTGCAGCCACAGGTGGGCTGTTTAAAGTTAAAAGGCTGCGGTCCTTGTGGGCACATGGTTTATTAACCTTTTTTCATAGACAGCATACATAAACCAAATCCACACACAATACATGCACACCACACATAGGGCCTTATTCTAGTTCACTCTTTCTGACAAAATCCTTCTTAGATGGAGAAAACCATCAGCACTGCAGGGGGGCAGATGTAAAATGTGCAGAGAGAATTAGATTTGGGTGAGTTATTTTGTTTCTGTGCAGGGTAAATACTGGCTGCTTTATTTTTACACTGCAATATAGATCTCACTTTGAATTAAAACCCCACCCAAATGTAATTATCTCTGCATAAGTAACATCTGTCCTCCTGCAGTGCACATGGTTTTGTCCATCTAAGAAGGATTTTGTCAGAAAGAGTGAACTAGAATAAGGCCCATAGATGCACATCACACACACATACATACAAACATACAGAGATATATACACACACATCCACACATCAAAGCATACATACACAACATACATAACACAACTGACACAGCATACAAAGGTACATTCACACACATTAGATACATACACAAACAAACAAACACATACATACACGACTGACACATCATACATACACAGCATACATAGGTACATACACAATACATACACACACACACACACACTACATACAAAAATCAACAAACACACATACAAAGCACTAACCTAACCAGTAGAAAAGGACAGGGTGAGATTCGGAGTTTGTAGCTGCTGCTACTCAGTAGCTCCCTCTGCTGCTTATGAAGTGAAGTCAGTGTCACTGTGTGGTGCAGAGATTCCTCTCAGCAGCTGTTCTCCTATGTGAGATGTCCCCGAGCTGTCTCCGTGACTTAAACCAGAGCTTGTGCACAGGGAGCCCCTAAGAGATGGGAAGCCTGTAGTTACATACCCCCTACCCTCACCTAAATCCGGCTCTGAGTGCCACTGCCAGGCTCCGAGTGTTATGTTTTTTACTGGCAGCGTGTGGAGCCTCTTGCATAAGTTCCGGTTCTACCTCCACACAGCATAAGCTCAGCTCCGCTGTACGCTGCACTGCCGGCTGCCCACTAGTCACTCGGCAGGCAGCTCCAGCGAGTGCTAATTCCAGCGGGTGCCCCTAACCACCAATGTAAAGATGAGCCACCCCCAGGCATTGCAAGAGCCTTAGGAAATTGACTAGTTTGTCTATGCCTAGGACCGGGTCTGGGTGCAGTTTTTGGTAGTACAGGGAGAAGCGCAGGGGTGAGAGTACAAAGCCCTGGGAGGCTCCTGTGCTGATGGACCGCACTTGGGAGGTGAATATCCCCGCTTTCACAACTCAAACTCAGTTTGAAGGAGGATACAAAAAGAATGTCTCTGTGTGGTGCGCCAAAAGAATTAACAAATAAAATGTAACTTTTTTTAAATTACTGGTTAAAAGAGATTGCGAAATAAAAGACACAAAACAGACAATATAAAGCCATGGAGCCATGGACATGTGAGTTAAAAAGGACATCTCTATCCTCACAAAGTGGGACCCCAATGTCATATATCACTTCATTAAACTTTATTTCGTATGATTAAGTCGTGGTGCTTTTTTAATTGAGTGTATCTTCGGTTAATACTGTTGTATCAGAGGTTACCGGGTACGTAGAATTGATCCTTCTACCACTGTGGGCACTAATTTGAATGTCAGTGTGCTGTATATACCACAAATAAGTGGTATCACTTGGAAGATTAAATGCTTCCAATTACCAGACAATACAAAATATTTCTATATGGATCTTACACAACCCACTGGATACAGCAAATAATTAAAGGTTGTTAATAATTACTCAAGAAAAATCAGGCTGTAGGTCCCTGAGTATCATATACTATATATATCATGCAGTGATAGGCAGTGAGCTGGTCCGCGTTAACAATCTGAACGGACGGAGCTCGCGGATGCAAGAACCTGTTCCTGTCCCGCTGCAGGCTCACACCGGGTGCGGACTGCGGTCTGGTCACCAGCGTGTTGGCCAGAAGGCAGGCACAGGTACGAACTGGAGCCGGGATTCACCTGTCTGCACCGCTGATCAGCCTGACCACCGGTTACTCAGAGGTGCGCATGACCGAAGTCATACACCGCACCTCTGACCGGACGGACTCCAAAGTGTGGGAGACCGCTGTGGAGTACCACTATCTTAACAGATAAAAAGCATTCAATGGGGAAGGGGACATGGGGCACACACACACAGTGTGTGATGGTCGGCGCACGCTTCGCTTAGGAAGTTCACAATCCATGAACAGGTAGCTTCAGGGACACCTAGGCAGAGTCGTTTGGGGTCGAGAATGTTGGGGATAATTGTATTGAAGGCTGAGCTGAAGTTGACAAACAGGACCCTTGCATAGGTACCAGGCATATCCAGGTGCTGAAGAATGTAGTGCAGGCCAAGGTTGATTGCATCCTCGACGCATCGATACGATTGGTCAGCGAACTTTAGGGGGTCTAGCTATGTATATAGAAAGAGTTGTGTGGGAGCAAGCATAGAGCACTCTGTTAGTGCATCAAAGCAATATAGAGTCCCCTTATGGCACTCTGAATTATCCTGTTTTAAATAAAAGGTGCACCCCACCTATGAAACAAATGTTTTAAAAAATTGTAGGTTAAAATGTGGCGCTGAGTTTGTTCAATTTATGAAGAGGAGTCTCTCGCTTCTTAATTTCTTCAGCACTTCCACTGAATTAGTGTAGCTTAGAAGGTGACTTTTTCTATATTTTCAACACCAAAAGTGCGTTGGTTGTGATGAATTCTCCTGGGCACAAATTGTGCCAGAAAATCTTGTACACAGTGTACAAAGCACTATACATTTTAGCAATATAATGACAGGGCTTCTTTGAATGACATCATTCTGAAAAAAACATGACATGTGATTTGATATCTGTGATAGATAATGTTTTGAAAGTGATACAATCAGTGATATCATTTGTTCTGAATTTACCACATGATGCCATGCATTATGCCGCTGGTTAACCCTTGGGGATATGAAAAATTTAACTTTTCATATAACATTAAAAACAACTTGTTTTTCTGTTTATTAGCAGTAATCACTGTTATTTTTCTTCCAATAGATGGAATAATGTATTTGGGAATATCTCTGTTTAAATATATATGATTTTATTTTTCCATGTTGAAATACATTATCATCAGTATTAATATTTTGTATATTGTTTACTTTTTAATGCTAAATTGTGTTGTTGTTTTTTTCTAATGGCTAGTTGGTACAATGCCTCACAACTCATGCTGTTTTCCCACTGCAGACCAGTTTAAAGTACTGGTAATCTTAAATGGTATTTAAAACGGTATTAGCATTCCCACTGCAGCAGATTACCGTTTTAAATACCATTGAAGTACCATTCCCATTGCAGTGAACCGTGTAAAATGTAGAGTGCCTACCCCCCCCCCCCAGTGTAAAGAGTGCCTAATCCCTCCCCCCCCAAGTGTAAAGAGTGCCTAACCCCCCGTACCTGCCCTGTGCCCCCACCTCCCCTCCCCTTGTACTTACCTGCACGGGGATGCAGGGCAGTGGGGAGGCAGCGGGGGTCCATGCAGGGTCCATGCGGGGTCCAGGCAGTCCCAGTGCCTGATGAGAACTAGTAGTTCTCACTTTGCGCATATGTAATGAGTGCACGTGCATAATAATGAGCCGCTCATTACATATGCGCATATGTAATGAGCGGCTCATTATTATGCACGTGCACTCATTACACATGCACAAAGTGAAAACTACTAGTTCTCATCAGGCACTGGGACTGCCTGGAGGCTAAATAACATTTAAGAGGCATTCCCACTGCCTTAAACGTTATTTTAATGTGTAGGACTCTGCTTTAAAAACAGGTTGAAATACCATTTAACTTTAAACGGTATTTCAACTCTGGCACTTTCCCACTGCAGCCTTAAAACGGTAAATTGCGCTGAAAATCGGCAATTTACCATTTTTTAGCTGCAGTGGGAAAGGGGCATTAGGTGCTAGAGAAACATCATATAACATCAAAATAAAGTTCTCTTTAGATCATAAACGTATCTGTGAGTAACGAGTAGTGTCCAAGAAAAGCAAATATTGTATACAAGTTACAGAAAATGTTCATTTTGCCAATGCTGCAAAAATCTAGAAGATAAGTGACTGTTTCATGGATGTACTTATGACTATGGTAACACAATGAATATAATGTAAGATATGTTAACAAATATAAGTTACTCACTTAACCAGGGGATGACCAGTATTATTAACACCCTACTTTAATTGAACTAATTTATTATCCTATGTTACACAAATTGATCTTTATTTGAGCTAATCCAAATATTTCATTTCAAAGATCAAATGAATATTTTTTTTTCCAGATGATGATGTCTTTATGGAAGATGAAAATGAAAGGATTGAATATGTTTTAAATGACAATGGTATCATTTTCTATGGTATCTGGGATTCCATCAAGCCAATGGGATGGAACTATGGACAAGTAATAATAATATTTGAATATCATAACTTTAATGCACTGATTTTTTAACCTTTCAAAATTAAATTATTTCCATAATCTGCTAATTGTAGGGACAGAGAGATACTTTTTTTTGTAGGGGCAAATGAATTGTTTTACCCTGCAGCTGCCACTAGATGGTGCTCTGTTGCGACGTGAATAGATACTGGAGACACATTATAAGCAGCAGCCTACTGAGGTGGTGAGCTGAAAAGTGTGATACAGTAATTCGGTTTTGTCTGCACAAACAGTAGCACTTTAGACAGGTTTGCTAAACCGTATCAAAACCTACTACTTCTGGGCATCCATAAGCACCACTAGCACCATATTAGGGGAACAATTGAATTGTTCTTATGGGCACTCATTAAGTTTGGGCACAAACAAAACAATTGAATTCCCCCCTGTATATTTTTTTTAATAACTACAAAAGAGAATTTTAAATTCATCCATAGAAGTCAAATATTGAGAACAATGTAAATAACATAGCTCAATCCCAATGTTATTGTTAATGTGACTGCAGTTCCTTGGCAATCCCACCCCCATTTTTTGCTGTTAGATCATCATGATAAAACAGCTTCCAGCCTCAGGGTGAGAGAGATCATTTTCATTGCCTGATGAAGTGTTGCAGTGAGATGACCCTCTAATGGGCAGTGTAGGGGGTAGAGTATAGCACGCCAACAGTAGGAATTCCGACAGTCATCAGTCCTACATCGGATTCTCACCTGTCAGACTCAGACAGCAGGGCTAGCACAACAAAGCCCCTTGCAGGCTCACTACGCTCGCCATGTATTTTCCCTCTATGGGGGTCATGGACTCCCATGAGGGAGCGCAGTACCTGTTAGTCGGGATCCCTACTGTCAGAGTGTTAACAGTCTGTATAATGACCGTTGGAATCACGACTCTCGAGGTTTGTTATGTTATGGTATTAAAGATCGAATTCACAGTTTTGACAATCAGTAAATGTACAACTCATTGGAAATGTGTCAGAAAAAGTCACCAAACAACTGGTAACTGTTGACAGCATGATAGCTTAAAATGCAGTTGTAGCTTTCTCACTTGCAGGAACGTAGATAGGACTGAGCACAAGCTCAGCCCTCCCCAGCCTGCTCCCTGCTCTGCCCGGCTGAGCTCAGCTGACGCCTTGTCCACCACTATTAAGTCTCCCACTGGACCGCTAGCCAATAGGCGCTTGCGGTCCAACAGCCAATCAGAAGCAGCATTGATGGCTGCTGGACTGCAAGCGCCTATTGGCTAGCGGTCCAGCAGGAGACTTAATTGAAAATAGCTGCGGACAGTGGCAGCTCAGCCGAGTAGAGCATGGAGCGGGAAGGGGTCCCCCTTGGCAAGGAGCAAATTAAGTCCCCCTTAGCAAGGAGCAAATTAAGTCCCCCTTAGCAAGGAGCAAATTAAGTCCCCCTTAGCAAGGAGCAAATTAAGTCCCCCTTGGCAACAAGCAAATTAAGTCCCCCTTGGCAACGAGCAAATTAAGTCCCCCTTGGCAATGAGCAAATTAAGTCCCCCTTGGCAACAAGCAAATTAAGTCCCCCTTGGCAATGAGCAAATTAAGTCCCCCTTGGCAATGAGCAAATGTAATCCCCCTTGGCAATGAGCAAATTAAGTCCCCCTTGGCAATGAGCAAATTAAGTCCCCCTTGGCAACAAGCTATTTTAGTCCCCCTTGGCAACGAGCAATTTTGGTCCCCCTTGGCAACGAGCAGTTGTAGTCCCCCTTGGCAACGAGCTATTTAATTTCCCCCTGGCAACGAGCATGAAGCCCCTTGACATTGAGCATGAAGCCCCTGGCATTGAGCATGAAGTTCCTAGCAATGAGCATGTAGGTAAGTTGCAATTATGTGTCAGATGTGTAATGGGCATTACGGTTTGTTATATAGTATGTAATGGGCATTACGGTTTGTTATATAGTACGTATTGGGCATTACGGTTTGTTATATAGTATGTAATGGGCATTACGGTTTGTTATATAGTACGTATTTGGCATTACGGTTTGTTATATAGTATGTAATAGCATCATGTGTGACCTTATGTGTAATTGGCATTACGGCATGAGGCTTTATGTGTAATGGGTATTACAAAGTTTGCTAAAATGTGCAATGGGTATTACGGTGTGTGGTATAATGTTAGACCGCGCCCCCTTTTTGCAAGAGCTCCGCCTACTACAAATTGGGGGGGGGGAGGGGGGCGCAAAACATGCCCTTGCTCCTGGCACTATGGCACCTAGCTACACCGCTGCTCACTTGGCACAGTGTGATAAAATAAGAATATTTTTAAAGTGAATTCCCTACCTCGCTACCACCCCATATTAAAAACCATCACTTGTGGTGTCCATCTACACTAGTATTTAAAAACAAATTGAGGGATTTCAGGAAAATTGTAAAAGTCACAGTTTTAAGCACAAATGTGGACTGCAGCATCTGAGAGTTCTGTCCTTAAAATGACAATGACATTTAAATGTAAATGAGCCTCAAAGTATTTAGTAATATATACTATACTTGTTGATGAAAACACACTTGCTTGCACAGACACTAGGCCATGTATTGTGCTTTGCAAGTTGTTCTATTACAGTTAAGGGCCCAAAAGAAACTATATTCAAGAAATGGATGTAGTCTCAGGGATCATTGGGCCTGATTCAGTCCTGATGCATGGGCTGCAAATCTTCAGAGCCCAACGATTAGGTAAACGCCGCCCTGTGCCGCCCTGGACAGGCAAATTCTCACCCATGTGCATGTTCCCCTCATGTGCAGTTTTTCTGGGGTACTGACAAAAATGCTGGGTTATCGCCCCCAAACGGTCGCAGGGTGTCAATCGCAGACTGTCTTTGTATCTTATAACCATTGCAGGGAAATGGCACTGATGACATTACCCCCCCTTAGAGTTGGCAAGTATGACTACCAGCCAGGAAAACTGGCACTGTAACAGAGAAACCCATAGAGTTGGATCACCCTGCCATAGAGAACCCAGCCAGACCGAGGGTGGTCAGCTGTATACACCAAGAGGATCAGGACCTTCCCTAGTCCTATTTTGATACCACTACAGTTCTTGATAGCAAGCCCTGTCATGCTATATGGTAATGGCTACCAGGGTATGTTGGGACCTGCAGTATACGTGTAAAAAAAGACAAGACTCACACCAAATGGAAAACTTGAAAAAAAATAAAAACTCCCTGGTGCAACTATATTTTATACAGTTTATTCCTCCTATAAATGTACTGGTATGTCTGTTCATCAGGACACAAATGACAGGCAAAGAACGTTTCTTTCTCATTGAAATGAATTGCTGCTCTCATATTAGTCAGAGTTGTTGTAATTATTATTAGTTTCAAAACTTCCTTCCAGACAGTTTAATGTTTTTTTTTGGTTTTTTTTTTAAACAGTTCGAAGAAGGCATTTTGGACATCTGTTTCCAAATCCTAAATAAAAGTTTAAATTACCATGAAGATAATGCCCTTGACTGTTCAAAGAGGGGTGATCCTGGATATGTGGGACGGGTACTCAGTGCAATGGTAAGAAAACTCTATGTACAAAATAGTTATGTTTTGGTATTAGTACCTACTGTACCAGTGCATAATGTGGTAGATTTGTCTTATCTTATGTCCTGGGCAGTACTCAAGTAATGGCTCCACCATCAAAATCTACGGATTATCGTGTCCTGTATCTGGTCACTAATTATATTTTTATTTAAAACAATGCTGGTCACTCACTACCACTCATAGTATGTTCCATGCTAGTCACCAACAAACACTCATATCTTACTATGCTGGTTATTCTCTCATATGTTAAAGTAAGAGCAGATGCTTCCTATAAATATAGGAAAAAAACTACCTAGGTAGCGTTGGCAGGTGCTGTCTGGGGTGTAGTGACAAGAGCAGCCACTACAAAGAGGGATAGTAAGTCCCACAGTAGAAACAAAAAAGGTATAAACAAGTGGTGCTAGAAAAGTATTAATAACATGTATTAATTAATATAATAATTAATTGAATAATATTTAATAAAAAAATATCAAAAAATGAATAAAATCAAATTATAGTGGACATAGACCATAAAAAGTTCAAACACCATATAGAGTCCCGTTCCTAGTTTGCCACCTTTGGAAAATCAAGTGAATGTCAAATGTATTAATCAACTTGAATAATGGAGAATTTCCAAGAGCTAAATAGTTACCAAACGACCGCTAGAGGCTTGTAATCCATTTAGGATAGCATTGCAGCAAGTGTCCGCAATAGATGCGGTGAGAGTGCCGGGCTGGGCTGTAATCCACGTATGGAGAGTAGATACGGCTGGCTGATTCGGGTCAAAAGGTAGTAGGTGGAAAAGAAGCTTCCGATAATACTTACAAAAATAAGGTTTGTTACATAGATATTTCTGCAATGCCTTTGCAGAATCCAAAGTGAGTGTTGTGACTGCCACAAAAGCTAGTACACAATGACAGCAGATGGGTGCTGCATGCAATATTACAGTGCAGCACCCAGCTCCTGTCACTTAGTCAGTATTTTGGTGTCACCTGGGTGCAGCCGCACCTCTCTTTTGACACAACTGCATTGTCAATACCTCCAGACTTGTACAAGTGTCAAATCAGGACAATATACAGTAAGCCCCACTTCCAAACCATCTAAACTCTGCCTCCATCCACACAGACCCCTCCCCAATCTACTCAGAAACACCAACTTTTTTGCAAAACTGCCTTTTTTGTCAGAATGTGAAACAGAACAAATGGTATGTATGTACAGTATGTCCAAAAATGGTGGGATCATAGAAACGATCATTTATTTCTCTGTCAGTTCCTTTCTGTTAAATAGGAGGAAACAGTGATATATTTCCAAAATACTTAATAAATAGACCCAATAAAAGAATACTCTAAACACTGCTACAGTCACCTTTAATACTGATAAAATAATAGAGATATAGATTTAATAAGATACAATTTAGTTAAACCTCTGTAGACTAATTCAACTAAGTGTAAAAAAAAAGTCATTACTCAGACAGAGTGTGCATCCTTCCTTGCTGCAGATAAACAGCTTTGATGATGAAGGTGTACTGGAAGGAAACTGGTCTACAAAAATGTCAGGTGGTGTTGACCCTCAGGATTGGAGCGGAAGTGTTGACATCCTCATGAAGTGGCGCAAAGGAGGGTATAAACCAGTCAAATATGGGCAATGCTGGGTATTCGCTGGAGTCCTGTGCACAGGTAAATTACTCTGTACAAAATATACTGAACCATTGTTGAATGATACAGATGGGGATATTCACTTGATGGTATATATTTATACATTTTGCACAATAACACACATTTGCCACTTATCGCTGAAAATTCATTATCTTTGCAGTTAACTAAAAAAAATCTCCAGCGCAATTGCTCAGTGACACTGGCTGGCAACAGTAACATGAGTACACACTTATCCATTAATCAGAGGTTCTGTCCCAATCGACAGGCGTGTTTGACACTGAAAGACAGGTTTGGGTCCGCACTAGATGTGTATTCTGTGTTATGCAATTGCAGTTTTGCCAAAATTATTAATATTTTTAAAAATTCCATTTTTTTATTGATATTTGAAATGTTGTTACATTAACATTACATATATAAAACAATTAAAAATAAAATAAAAAGCATTATAACAGAAAGAATTGCTACCAAAATACATTACAATTAACGGTACTTATGTAGTAGCCAGGCGCCCACTAAGCAATTTGCTTAGTGGGCTATTCTGCATAAGGAAATCGCATCGCATGATTCGTTTTAGTGCCATACGATGCGTGCGATGCAATGCGATGAGATCTTACTAAGTAATTTATTCACTGCTCTTTTTCCTCGGGCTTTTAGGGTGTGATGCGATATTACTTAGTCATTTATTCACTGCTCTTTTGCCGCAGGCTTATCGCATTGCATGCCATTGTACTCATGCAAAATCGCATGTGATTGCATGCGATTTTTTAGGGTGCGATGGCATTAACTGTACTACAATTTTTAGGCACCCCCCACGCACCAGCCATACAATACATCTGACACAGTAATGAGGACATGCGTTAATGGTTAACTGTAAATTTACTTAGTAATGATTAATCAATGAAAGATGAAAGACAAAGAATTAATGACATAATATAAACGATAATCAATATAAATAACAATAATAAAGATAATGAAAGATGAAAGATCCAAAAACCAAACTACCCCACATGAATTCCCTGGAGGTATGACTCCAAGTGTTTTCTGGAGGTTCCTCTGTGCCGTTTGTTCCTCCATTTGCAGGCCCCCCCACAGCCGCTCTATGTTTTGGGTGTGCACCCCTGAGTCTGGGTCGACAAAATTGTATCTATGATTGACCCTGGCATGTTCATAACCTGCCTGCTGTAGTTGGTCTGAATTATATGCCCTCCAGCGATCGGTATAAATGATAGACCCGGGAGCCACATGAACGTTTATTGCAGCCATCAGTGTAGTGGCATCTCTCCTTTCCACTGCAGTTAGAAAGCAGGCGCCTGTCTCCCTGCAGATACCGCCGAACACCCATTGCCGAGGCAGCATCCTCCCAACACGGTATTTTCTCTTGACGAAGAGGCTCTCGTCAAGGGCGTAACTGCCATAGGTGCAAGGGTTGCAGCTGCTATGGGGCCCAGAGCTGAAGGGGGCCCATCTTTACTGTCTAAGTAATATGATTTACATACATTTGTCAGTTGCTAAATAGGGGGCCCTTACAAACTTTTGCTATGAGGCCTATGGATATCTAGTTACGCCACTGGCTCTTGTCAAACTCCACCACCATGCCAGGGCCGCCAATTTGCCTCTGCGGCTAGGACAGCAAATCCATGGCACATGCCTCCCTCATCATACTGTTGTACTGCACAGTTGTTTTTATCCACATCTGCAGCTCCCTTCGGCAGTACAGTACACTGGTCATCTCCTCTGCCCAGGAGTATATGAAGCAGACCAGGGTCACGAAGGGTAACCGGCACCCCGGGAACCAGTGGTCCACTCGAAGACTGACCTTTCTCCTGCATGACTTTATGTGGCAGCGCCACGTGCTGCATGGACAGCCGCATTCGATGGCCATTGACGCAATTCTGCGTGACGGGCAGCAACCCGTGTCACTGAAAAAACAGCACAGCCTCCTCCTCAGAATTAGGCATGGTCAGTTGTTCACCTGCCACGCCTGTCACCTCTGTCACATTCTGAGAACTCAGAAAAGCAGCCATCACTCTCAGATATTACCTCAGACTGAATCTGACAGTGCCCGGGAGTACTTACGCAAGTTCTGACTGACTACACTATTCCCCTAGTTTAAGCTTTTTCTGAAAGCATAGCTACGGCGTCCATCCATACTACATCCATATAAACTACTGAGATCGCATCGCATGGATCGCACGGCACTAAAATGGGACATGCGATGCGATTTCCTTGCATCGAAAGTTTGCCGTGGTTGCACGCACCCACGTGCACATGCACAGAAACGCGCATGCACATGCGCAGTCACAAAACATCGGTCCTCCGTGCGAACGCACAGAGGTCCAAATTAATCAGAATAAGGTCCAGTGTCTCACCGCAGTATAGTAACCATTTAATGTGCATCCACTCTTGACCCAATTGTATGTATATATATATATATATATCGTGTATGCCCAAAGTTTTTGATAAAAGTCTAGCCGACTGAAACGTCGCACGGAGAACCCCAAAGTGGTCTGACTGTTTCTTTTTAAGCTGAAAGTCCTGGTGAGTGCCGCCGCACTGTCTCTGCATATCAATAGGTTCTGCTGTACCTCGGAAGGCACCTAGGCAAGTAATTTGTCTTTTGAACGGTGGAGTGCCAGCCTGCATATATATATATATATATATATATATATATATATATATATATATATATAGCGGGGGAACGCCGGCACTCAGCTTCATGTCCAAAGTAATGTCCCTGTGCCCTCAGTAACTCCCAAGCAGCATGTAGGGGGTTAATAGACAGACCGACAACACCGCGGCACTCGGGACTTGCAGAATAAATACAACAGGAGCCAATAAATAGGTTGATGTTTTAGCCTCCAACGAGGCTTTTATCAAAGTAAGCTGTTGTGATAAAAGCCTCGTTGGAGGCTGAAACGTCAACCTATTTATTAGCTGCTGTTGTATTTATTCTGCAAGTCCCGAGTGCCGCGGTGTTGTCGGTCTATATATATATATATATATATATATATATATATATATATATATATATATATATATATATATATACAATTAACCCTGATCTGTATGTTGGTGCATGAGCGTGGATTGAATCTATCTGCTCCAAGTGTCGTAATATTTATTTTCCAAGCCCCTTTAAAGATACACAAACCTTTCATGTCGGACCACCTCATTTGTCAGGGAGATCCACTCCCTCCGCGTGGGTCCATTAAGAGCCAATCATGTCCTACCATCGTAGGGAGAGTAAAGTATTTACTATTCAACATTAATATTAATATTATCACCAGCCAGGCCCGTCTTAACCTTGACTTTGGAGCTATTTAGACTCCAGAAAGGTGGGGCAAATTGATTCACTCACACCGACATAATAGAACGGGATCACTTTCCTAAATAATTTGAACCAATTAGCCCCTTACTGGTCATAATATGTTGCTATCATCAATGCATTTTAATGTATATAATAAAATTTACTTTTCAATACCTTGTTTCTAGTTTATAGCGTGCCTCATCAAAGAGTCTTTCTTTTTCTGTGTTCTTTGGTGTTTGACACTGAACAAGCCAATATTAGTGAGTTAGCCAATACTGCTCTCTAATGGTGTGCTTTCTCTAATGTATATCTAATTTTACATATACAGTTAACCCATATAACTAGCTGGTTCATACATCCCCGCATTATCAATACACTACATCACTACAATACCTCTGCATACCACATCACTGCACTGCCTTCCAACAGTACTGTATATACCAGCACTATACTTTTTTATCACTATGCACCACTACCCTACCTAACCACACTATGGGCCTTATTCTGATTCATTCCTTCTGACAAGTTCCTTCTTAGATGGACAAAACCATGTGCACTGCAGGGGGGCAGATGTAAAATGTGCAGGGAGATCCACACCATTGTTAATTCAGCTCTGTGCAGGCGGTGGTGAGCATGAAGAGACAATTAGGGTGGCCAATCCCGGGATCGGGATCGGCGGGATCCCGGGATTTGGCCCCCAAAACGCCGGGATTTCAATCCCGGGATTGGAATTTCCAATCCCGGGATTTCGGGATTAAACTGCGCATGCGCAGTTTAATGCCGGGCAGCGTCTGAGCACTCAGACGCTGCCCGGCTTCTCCCAATCCCCGCAGTGCGCAGCGTGACGAGGTCACGCTGCGAGGTCACGCTGCGCAGGGCACAGCCGCACGTCCACGGCTGCCCACCCGCCCATCCAGCGCTCCCGGCCACCTGCCCGCCCACCCACCCAGCGCTGACGGCCGGCAGCACTCACGGCCGGCCACCCGCCCGCTCACCCACCCAGCGCTCACGGGGACCCAGCGGCAGCGGTCCCTGCCACCCACCCGCCCACCTAGCGGTCCCTGCCACACACCCGCCCTCCCACCCAGCGCTCCCTGCCACCCACCCACCCTCCCAGCCACCCACCCGCCCAGCGCTTGGGCGGCCAGGGTGTTTTTTATTATTAGGGAAGCCAATCCCGGGATCCAGGGAATCCCGGGATTGAGCATTTTTCAATCCCGAATCCCGGGATTGAAAAAATGCCCCGGGATTGGCATCCCTAGAGACAATGTGGGTTTAGTGGCAGGAGGTGGCAGAAGCCATGGGGACAGGACCAAAACCTCTACCTGCAGAACTTGGCAGAGGGGGCGTCATGCACAAGGTAGCATTTTCCATTTTCAAAAATGCTGGACTGTACCGCAGCCCGATCTCTGGAGCCATCACTGACTGCATGCAAATGCTTTCATAGGCACAGTGCTAAGCTTTTTATGTTTAGAGATAAGTGATTAAATTCACATTGAGAGTGATTTTCACCCTATAGATAAATTAGCATTATGCTGTAGATTGTTTTATGCCAAACTACATAATTTCAAACCTCTATGTTTTGTGACACAAGCTTTTTCCCCAATTTTCAGCGCTCAGATGTTTGGGTATTCCTACCAGAGTGGTCACAAATTTTGCCTCAGCTCATGATAAGGATACAAATCTAAGTGTTGACATGATATACAGCAGAACTGGAAGATCACTGACTAAAGACACCATGTGGTATGGAAATATCATACTGTATTTATTTATCTATATATATATAAATAATTGTATGTATGTACAGTATGTGTGTGCTCCAGCATAACTATGGAATTTTTGTAGCAATTTACACCAGACTTGGTACACATATGACTTACAATCTGGAACAAAATACTGTGGGGGGTAAGACACCACTAGCACCCCCGTGGGGGTCCCAGGGGCCCAAAAAGGGGCCCGCCCACGACACAAACTGAGTTAGGGAAGCAAGATATGTCAACGTTTCATATCATAGAGGGGATAGAGGACATTGATTAGGTTCAGATTAGGTGCACGGCCACTTAGACCCCCAATCCCTACCCCACTGGGGGCCCAAAAAGGGGTCTGGCCACTACACAAAGTGGGTCAGGGAAGCAACATATGGCAAAGTTGCATAACATGGAGGGGGTAGAGGACATTGATTGGGTCCAGATTAGGTTCACAGACACTAACACCTGCAATCCTGAGACCACCAGGGTCCCGGGGGCCTAAAAAGGGATCCAGCTATTACAAAGTGGGTCAGGGATGCAAGATATGGCAGAGGTGCATAACATAAAGGGGGTAGAGGACTTGGGGCTTAAGAAAAAAACTGTGGTGAGATCCGGGAGCCCACGACAGACAGGTGTATGTCGGTCACACCATGGGCATGGAGAGTGCTTAAGCTTAAAACAAAAGAAGGATAAAGTTCAAGTGATGCTAATTACACAATCAAACCTGGGCAACGCCGGGTACCTCAGCTAATATATGATATGGACGGCCTTATGGTGTTGGTGAATATGTGCATGAGTGCGTTCTTACAGAATTTTATAGATAGCACTCTCAATCACAGGGCCCAGAGCTGGAGTAATCTAAGGGGCTTCATATATGCTGTGTGACAACAGCCTGTGGGTAGAGTCAGACCACAAAATTCAGCCATCTGCATCTATCATCCATGTACCGTCAAAACTTCTGAGCAACCATGGGGTTCTCTAAAGTCCGCTGGTGTGGATATTTGCGCACCACAGCAGACTAGGGGCCAGATGCACTAAGTGATAAAATGGAGAGTGATAAACAGCCAGCCAATCAGCTCCTACCTGACATGTCACAGACTGTGTTTGAAAAATGTCAGGCAGGAGCTGATTGGTTGGTTGTTTATCACTCTCCATTTTATCACTCTTGAAGCTTACTGAATCCGGCCCAATATCCATAACCAGTGGACATACAAGTACTAACCCATCAGTTGTGACATTAGCATAAATTCATAGCAGCACTACATTAGAGCCTAGTGCTAAATCCAGCTGATAGTATTTACCTCAGGATTTTGGATCATCACCATTTCTTAGCTCAACCACTGGGACACAGAATTACCCCTTTGTTGCAGTATGTAATTACAGTAGCTTAAAATAAGTGATTTTCTGTCTGTAACATTGTGGTATATTAGCAATATATAACTAACTTGACATTGTGATTCTGACTGGATCTTCAGTTCTCTGTTCTATTTATACTACTCTACCTGTATGTCAGTTTGTTGAATGTTTATTGTGTAATTCTATATTGTGTAATTGTGTATTATGTGTTGTTGTGTATGCATAGTATAATATTATTAAATGTATTTTGTTCACGCCTATGTACGGCACTGAGAAACATTTGTAGTACTGTACAAATATAATACTGTATAATAATAACAACAATAGTGTATGTAAACAAGGTTTTAAAAGTCAATCCAGGCCAGTGGTGATTAACCGCTAAAGGTGCCCATACACGGTGCTCCCAGGATCCCATGCGATGCGATCAACTTCAAAATGCACGGGAATATTACAATATATAAGTGTATAGGCACCTTTAGCCCTGCAAAGCTACATGGAATGCTGCAATTATCATGCCCCTGATGCTAGGAAACAGCTCTGTGGTCACTATGCTGCAAGAAGCTAATTCAGAATGCATGGCTACCCCACTGCACATGCATGAGGGTTGAGTACTGGAGATCAATCCAAGGAATAAAGCTGGGTACACATATGTACAATCGTCGGGCCGTTCTTCCGATCTGCGGACGAACGGCCGTTCGATTGTATATATGTGTACGCTGTCCCGATCCCTTCGTTGCGATCGATAAACGGCCAAAAACGCTCTTGGCCGTCCACGGTCGGTCGGTCGCAGGTTCTTTGCTGCTTAATATTCTTCCGACAGGACGGCTCCATATCGAAAGAAAAGTGACATGTGTACGCACGTTTGATCGATATGCAGCCCGTTCCTGCGATCATTCCTCCCAAAAGCAGCACGCCCATGTGGGTGTTGACTAGCTGCGTCATCCCTCCATCAGCGCAGCATGTAAACAACAGGAAGTCTTCTCCCCCGTACTTTCCGCGCCATGCTGTTAAAGAATATTCGTTGTGTGTGCATTCCTTTTGAAATAAATAATCGTTGTGTGTGCATTCCTGACAGATATAGTTATAGAAGATAGATAGATAGATAGATAGATAGATAGATAGATATGTGATGTTCATTGTTCTGCATAAACACTTAACATTTATTAAGAAATACTGACAAAAAATACTGTGAACACTTTGTTTATTTGGGTGGTCGGACCTGAACAGAGTATCACATACAGGTGCTTGCGTGAAGGTGTAGCAGGAACGCCCACCCACCCAAAAAACATAAAAACACATTTGAACATGGTGGTGTATGTAGTGGAAAGCGGTCCCACGGCAGCAACGCATCACATGGGAACATCCCGGCCTGCTCACATGTGATGCATTGCTGCCGTGGGACTGCTTGCCATGACATAAGTGCCACGTGTGAAGGTGTAGCAGGAAAGCCCACCCACCCAAAAAACATAAAAACACATTTGAACATGGTGGTGTATGTAGTGGAAAGCGGTCCCACGGCAGCAACGCATCACATGGGAACATCCCGGCCTGCTCACATGTGATGCATTGCTGCCGTGGGACTGCTTGCCATGACATAAGTGCCACGTGTGAAGGTGTAGCAGGAAAGCCCACCCACCCAAAAAACATAAAAACACATTTGAACATGGTGGTGTATGTAGTGGAAAGCGGTCCCACGGCAGCAACGCATCACATGGGAACATCCCGGCCTGCTCACATGTGATGCATTGCTGCCGTGGGACTGCTTGCCATGACATGCACCATTTTAAGGTGCATGCTGCTGGCCTCCAAATAAACAAGAAGGAGAAAAAAGTAAAATAAAGTACACAAACTATTTTTTGACTTTATAATGCAAACCGTTATAAATTTTTTCATATAAAGAGTGTACTACTGCTACGCCTTTTTGGATTTTCGTAATTTTTTGGGCTACGGTATGGACTTTCCCGCTTAGTTCTTGTAGACATTTATGGACTTGTGTCATGTTTTCTTGCATTGTGCTTTCGTCGCTGGACGTGTCAGGTGATGGTGTGTTCTTCTCCCCCTCTGCACTGACATCTGAAATCTCGATGATATCTATAATAAGTACAGATAAAGAAATGTTTACCTTTCCACAAATGATACGTCACTATCCCATAAAGATGATTTGCAGTATACACTCACCATCTACACTGCTGGTGATCGCAATCACTTGGTGGCCCTCTGTGGTCCCTTCCATCGGCTGCGCAGCCTGGATATCATCTATAGTGACAAGGTAAAGTGACATATTACTACCCCTTGTTGTGTGTATAAAACATGTGTTGTTCTGTTGGTGTGCTGGTACAAAACCTTACCTGTTGTACTCTCCTTCTTTATTTTCAGGTTGGAGGCCCTGTCTCTGCCTTCCTCATGTCTTCTCCTGGATTGGATTTCCTCTGAGTAAAAACAAGCAACATGTCAGCAAAACACACAAAATGTAATGGATCAAGACAGTATATTAATAAAGCCACCTAGGGCATTGGACTCACTTCTTTTAATAATTCCACGAATTTTCTTGAGCTTGGCCTGCTCCTTGTGCTTTAGGTCCGACCACCGTTTTTGTAGCTGGTATTTGGACCTTCTTTTCCCAAACTTCTCCTTTATCTCCTTGCATACACGCTGCATAATAATTTCTTTTCTATAATTTGTCTTGGGGTATGTTTTTCTCGAACAATCGTAGTCCCTTCTATCCAGCATTTTGACCATCAGTTCCACCTCTGCAGATGACATGGCGGATGCGCGCGTCACTTTTTTCTCCTTGTTGTCCTGTCTCTCAGCGATTTCTTTATCTGTTGTTATCAGTGCTGAATTGGAAAACAAAGGTGCTGTACTGGCCTCCCCCATATGCGGTGGCGCCAGACCCTCCGACATGGCTCCTCGATGTCCCGTGTCTGTGTGACGCGAAGCACGTGAGTGGGGCGGAGATTCCTGCGCTCATCCAATCACTGTGTTTCAAGCCACGTTCAGCACGAAAGAATATTCCGTCGTTGCTGTTCGAGTGATCGGAGCTGCGCTGCGAATTTTCCGGACTATTTATCGACATTTCTTTCGGTGAGTATTAAAACAAAATGTGTAGTTTTCTATGACAGGGACTTCAATCTGTGGGCCATGGGTATGCTGGGACTTGTAGTGACCGTGTATCCTATGTCCCACAGAGTTTCAACTCCTGTACTATAGCTACAGTATATCTAGTGGCCCACAGACTGAACACCTGTACATTAAATGGTTTATGGTGTGCTTTGTGTATCAAGAAAATAATATGCCTTTTTATTTTATTTTTTGGAACAGAAATTCAACCATGGCAGAAAAAAATGTCGAATTTATGAAGGACTTCATTGAGGCCTACAGGGATCAGAATTGTCTCTGGAATACCAAATCCAAAGACCATTCGAATCGGCAGAAGAGGCTTTCTGCTCTGGAGGAGCTGGTGAGGGTGAGCCAGACATACTACCCCACAGCAAATGTAGAGTGGGTCCGGACTCGGATCGCTAATATGAGGACCGTATTTAAAAAGGAACTAAATAAGGTGGAGTCCTCAAAGCGGTCTGGGGCAGGGGCAGACCAAGTCTATGTGCCCAGGCTGTGGTACTACGACCTGCTGGCCTTCACGGTGGACCAGGAGCTGCCCAGGGATTCGGTCAGCAACACTGCAAGGAACCAGCCTGCCCCCTCCACCTCCGCGTGCAACCAAGAGGTTTCTGATGACACCATTTGCGGCACAGTAAGTAGACGGATTTTATTTTAAATTTTTTTTTTTAAACCAGATAAATATAACAGCAAGTACAGTATAAAAATTGTGAACATGTAAAATGAAAAGGGGGGGTATCGCCCCCTGCAACTGACCTCTCTGTTGGGCACAACAGAGAGGTCAGTTGCAGGGGGCGATACCCCCCCTTTTGGTTATACATCGTCAATTTGACCTTCTCTGTGGCCCTAATTCTGGTTCTTCTCAGTGGTGTGTGGGCTGCGTTCTTCTGCGTAGATATAAAAATATATGGAAGTCTTAAAAATCGATAGTGATACATCATCTTGTTTTGTTACAGCCATCGCTATTTGCCGAGGATGAATCTTCGGCTTTGCTGGAGGTGGCATCACAGCTGCCTTCACCGGCCCTCTGCTCCACCCCCACACCAACCGCCACGACCAGCGCTGAACCTCTAGCAAGCGCTCAAACTACAGCAGAAGCACCATCAAGAAGAGGGCGCAAAAGGCCGAGGCAGACTCCAGATGCTGCGGACGTGGCAACCACCAAGATCCTGGAGTCTGCCAACAGATTGATGACCATGGAGGAGGATGATGCGGACCGGGTGGGGAGTGTATTGGCTGACAATTTGCGAAAGTTGGACCCGGCTACAAGAGTGGAGGTAGAGCGCATATTTTATGAGACGCTGTACCGGGCCCGTGTGGGGACTCTGTCCCGGCACACACGGCTCACCGATGAGACCCCTCTGCCTAGGGTTGAATTTCAACCCATCAGCCCAGCTCCTATACCCCAACAAGCGGTATTTCACCCGGTGCAATATCCCCAGTACCAACATTTCCAGCCACCAACTGGGCAAAGGCAGCACCAACCGGCAACGTCGGCTAATACGCTCCCACCAGGTCCACCTGGTGGCCCCTTCCAGAGTTTAGTGGAAAGTCCATCTCCCTCCCAACCACCGATGGATACAGGGGATTATGGGGTGGGACAAATTTACCACAATATGTAAATATTTTATATAGTTTATTCAAGTGCATTATTTTTTTAATAATATAGTTTAAATATTTTTATGTTTAAGTATTTCTTTATTATTTATTTACTTGTTATTTATGTTATATTTGTTATAAGTTTATAAGTTAATAATTTATATAAAAATTAAAAAT